>NC_087269.1:13578532-13925199 GCF_015220805.1 Pogoniulus pusillus | reverse complement strand
ACAAGGAGGGTTGTGAATCTTTTGGAAGAACACCAGTGGAATTTCCCATCAAAGGTGTTTTTTTACAGTGCTGGTACATTTGAGGCTCTCATGAGAGCTGTGGTGGATTCAGGCAGCAAGGTGGCCTCTTAAAGTCAGTGTCAGGGCTGGGCATGATGTAGAAAAATGCTGTGACAAAGCCTCTGCTTGAAGTACTTGCAGTCAGAGCAAAGCAGAGCAGAGAAGGCCAAGCCAAGGCTGAGGGATATTTGTGATGAAGCATGATTCATCAGGGGGGTTTACTGGGAATGTTTTCTTTTTAGTGGGAAACACACACTTTAACTTCACCTTTTGCTGTACTGTTGACAGGAATTAAGCAGAAACATTTTCAGGGCAAGGGCCTCCTAAAAGTTGCTGGATATTTGCAGATATAGCAGATGACATGAGGCTTAGGGTACAACTGCTCCACCCATTCCAGGCATAGCACCTGGATGGATGATGAAAAGTTCCTTAGAAGGTTTGGTAGGGTTTACATAAAGGTTTATTGCAATACGTCCTCATCACCTTTGGCTGAGCCATACAAACCAGCTTTGTAATGAGTCCAGAACTAATAAAATGTGGTTTCCTCTCTTTGACAAACCTACTAGAAAAGCGAGTGTCAGTGTTTAATGCAAACACAGGGTTAGGGCAAAGTGTGGGCATGTTTGGTTTGTTCCTAGGTAGGCAAGAAAATTGTGTATTATCAGTAAAAGCTTAATTGTTCCTGGGCCAATTGCTGGACAAAGCATGTTTCCTGAAGTTGGACAGAGCTGCAGTTCCATTGCTGCAGCTCAGCTTCTGAGGGTCTTCCTTCATCAAAGACTTGTCAGCTGTGCCAGGCTTTCAACATTGGTGTGACCTCTGGCCCCAGACAGCTTTTCCTAAGCTGAGAATTTCAAGTCCTCATGGTAAAGTTGAACTAGAGTGAGAGGTGGGGTGCTAGCTGCAGGGTGGTACCTATAAGCTGATTATAAAACCTTTAATGTTTTACTAAACACCAGCTGCTTTCAATGTCAGCCAAACTCATCTGGAGCCCCATGACCTTTTGTACATTTTCAGGTCTTTGCCTATGTCATACACTCGCAGCCATGTACCTGTTCCGAGTCACGGTACAGGTTTCTCAGATATCTGCGGGTAGGAAAGCGTCAACCCTGAAAGATCCAACACAAGCTCCTTCAGTTGACCCTGTAATGTAAACCGCGTAGGAAAGAAGTAGGTTTCAGCGAGCTCAGGTGAGACTTGCCACGAGAGGGAGACATCATGCACACAGCTCCTGCCTTCCCCGAGCACATCCACCTGAGCAAGACACATCCACCTGAGCAAGACAGCCTACCCTGGCGTTTGGTGACTCGTCTGGACACATGCAGCATTTAGTGAAGTGGTGAGAACCCAAACTTCGCACCTCGGCTGTGCTGTACTAACCTGTGATAGAAAACGGGGAGTTCTCTCAGCTAGTCATGGCCTCCCAACCATCTGCAGCGTGACTGGCAGCTGCAGGGCACCCAGGAACCGGAATCTAGACCTGCCAGCAGCGGGACAGCATGCGTGCAGCCTCGCTGGGGCAGGCCAGGCAGATCCTGGTGCGAGCAGGACTGTGCAGCACCAAAGGGGATGTTTCAGATACGCACAGCTGTCTGGCGAGGCCCTTCCCTGTTCTTACTGCAAACAGCCATTACAAAGGCTGAGCTGCACCCTTGTAACCAGCTTCAGCAGGCTGGGCCAGCAGGAGTGTTTGCACAGAGCTGTGAAAACACGGCGCTGTGAGTGCCCTACCGCTGCGGCACCCAGGATGCCCGCTGCTGCTCTGGGGAGCTCCTTTGCTTCCTCAGCACTAGCTGAGAGATTTCATGGGAGAAAAAGCCTGCTCAGTGCGCATGGGATGGCTTTGTTTGCCCTCCAGATTGCATCGTTTTTTCCCATGGCTGCAACACAACGGCAAGGCTCAGTTTTCCTTTGGGAAGGGAATAAGCTGCTTCATCATTGTGATCTCTGTGCAGTGTCCTGTTGATAAGATCAGTTAACAGTATCACAGGAAAACTCTAGATTCAAGTCTGAAATATAAAGTGAACAGGGCCTATTTGTTTAATTTGAGCTTCTAAGGTTTAAATCCCAGAGGAAATTAAATTAGGTGCCTAGAGCAATGGCAGTCTGTCATGTTTATTTGCTGGGAATGTCACCTTTAATATCATGCACATATAACGTGTGTGTGTTAATGTAATGGGGTATCATACTGTGCAGGAGCAGGCATGCTACAAGAACTGGAAACCTGAAATATTGTGAGGAAAGCTGGGACGGGATTGAATTTATTCTCATTCTTCTTTGTGGGATGAAGACTCAGCAACATGGAGGTGGTTTTCCTGATAGCTGGTGGGGATGGCAGCCTGGTCTGTGAGCACAGGTCTTAATGCTCTTGAGCTGTTTCGATTGGGATACTTCTAAGAGGAGAAATTTTGTCTGGACAAAGATCCAGGATGACAGAATTCAAAGCCTTCTTCAGCAGTTGATGTGCTGTGGACGCAATGCCTTCCTCCTGTATCCCTGGGAGAGATGGCTCAAGAATGCCTGTATCCCATCCCAAGGGGCATGGCTACTTGTATATTTGGTTATGCTCATGCTTCAGAGACCTCCCTTCTCCAGGAAGGAGACTAGGTCTCCCCAGGAGCATGGGGTAGCAGGATTTGAGGTGGATTTTTTCTGACTGGGGCTGTTTAAGGATGAGCTCTGAGTGACACTATGAATGTCACTGCAGCAGTTTGTCATTGCAGCCTGTGATGCTTGCCCTCCACCAAAGTTAACTGTCTATGCAGGGCTTGCAGAGTGGCACTGCAATCTTTCCTCAGCACGCTGCATAGATACATAGCTCAGCTGTGTGCTCCTGTCCCACTCCACTTGTCAGACCCTTCAGAGAGCCAGTTCAGTTCACTACCTCAATGGATTTCGTTGGTGTTTTTTTCAGCTGGGTTAGCAAAATTCACTGAGAGGGGTCAGTGAGCTGCAGATGGGCTCAACCATATTGGGGCTGCTCTGGGAGTCTGTGGCTTAGCTGGGACCTGGCCTGTCTCAGCCTTCACTCTCTTCACCCTTTGCTGTTTACCCCTGCATGTCCTATCATCTCCTCCAGCCTCAGAGCAGCCAGCTGCCTCGCACACGTGGTTCACATTTCTCTCCCGCCTCTGGCACCTTGGGGAGAGCCCAGGGGTCTTCCTGCTGTGCTTGTCTTTAGTCCCCCTGCCAAAGCTGCTGCTCCTCATTCCTGCTCTCTCACCCGTCCCAACCTCTGGCATTTTTGCTCATCCGCGGATGGCTGAATATTCATTTCCTCCTTGCCTGATTGCTGTGAATACCAATTCCTCCTCCTTTTTCCGGCTGTTCTCTAGATTTTGATGTCTGCCAAATTGTTTTCATTCCCTCACCCCATTTCAGGCTGCACCTCCGCAGAAACCAATCTGCTCCGTGCAGAGCCCCAGCTCCCCACCCAGCTTTTCCTTCTGAGCTGAGCGATCAGGTTGCCCTTCTGCCTCTGACACGGGCAGACAGCTTCCTCCTCCCGCGAACAGTCAACAAACAAGAGTCTCCAGTTCAACAGGCACAATAGCTACAGGCTCCTGCAAGGAGACTGCAGTCGTTTGCGGTGGTACTGCGTGTTTCAGTGCAATGTTTCTCAGCTTGCCAGTCTGCAGATTGGTGCCAGGTTGCAGAGTCCTGTCCAAAGCAGCAAGCTCCTGGCTCCTAGCTGATGCAGGTTTTTTTTCAGGCTGAGGTGTGATCAGAAAGGCCTGATAGAGGTGTCTGCTTCCATGCTGGGGAGCTTGCTCATAAACCCTGGCCTGGAGCCTGA
Organism: Pogoniulus pusillus; assembly: GCF_015220805.1. Classification (NCBI taxonomy): domain Eukaryota; kingdom Metazoa; phylum Chordata; class Aves; order Piciformes; family Lybiidae; genus Pogoniulus; species Pogoniulus pusillus. The sequence continues at coordinate 13,921,343 of NC_087269.1, read as the reverse complement.
TGCGGGTTGAAGCTAAGCAACGGAAGAAACATACTGGACAGGGAAGGTTGCAGTTCACTCATCCCTTGGGAAATCTGTGTGCAGTGGCAGGGTTGAAGGAGAGAGAACTGCAGATGCTGGTAGGTCTCAGATCTGGAACTGGTGTTTTCAAATTATTTTCTTGCCAGACAAAGGAAAAAAAGGGAAACCAGAGTCTTTCCTTTCCATTCTCTGTAATATCCCTGTTTGATTGTTACCAAAATGCTTGCCAAACAGCCCATGGCATCCTGATCACTTACTCCCCTCTGATGTTGGTGGCACCAAGGAGGTGGTGGGCATGTGACATGGCTTCCTGCATGGAGGTGGGCCAGGCTGGCTGCCCCTTTTCCAGACATGAGTTTTAGGGGTAGTGGAGAACAATAGCTCTGGTCACTTAGCTCCATCACTGTTTGCTGCTGGAGTGGTCCCTTCTCCAGGAGGGAGCATGGAGCTCCTGGCTAAGGAGAACAAGGAAGAGGAAAGGTGAGAAAGAGGGTGTAGGGATAATGGTTGCTTCAGAATGGAAAGCAATGCCAGAGACAGAGGAGAGGGTGAGGTGGAAGAAAGAAATGAGGAGAAGGGGGAAAGAAACAAACCTGTCGTCTGAAATGTGAATAACCTGCTGGATACTGCTGCAACCTAACTCACAGGAATGACGCTCCAAGGCCCCCTCACCATGTGGGGATGTTTGCCTGGTCCCGCACTGCCGCCTCTGCTCCTGTGCCAAGCCAGCTGGCCTGCCTGCAGCTCTGGCCTTTATGACTGTTGTGAAGAGAGGCAGGACATGTTTGCTTTTGGCTATCATGTGCTTTTTTTTTTTTTTTTAAGAGGGTGGGAGTTCCTCCCCTTGAATTCCCAGGGCTGGTTTCCCACCCCGTGTCTCTAGTTTGTGTGACATGAGGGGCTCCGTGGAGCTGAGGTCACGTCCCTCAGCCAGGAATTTTGACCCATCAACAGCTGTTTTTCTGGGCCACTTTGTCCTTGCTAGCCTGGCCTTGCCAGCCAAAAGGTTTCCCAGCACAGTCAGACAGGATGGGCTTGTGCAATGCAGTGTGGAGATGCCTAGCACAGATACGTCTGAGAGTACTTTCCATACTCAACATCGTCTGGACGATGTGCTCAAGTCAGAGCCCTCCTCGTGCCCAGAGCACCAGCTCTGTACGGCTCTCAGACTCTTCCTGCACTGGTATTTCTCAATCAGACTGTGAGCTTATCTTCAATGGATCAGATGAAAGTATCTGTCTCTCACTGTCTCTACAACAGTTGTTATCTTGACCCCTTTTCTTTCTTCCCCACTCTGTCTGTCTGAAGCTGAGACTAATTTTAGAGTGAGGAGAATAATTGAGGGTCATAAAAGATTGCTGTATAATTTTTTTTTTTTTTTTTCAGTGCTTGGGGTGGGAGGCAATGTTAGGAGCTTCTTGCCCTCAAACCTTTGTATTGTGGTAAAGAAGAACACAGGGGAAGGAGTGAGCAGGTACAGTCTGCTCCCTGCAAAAGTCACTCTGTTTTCATGGCAATTAGCTAAAAGTAGGAGTGTAAAGGTGTCAACCACTGTGGTTCTTTTGCAGATCCTATTGACAGAAGAGTTTGTGGAGAGAATGCTGGAAGATTTAGAAGATCTGAATTCTCCAGAGGAAGTAAGGCTGAGTCACTCCCATATTTCCCATGTGCTGTCACAGAGAGCTCAACCCATCCTGCAGCTTGCCTTTGATCCTCTCCTCAGCTTGCAGGCTGTAGTCCTGCCCTATAGAATTGAGGCCTTTCTAAACCTTCACATCTGCTGTGAACTGAGGCACTGAGCAAAGGGATTTTAAGAAATACAGAGCAAGGATGGGCATTAGCAATGCTCTGCATCCTCTTTTCTGCCAGCATCTTTCCCAATGTGGTATCTGAGTGCCTGAATCAAAGTGGTGGAGCCCTTGGGCCAGGTGTTGGGGTTTCCTCCAAGCTGTGCTTAGTGTCCTCGGCAGCAGCTGCAAGCACATCACCATCCCCTCTTTCAGAGAGGCCTAAAGCAGTGGCAGCACATTTCCTGAAGAATACTTGGTTGTATTTTCAGCCTCTTTTTTTTTGTTTGTTTTGGGGAGCAGGTGGGGGCTCTTTCACATCTGCTACTCAGCCTTCACCTGCCGCCATGCACAGTGGTGATGGCAGAGGACCATTCTCCAGCCTGGAAGCAGTATAGCAGCAGCCAAGGGAGCTTTATAAAGCTTTGCTGTGCAGTACTAAACTTCTCTCTGCCATGTGATCTCTTCCTGGGGAACATTTAACACCCTGTCTCCCATGCATGCCATATAAATATTCTGCTTGACTTCAAAGAGCAGTGGCAGAAATGACATGTAATATTTTTAATCCTATTTTTTACAGCTCCCTGCAGACTCTAAAGAAACTTTCTTTGGCCTGTAGAGCAGCCCTCCCATCCCTTGCCCTGTTCCCCTCCCCCCAGGAAAATCTGAGGGCTCTAATTGTTTAATCCAGAGTTGATTTAATGCCAGGGTGTTCCTCACTGTTTGAGTGAGGGGAGCACGCTGCTAGCTGTGTGATGGCTTTCAGGCCAGCTTTTATCCAGTTAAACTTAATCCAAAGCTCATTTTTGCTGGTGACATGGAAGCCCAGGAGCACTTTGGTTTGAAGGCCCCTTAGTTAAGGCTTCGGATAGCTCATATTCCTCCACTCTCTGCTGTGAGGCAGAGGCAGTGAGCATGGCAGCTCCTGTCACAACGACCAGGCATTGGGTTCTGAGGTACTGTGACTTGGCTAAATTAAAAAGTGAAAAACAAACAAATGCAAAGGATGACTTCTCCAAGAGGGCTGCTTTGGAACCACTCCTGTTTGAAAAAAAGAAAATACTTCAGATGAAACATGATCTTTCAGCATCCAGGTTCCTCCAAGGATTTGTTACTTGCAGGATCCTAGTTTAGGCCAACTGAAGGCGTTCCTTTGCAGCCCGAACTGTTGCTAATGATATTCATGTGGTAGAATGAAGCGCTGCAAGGAGAGTCTTTGCTGCATAAAGAGCCACCTGCATTAAGTGAAATGAAGTGAAAATGAGTGTCTTTAGCGTGTTTTTCACAGACCTTAGGCATTCAACTCAGAGGAATCTCCCGGGTGGTACAGGGCATTTGGGTTGCCTACCTTTCCTAGAGGAGAAAGAGCAGGAGTTCATGGTAGCCACTATGACAGAAGATCCTCCCGCCCATGGCCCCAGATCATGGGTCAGACCCAGAACCACCAGTCTTAAGGTCACTGGATACCAACTGCAGATTATCCTCATGGACAACTGCAAATGGTGCAAGGTCAGGAATCAAGTTATGTTAAAGCCACCCTTGATGTGGAGCAGGCAGCTGGAGGGAATCTCCTTTAGCAGAAATCTTCCACTGAGCTGGTGTTAATGTCCTTCAGAAGCAGGGTGCTTATGAGAAGGAAGACAAGTAACTGAATAAAGATGGATGATTTGCAGGTCACTGTCCCCATGCACCAACTCTAATTCACATAGCCCCTGGGAAGTTTACAGCACTGCTGGCCTTGATCCAAAGACACTCTTAGAAGAGGACCACTGTATCTGTAACCATTCTGAATTAGCTACTTCCAGGTCAGGTTTTCACTAGTGGTATAGGATCCTGGTGAGATTCCTCCTTGGGAGTCCTGTCAGTGTGTCAAGTGGTGCTATGCTATGGGTGCAGCCAAGTTTTAAAACCAGAATGACCCTGCAGAGTGGCTTCTAGGGCTGTCCCCAGGTGTTTTGGGCCCTCAGTCTGGACTTTGGAGTTGTGCAGAACAGGTTGCCATCCAGCTGTGGAAGAAGCAGACTCATAGCCTAGGAGATTCTGCTCCTACCTCCCACACCCAGCCCTGAGCTGGTTTTGAGAGATTTATGTGAATGCATGGATCATGGTCAGAGGTGGTTGTGAGAAGAGTTAGGACAAGACTCCTTGGAGCCCTGTCCCTGCACGGTTGTGTTTGGGATCAGAGATGTTGGAGTAACTTCCATCCTGATGCAGACTGCTGTGGAGCTGCCCATCAATGGGACCGGTGCAAATGCTTTGGGAAACACAGGCCAGAGACAATGCTGTGTAAACCAGACTGGGGAAAAAAAATCTCCATCCCCTGTGCTTCAGTCAGTGTTTGCAAAACACCCTGCGCAGCCAAGTGCCTGTGTGGGTAACAAAGCATGGTATGACACTCTGTGAAGCCTTTGTACTAGAGAGAGGTAGGGTTGGAGCAAAAATGCTCTTCAGGCACGCAGGCTCTCCCCAGCCAGAGCGGCGCAGTTTGCTCTCCTGAAGGCAGTTGCCATTTGCAAGCCTGTCACCATGCAAGCTATGCTGGCTAGCTCACATCCCACCCTCTATGAGGAGGAGTTTGAAAACTGCTGTAAGTCTCCCTTTAAAGCAAATGAGGGGCTCTGGGGCTGGGGTAGGTGAGGTGGGAGGGCAGGTAGGAGGGCAGATACTTGTGCTGCAAATTTTCAACGAGGGAGGGAAAGTGGTGGTGAGAGCAGAAACCCTCCAGAATCCATCTCGTGAAATAAACAGTGCTTGAGCTGAAATCTCAGAACTTTACTTTGGCAGCTGAGGCACAGGCCACATTATCTAATGTCCACTGCTGTCCAAAACATACTGATGGGGAAATGTTTTGTTTTGTTTTGTTTTAGTGGCCTCTTGTTTAAAAAAATTATAACAACCTGGGGCTGCCTGCCTCATCATAGATATTGTTTTTCCTGTGCAGGTTGCAGCAATATACATGAACTGTGGTTCTCTTTACTGTCTTACAGTTTAAACTTCCAAAGGAGTACAGCTGGCCTGAAAAGAAACTGAAAGTTTCCATCTTGCCAGATGCCGTCTTCGACAACCCACTGCATTAGGGCTGAATTGCACCCTTGTAACAACTGGGAGAGCCAAGTTACTGTCCATTACCCAGTGACTCACAGGATAATTAATGCAGTAAAAACTCTGCCTGCAAATAAAAGAGTTCGCTGCACAACCACTGCAAACAGAAGAGGAGCTACTCAGCACCAGCCCAGACCGAACTGAGCCCTTTCCTTTATCCTTCCCAAGGCTGAGCTCTCTGGGAACAGCCTGCGTATGTGTGAGTGCGAGTGAGAAATATTTAACTATGAAAATTAGTAGCAAGAGCCCTTTCTCTCTCCTAGCTACAGAACTCCCCTTGCCTTAGCCCAGGGTGTAGGCGCTCTGCACGCCTGTATTTACACATGCGTTTCTGCCAGGTGCGAGCCTATAATCCATGGATTAAATGTTCTTTACGTGACTCTGGAGTCCTTTTGTTAGCCAAACTTTTACTGACTGCAGAACTGTTCCTCCATGTGCTTGCCTTTTTTTTTTTTTCCCTTTCAGAAACGGAATGGTATTTCCCCTGTTTAAAGGAGGCCAAAAGCTCACATGCTTGAAGCTGAACAGATTTAAAGATGAACTTTCTAGTTCAGTCAAGAAAAACAAACCCAGATCCTCCCTGCCCTCAAATTAGGCATGTTTTAAGTGTTGGTCTTGGTGCTATTAGCTATGGTATCACTGCAAACAGAGGCAACTTTATTCTCTGCATCCTGTCCTTGTGCCTGAACCCCAGGGAAGGTCACAACCTCTGGTTTTGCACAAGCAGGAGGAAGAAAGCTACCGGGGCGGGGGAGATCTCCTGTTTACAGTACGTTTATCTTTAAAGAGATACTGTCAAGTATTTTTTCCTTGCTATTGTACAGAATTTGAGAAGCTAGAAAGGACTATTTGTTCACAGGGACAACTTCAGCAGCTCTGCAGGATCCAGAGGACTGCTCGAAAGCATATGAAATGGAGATCTCTGCTGCCCTGACATAGCAGAGGAGACTGAGCCTCAGTGAAGCCAACTGTTCTCCCTGTTCCAGCAGGGTTGTGCCCTAGTGCAGCTCTATTTTCCCTTCTAGCCTCTCTGTGCTGGCTCTTGTTGCTAACATCCCTGCTTTCAGATAGATTTGAACTGTAGAGCATCAAAGTCTATTTGAAAAGACCCTCTCTCTAGATCCCTGTGGCTTTCTCCTTGGAGCAAAATGTGGTGTGCAAAGGAGGTGGTCTCTGCACGGTCAGGTTGTTTCCGCATTGAGGTGCTGGACCCTGTGGCTATGTTGCAGCAAACCGCAGCAGCCTTCACCCCCTGCTGCTATTGCAGGTTGTTTCTGATGTGGATTCCTTTGCCCATTGTCTTTTGGTGACAAAACTCTTCACTCCTTCTCAGGGGAAGTGCATCTTTTCTTTCACCCCTTTCTGCCTGCGAGATAAGTTGGCGGTTTATGCACAATTCCTGTGTGATTGTAATAAAAGTATAACAAAAGCTTTTAACACTTAACTCCTGATCAAACAGCAAAGTCCAGGAGGCCTCACAGTACCCCAGGGTTGGGTTTTTGGGTTTTTTTTGCTTGTTTTCCGATTTAATTTCTTCCTGTCACAGTCAGCTTTGATGTTTCTTGGATATATTTGAGGCTGGTTAATGTTGGTCAAGAAGCAGAGCTAGGAGCCACAAAGCTTTCCTTGGGCTTGCTACAGAATTCCTCTGTGGCCTCAGGCAAGTCACTCAATGTCTCTGTGTGCAGAAAGGGTGATTATTGACTAGAGGACTGTAGGACCTACCGAAGCATGCCAGGGTTTGCAGGGGAGGGCGTGCTTTGTGTACAAAGTAGTATTTGTATTATTATAATTGTTGTTATATTATAATCTAAGGCAGGCCAAATGCAGGGTCCAAGACTGCTCAGCAGAACCTTCCTTTCTGCAAAGCTACGAAAGCAATTTACATGTAAATGAGTTTGTCATTCTGTCTGAACTCGGAGGATCATCTTAAAACCCTGCTGCGAAAGAACAAACTTTCAGATATCTGCATGTGGCAGCCAGAGTGATTGCTGTGCTGTGGCAGGCTGCATTCATCCGCGGGATCTCTGGCCAGTTTTCATTGTCCTGCTTAGCACTGAGCATCCCTTCTGCACTCTAGATGTATATGCAGGGGACAGAGTGGGCGAGAAAGTGGCATGAAAATGTAGCAGTCCAGCTTCAGAGCTGGCATGCCCAAGTGTCCCACTGCAAAACTGTGAACAAATAGATGGTTGTGGTAGTTGGGAAAAAAAGCCAGGGCAGCAACAGCAGTTTGTCCAAGAGCCATCGCCAACAGTAGCCCATGAACTGCTCTTGCATGAAGCTAGGGGTGCTGCTGCAGAGCTGGCCTCTTGCCACAGAGCTGGCTGCTCTTCCTTGTTTCCAGATGCTAGCCCTCATTAAAAGGCACTTAAAATCCTCATCCTAGTGGAGAAGGGACATTTGGAAGGTCAGTTGCTGCAGTTCCTGTAGAGATCAGCACGGGGCAGAGAAGTCCATCAGACCCTCTCTGAGTTCTGACACACATCTGGAAAGCTTAGGACCTCCTGCCCTGTGAACTCCTTGAGCAGTTGGGATGCAATACTGCATGCAGGGAAAGCATCTCTTCCAAGCTGGCTTGTGCACCGGTTCCGCCTTTCATGTGTATGTTTTCCTCACCATATTTACTCTCATCAGATGCTCTGGGTTGGGTTTTCATTGACTTCAGAGGGAGCACACTGAATGCATTTGAAAATCCACCCATTATCCTTGTGTGTGTTTTTGTTCCATGTCATGTATTTATATATAGTTCTGGGTATTTGAATTATGAACAGGTGGCATACCAGAATTCTCCGTTTCTGAGACACTTTCTCACAGATCTATGCTGATAGCCAGATAACAATTGAGGGGAAGGCTGGAAGGGAAGGAAATTAAATCTTCCTATTTAGCTAAGGAGACAAATATTAGACAAATAACTGCTAAAATAGAAATCTTTGTCCTATTGTTAGACCAGAGGTAAGAGAGAAACTGGTGAAAGTCAGCCTTTAAGCTCCAAGGTCATGTGGTTGCCTCTCAACAGTTATCTAACAGTAAGAAAGTTGCTCAGTACTGTGAAGAGCTGTGCACCAACAGGACCTCCCCTTCCCTGATTCACATCAAGTTTGTAACCATGCCAAAGGCTTACTCATTGGCAAGTAAATGAGATCTCAAGTTTTGATCCTGGGACAAGAGGACATGCCTGTGTGTAAAGGAAATGGAAAGAAACCCTTGTCTTTTAGTGAGCAAGTAGTCTGAAACAGGGAAATGCATCAGCGTTAATAAATGCTGTGGTATTTTTCTACCCCAAGGCTGCTGAGGTGGTAGGTCCACTGGTGCTGATTTTCTCTAGTTTGTGTAGAAGGTTTAAAGCAGGATTGTATGAAACTGTGAGGCTTGTGTAGGCTAATGATAACAATCTGGATGGATGAACACGGTTTAGAAGCAGTGAGTACAGATTTTCTCGCTCCTGGAGAAATCTTGCAATGCAAATCATCCAAGGGTAAGAACCTTATGGCAGACACACAGAATCACAGAACTGTCAGGGCTGGAAGGGACCTCAAGGATCATCCAGTTCCAACTCCCCTGCCATGGGCAGGGACACCTCACACTACATCAGGTTGCTCAGAGCCTGGCCTTAAAAACTTGCAGAGATGGGGCTTCGGCCAGCTCCCTGGGCAACCTGTTCCAGTGTCTCACCACCCTCATGGTGAAGAACATCCAGCACTGAATCTACCCACTTCCAGTTTTGCTCCATTCCTCCTAGTCCTATCACTACCTGACATCCTAAAAGGTCCTTCACCAGCTTTCTTGTAGGCCTCTTCGATACAGGAAGGCCACAATAAGATCTCCTTGGAGCCTTCTCTTCTCCAGGCTGAATAACCCTAACTCTCTCAGTCTGTCTTCATAGGAGAAGAGCTCCAGCCCTCTGACCGTCCTCGTGGCCCTTCTCTGGACATGTTCCAGCACATCCATACCCTTCTTTTGATAAGGGCTCCAGAACTGGAGGTAGTGCTCCAGGTGGAGTCTCACCAGGGTGGAGTAGACCCACAATGCCTTGAAAATCAAACATGTGACAGCAGTTCTGAATCAAGAGAACTCCCTAATGCCAGAGCTACTCTTCCTCTCAACTCATAATTAAAAGCAGGAGAGGGAACATACAGTTTCAATGTTAAAATATGTGCAATCTGAGCTGAGCAGTCAGCCAGTCTCGTAGCTGGTGTGACCTGCAGTGATATTTTCAGTGGCTTGGATAGGTGATGCCTGCTGTGTATCATATCTTTGAGGATGGTGATATATTTGGTTTACTGTGCATAGATTTGCCAACAGTGATTTGGAATTATGTTGTGAAGCTCTTCGCTTCAAGTATTCAATTGCTCTTGGATGGCTTTTGAAATGACACCATCAGGTCATCAAATAGTCTTTGAAGAAGTGGGGGTTGTGTTGTTTTTCATCTGCAAGCAGTAGAAATATTTAGGGGGTGTAGCTTTTAACAAAAACAGTTGAAAGCGATGCTTGGCTTGGAGGAGGTGGATTGCTGTGAGAGAGACTGAGCAGTGGGGGAGTAGGTTAGCAACCTCCCTCTTGCACCCACAGCTCAAACCTATTCAAGGGAGCTCAGTTCTTGTGTATCTCAGGCACTGCAAGGGGAGGTAACACAGGTGCAGGGAAGCCAGAAACCAAAGTCAGAGTTATCAGAGCCTCAGCACAGCAAGGGATCACAGCAAGCAAGACTTCATTTCTATGCCAGGACCCACTGAGGTCCTGCAAGAATGCAAGCAGCCAGCCACGCACTGCCCCACTGCATGCTCACATTCTGGCCTGTATGGTACAGACTGCAAATGGCTGTGCTAGCTGCATCTGCAGTCGAGTCAAAGCTGGGGAATGGCAAGGGGCTGCTTCAGTCTCATTTGTTATTCTAATCAGTATGAGGAATGGAGCTCCTGCTCTGCTGCCCCTCCTGAGAACCTCCAGGCTGGTCACTGAGCAAGCTCTATTGCTCACTCGCCATCTCTTCCCTTTGTCCAGCGTCCCCTTAGCTCCTCACAAAAATCTTCCTCAGTTGCTTTGCTGGAAGCTGTTTGGCTGACTGCATGCTTTGCAGAACGCTGGGTTAGACATGTCAGCATTGGATTGTGGCTGCTCAGCTGTTTATCTGTCCTGGTGGCTGCTCCCTTCTCCTAGGTAGGCATCTAGGGTCCATGGCCTGCTTTACCAGCTTGTTTCTGATCATGTCAGAGGGGGAGGAAAGATCCACAGACCTCAGGCCAGAGGTAAACACTGAGACCCATGTGCCTGATGTTCCCTTAGCCTAGTGCACAGCCTTGTGTCCTGAATGAAGTCTTTGGGCTTCAGCCCGTGCACTGTCACAGCCAGCTGAGGAGAGGGTCCAGTACCATGAGCACCCCTTTCCACCTCTCGGGGGCTTGGTCGTCCATATGATTGCCCTCCTTTTAGAATCAATCTGTTGTGCCTTAGTTACCCCCGTGAGCAAAGCTGTGAGCATCCAGGGAAATCCCTTTCTGTGCATTTGTCCCTATCGATAAACACAGCCTGCACAGCAGCCAAGCTGTATCCACAACAATCCCAAAATGCATGTTCACCTCCCAAGACGCTGAAGCTGAGTTTAGGTCTCTGGGGCTGTGTCAGTTTTTAACGAGCTCTGTAGCAACCCACTATTTTTGTAACATTTCTGCTGTTGTGGAGCGTCTGTCCGTGTGTCTTTCCTTTTTTTACAACACCCCACCCCCCGGTGTTCGACATGAGTCCAAAACCTCAAACGGAGAGAGAGCCTGAGGTTGCTTACGTGTTATAAACCCAGCCCCTTGTTGCCCGGTCTCTGTCAGGCAGTGAACCTGTCGTGTAGCACTCTACATTTCTACCATGATTGTGTTTCCCCTAAAATTGCTGACAGACCAGAAAATCACCCTAAGTGGCACAGCAGTTCAGAAACGTCATTTCCAAGTCGGCTGTGAGGGAAGCCACTTCCCTTTCCCTCACTGAAAGACCACAGCATCATTTGCCACTCAGCTCACAGCTGGCAGGAGGGCAACATCAGCCCAGAATGGGCTGCACATGGCAGCTGTGGCTGGCCAGTGGCTGGCTGGTTTTAAACTGTCCTGACACGGTGCCTTCCCTCTTTAAAGAGAGGGAGAGTGAGGGAAAAAAACCCAACCTCCAAAAGCCGGAGGAAATTTTCCTGCCGATTGTTGTGTTTTGCAAACACTGGTCTTTTCTCTGGCCCTCTCCCTCTACTCCCGGCAAGGCTGGAGATGAAAATGGCTCCTTTGTTCCTTTCCCTGGGGCCCAACTGCAATGAAAGTGCAGCTCCGGAAACCCTCTGCTGCACGAGCAGAGAGGGTGGGAGGGACCGAGCTGTCGCCGTGTGCGGTAGGTCCTACATAAACATGGCATATGTTGACAATGCCGCAGGCAGGATGGGCGCAGGAGGACTTTGTGGTGCTGGCCACGAAGCTCCTGCACCGTTCCTCCTGTAGGAGCAGGCGGGCTGCAAAACGCGCCGGGGCAGAGAAAAGGGAGCTGGGTGTGAGTGGCCATGTCATCCTGCCAGCGACTGATCAGAGGCTCGGGGGCTCCAAGCCCTTTTGTTCTCGGCTTTTGGCTTTCCCCACAGCGGCAATCTGCAGCCCCGTGCGAGCAGACAGCATTCTGCTGGGCACTTGTACCCATGCCCCTGCACCTGCACGGCTACGCTCCTCACACCCATCCGGCCCTGGCGGCTCAGTGCCACACTCCGAGCCCAAGTTCAGTCATTCAAAACTCTTCTCTTGTCCAGCCCAGGCTGGTCACGCTGGCTTTCCCCTTCTCTTAACAGAGCTGGAGGTTTCGCTGCTTCCTGGCGAGGCTGTTCTGTGTGCGGGACGGTTTCTGTAAAACCCAGAGCAAAGGCAAGCTCCCCAAGGCAGGGGATGCGTGAGGCAACTGGGGCTGCAGCAAACCTTGCCCACTGGGGGCTGCCCCTGTGGCCCGGAGGTGAACCTTGCTGTAGCTCAGCTGTGTGCGTGTGCGTGTGCGTGTGCGTGTGCGAGTGTGTGCGGTCTGCGTGCGCGGGGTCGTGTCGAGAGAGGAGCCCAAGGACGCTACCGACAGGGCTGGAAGGAGCCCGCGTTTCTACAGCCGACGTATCAGTACCTCGTAGATGGCCTTTTCCTCCTCCCCTCCTCTCCCCCAGTTTTTTTATAAAGACAAAAATCACAGACGGAAAGCTAAACTAGCAGAGGTTTTTAACTATTTTATATTAGTTTCTAATGTAAATTCTTACCTTGTTACTGCAGTGCTGGGTGTGTTTCGCCTGCACGTGGCTTTTTGGTAATATTTCTGTGAATCACTAAACGTTTCGGTTTGGGTTTTGGGTTTTTTTGTTGTTGTTGGTTTGGGGGTTTGGTTTGGTTTGGTGGTGTTTGGTTTTTTTTCCCCTCTCGTGTATTCTAAGTGCATTAAAGGTATTTGCAGAATTGTTGGTGTCCTTCTCTGCAGTCAGCTCAGCAGGACGGACTGTCTGCCTGCCTGCTGCTTTGCCCCGTAGCTCCTCATCAGCGTCGTCTCCCACCTCAGCCCTGGGAGAGCAGGCTCTGTTGCCAAGTGCAAGCATGGGAGAGAAAGGGGTCTCACTTTCCCCGAAGCAACTCAGCAAAACAGTCAGGCCCTGACCCTGCCAAGTGCAGGATCCTCCACAAGTGACCACTGGCAAAACTCCTTGAGCCAGCGCAGCCCAGGCTGCCTGACAGCCAGGGTTTTCCATGCTGTTGGGACAAGCCAGGATGGGGAGTGCTTGCACGTGGGTTGGAGGACGCAGCCGGAAGGCCAGGCAATGGTAACTTCATCTGCTAGGGCGGGAAGGAGGGAGCCAGGGTGAGTGCTGGGTCAGGTTCACACTCCTGTCCTTTGCCAAGCACCTCTTGGATTCAGCGAGATTCGCGGGGGTGTGGATGTGCGCACAGAGACCGAATCTGCTGGAGAAGAGACACGGCAAACACTTAGGAAAAGATATTACTGAGCTAATGTTGCAATGATTTCCCAGTAACGCAGAACGATTTTGCAGTAAGCTTTTTACACTCCTCTGTAATAAATTCCTTTAAGGTCAGAAAGAAGAAGGGTGGAATATCTGGAGGGGAAAGGGAGATCGCTGTGTGCAGAGAAAGGGTTAGAGGGAAAAGATGTGCAAGAGCTGAATTCCCAGCCCTTGTAGACAAAGAGCTACTCTGCTAGGACATGCCTGCAAGCACAGCACAGCTAGGACCAGCCAAAGACCCCCCTGCTTGCATAATGCAGGGAACCCTCCCTACTGACCACTTGGTTAAATTAATGAATGAAAATGATCCATTTTCACCCTCCCTGTGATGCCCAGGCAGTAGCACCTCCTTTGCAGTGCCACCTCTCAGCCAGACCCTTGAGTCACCCCAAATCTAGAGGGATGGAGTGTCCCTGGGGCAGTGGCAGGGCAGGGTGCCTTTCTCCCACTGTCACACTTCATCTCTAGCCCCACCACTGGCTCAGACATGCCCAGCCCAGGCAGCCTTGCTGCTCTGCCTCCACCCCAGTTGAAAGCACCTTCGGGCAGGGAATTTAATTAAGGTTTCTGAAAAGTGGTGTCTGGGAGCCCCTCCTGGATCTGCGGCTCTGAACTTCATTAGGGGCGGTTTGCTGCTAATAATGCCGGCAGTTTCTCTAATTAATAATGGAAGGGCTGCGAGCAGATGCCAAGCCAGGAGAAGGAAGGGTTTGTTTGTTTATTTCTCTCCTCTTGGTTTCTTGTGGGTTTTTTGAATGTGGAGGGAGATCTGGGGCTTGTATCCCATCTGAAAAGTGAATGGCAGTGCCTGGAAACCTCACTGAGGAAGGAGGCGTACCTGTGGGGCAAGAAGGGAAACAGGGCAGGATGAGTAGGGCACAGCAAGTGGTCTCTGCCTGCTCAGGGCAGAGCCAGTGTGGCCGCTGGTTGTGCTGGGCTTGGGCAGCCAGGAGTGGTCCTGACCCCTGAGCCTCCACCCATAGCATCGCCTCTGCAGCGCGTTGCCCATTGTCATGTGCCCCAGGTCCACGGTGCAGCTGTGCGAGGGTGAGATTCTCTGTGCTTTAGCTCATTCGGACCACAAGGGTGGTGCAGCATGCAGCAGCCAGAAACATAGATTCATGGGTGACACAAGCTCCTTTTGGATTTTTGTTTTTCCTCTCTTTTTGCCTCTGTTCTCTCCAGCCTTGCTGGCCTTTGTGGCACAGCTGGCTGCAGCAGCACCTCAGTGCAAAGGAAAGGCTCCCAGCACACCCCAGCGTGCAGGACCTGACACATTAACACCTGCACTCCTGGGAGCTCTGTGGCCAAACTGTAACCAGAGAGAGGCCTGAAGCAGCTGGGATAGGCCGGGTATTGCTACCTCACACACACAGGACAAGCACCCCTCTGCCCCACAGCAAGCCTCAGGGATGGCAGGCAAGTGGCAAGCATCCTTATCCTGCTGCAAGTCACAGCCTCACCTTCCAGTGCAGAAAAACGGGACCTGGCAGGGTGGGGAAGGACAGACCTCGCCCTGGCAGTGCCTTCCATTGGGAAGCCTCCTGCATATCCCAGCTCCCTGTCTAGGAGCTCACAGCACACCCAAAAGCTCTGGCTTCTGCAAATACTTCTCAGAACAGCTGTTCCCTTTGTCAAGCAGAGTTTGCTTTGGAGTAAAAAATGTGCCTGTCTTGCCCTGGCACCTCATCACTCAGCAGTACACAAGGCAGGCCATAGTGGCACAGCCAGTGCAGGCACTGGCCCCTTGTCCCCGCATTGCTCACCTGTGGCAGGGATGCACTGGCAGTGGGTGTATTTGAGGCAGCAGCCATTGCTGTGGCAGCTTGCTGGAGAAGATAAAAAAAACCACACCAAAACAAAACATTGCTCAAATTTGGGTTGTTTTTTCCAACAGGAAAAATATTTTTAATGCCCTTTCCCATCACTCACATTTCCTCAGGCTTTCCATGCTCCAGCAGAGTGAGGCTGCCCCACGCTGGAGATGCTGCTGCTGCCAGAGATAGGGTACCTGCTCTGGAAGAGCTGAGGAGTGGGAAGCAAAGGGGAAAGCATAGATTCATATTAAAAAACCTCCAGGTGTGTCTAGGCCAAGGTGACCAGAGAGAGTCGGTTTCATGCCTGAGATGGGACTGTCTCTTGTCTGCTTAGAGCACAGATCTCTTCTCTGGCTGTTAAAACCATTGGAGAAAATGCAGGGCTGGGGCACCTCATACTCCCTGCGTGCTTTTTGAACAGGAAAATTATCTGAAGCATCTGACAAATAGGGAAAAATCGAGGCAAAAAGAGCTCAGAAGCAGGAGGGCTGACCAGGCCATGCAGCAGGGAGCATCCCTGGAAGTGCGGGGTGGCATGGCAGCCTGCCCGGCCCCGGTACAGGCAGCTGAACAATAACGGGAGGCGTTGGGAACATGCCTGGCGGTGGGAATCCCAATCCTTGCCTTAAAAGGAGATTTTGGGGGATGCTTTTATTGGAAAATTGTTTTCTGATTATTCAGCTTATTGAGAGTCTCATTTCATTATTTGCAAGATGACGTGAGGGGGGCTTCGGCTGCGCATGAACGACGACCGCCAAGGATGTTTCCATGGATTTCCAGGCCAGCAGAACCCATTAAATCATCCCATTTGACCTCCCCTGTTTGCAGGGCAGAGAATTTCACTCAATTCTTCTCATGCTGAGCCAAATAAGTTGTGGGTTTGATTCAAATGAGCACTTCAGGACAACATCCTTTTTCGGCTTAATGCCTTCAAGAAAGGAAGAATCTGCCACAGACTTCCCTCAGCTCTTTTTCCTTGATAGCAACAAAAACTCCGCACCCACAAGAGCAACATCGCAGTGCCAGCTCGCTCCTGGTGCGGCTGCATTTCACTCACTTCAAAGCTCTTTCAGATGGCAAAGGTTGCCCAGTTTGCCCCTCAGCCAGCACCTCCTGTGCAGGTATGCATCCTGAGCCACGCGGATTGGTACAGATAAATTGCAGGATCCCTCCTCGCGCTCTGCCGCTGCCGAGCAGCTCAAGAGTTAATAAACCCTGAACAGATGCGATCAACATGTCAAGACACGAGAAGTACGTGGTATGGATGTTTATAAGTACATCAACAGAAGGCATTCATAAAAGGTTATAAACTGTGGTAATAAGCAACCCATCAACTTGTTTGGACTCTAACACTTGAGTAACCATTTATTAAAAGGTGCAGTAATCATTTATAAGCCATAAGTGGGAGCGAATGTAAAGTATGACTCTTTCTATGTTAATAGATGCCTCAAGAATTTCCTCTCCCTCTCTGCCGTGTTTTGGGTGGTTAAAGGCTAACCCTGGCTGCTGGCCGCCGCAGCCCCTTCTTTGAGATGTGTACGGGTCAGATTCATTCTGAAAGCCTCCATGGAGGGGGCACGAGTGCTCCTGCCCTGGGGGGTTGGCAGTGCCCTGGGGTTTTGCTCATGGGAGCCCTGTGTTTATTTTGGCTGAGCTCTGGGTGACCGCTACCAGCACCAAAGCACCCCTCCAGACATCCTGGGAGAGACTTGTCCAGTGGCTTCAGGGCTACCTTGGTGAAAGGGAGGGATAAGCAGAGGCATGCGCTGCCCAGTGCTGCAGTGGGCAGCACAAAGTGGTGGGCAGCAGGGAAAGCCTGGCTGCTCCTCGGGGAGAGAAAGGCTGCCAGTGGCTGCACAGCTTGGACACTTCTCTAGGCTTTCCTGGCACAGCCCAGCACTGATGCTGCTACACATGGGTCCCTGATGGACCCCAAGGAAGGACTATGCGGGAACAGCAGATATCAAGTGTTGCGCTGAGCTGAGCAGGGTGGGTTTAGGATCAGGGATTTCAGAGGGGTTAAAACTGCCTCTCTTGAGTCCCTAGGGACTTGGAGTGCCCAGGAGAAGGAGCAGAGCACAGGAAGAGCTGAGAACTCACTCCCTGCATCCCCCATGCATGGGAATCAATCCAAGCCCCAGGCTGCTGATGCACTGGGATAGGACGGAAATGCTTCCAGCACGAAGGCAGCTCCATTTTCTGTCAACAGGACCCTCCTGTTTTTTTTTGTTTGCCACTACACTCCTCCTACCCTCAGACAGGCCATGTTTTCCTTCCTGGTGTCTTAGCAAGACCTAAACCCATAATTGTTCCCATTACACAACTAGGGGTGACAGTTTATTAGCAATGCTTCCTGGCCTGATTTACACCATTACACCGACACCCTTGTGCTCTTCCCTTCGCTGTGGGCAAACAGACTTCTTGGCTTTCAGGAGAGCCCTGGCAGTGGGCAGTGCATGGGCTGCAGCTCTGCACTGAGCCCCTGCCCTCACACTGCCTTTCCCCTAGCTGCAGGGAGCAAGGGATCTGTGGCACTGTGGGACTTGAGGGTTTGGGGACTGCAGGTTTGGGGGTTTCATGGGGCATGGTGGTGGCAGATGCTCTGCTCTTCAAAGGAAAGCTCAGTAGCTGCCTGGCAGGGGTCTTTTTAGCATGTGTGTGACACTGGGTCATTTGGCTGCAGCTGGCTTTAATTGCAGGGAGCATGCTGAAAAGGAAGAGGAAGGCTGAGAAACTGCTCTAGAGTGAAGATTGCAAAAGGTTACGCTTCAGCCTGGGTGGGTACCGTTCCCCAGTCACTGCACTGGGGCGGGCAGCTTCATGTCCCCAACTTCGTTGCTGGGCTAGCAGCACTGAGGAGCTCCATCTTTCCACCAGGGAGTTGCCCAGCTACAGTGTGGGATGCTGTGCCAGAGCTCGCTGCACAGGGGACGGGGCTGGTGCAAGGGCAGAGACGGGGCTAATAGTAGTCACAGGCTCGAGGCAAGGGGCTGCTGCTTTCTGCCCTGGCCTCGCAGGCAACAAAGGGGCACCAGGAGGTGGAGGTGAAGAAAAGCCCTGGGGCAGAAAGGCTTGCATGGCCACCCAGGAGGCTGTAAATTCTGGACTCAAAGCTACAACACAGACCAGGAGGCAAACTCCTCAGAAAGTGACTTTTCTGCCCACAGCACAGCCTGGTCTTTGGGCAGTACCAGCCTGGACTGCTGGAAGAATCCACTCCAGGCATCTCCTTCCCCTGCCCTGACCTATAGTAGGAGCCCACAACACTGAGGTCTGCCAGCACTTGCTGGCATCCCTTGCTGACCCCACTGAGAGTTACTTTTAACGCTGGACAGTCAGTTTTTCAGGGCACAGTGGTGAGGCTGCCCTGAAGCACTGCTGAGGAATAAGAAATGCCAGGCAAACGCCAGGGCTGGCAGATGCTCACCCCTGTAAAAGACTGTCCGCTGGCAGCCTGGCTGCAGCAGCACCTCTCTGACTGGCAGCAGAGGGTAAAATTAGACCCTGCATTTTTTTTTCTTCTTAACTGCCCAGCAAAACTTTTACAGCTCTTGCTGCGTCTCATCTGCAGCCATCCTAACTGGGGGAAGAGCAGTGGAGCTCCTTCAGCCTCCAATCTCCCTTGTGCTCAAAAAACAGGAGAAAAGAAAAAAGAAAAAAAGAAAGCTGCACTGTGCTTTTTGCTGGGTTGGGGTTTTACACACACACACACACACACACATATATATGGAGGTTTTGTGGCTTTGACGCAGTTTCCTGAAAATCCTGCCTCATCCTGCCAGGGACTCAGTGAATGCACATCCCCAGCCATCGGCGGTGAGAGAAGGAAGGAGGAGAAGCCAGAGGAGAGAAGAAAGCCTTTGCCAAACTGGCCTGACCAGAATGTGACACAAGAGCAGGAAATGAGTCACGCCGGCAGGGCAGCTGTTCCCAAGCATTTGCATAGCAAGAAACCCCACCAGGCAGGGAGCCACACACCAGCCCACCGGCCCCACTCTCAGCTCCCCGTGCTCCAGCCTTGCAGCCGCTGGACCTAGCTGCCATGCTCATCAGCACCCGTTGGCACTCCAAAGGCTGGCCAGGGCAGTGAGCCTGCGGCTTGGCCCTCGGGTGGCTGTGCAGCCGGGGATTTGGCTATTCAAATGCAGATCGGGTCATTTCACATTGTGTTTGTTCCAGGCCGAAGCGGTGCTCTCCGACATTGCCTCCATGCAGTCCTCCGTGGTCAGCCCTCTGGACCCGCTTTGCTCCACGCTTTAGGCTCGTAGATGCAGAGAGAAAGCCCAGGATTTTCGCATCAAGAAAAGCCCCACTTTTACATCCATTGTAAAGCTCTCCCGAGGGGCCCACAGGGGTATCACCATCCCTGCATCCAGCACATGGTCCCAGCTGCCAGTGTCAGATGTGGGCACCTCTGGATCCCAACGGCTGGTTGCCAGGACTGGGAACTGCTTCGTGAGCTGCAGTGCCTGGGCTGCACAAGCAGCTCCTGGTCTCTTTTCATTCAGCATAGAGGATGGGAGCTTTTCCCCGCAGATGCACCATGCACACACAGACATTCATCTTCCTTCAGCAGGTACCAGGCCCTGAGGATGCCAGAGAAGACAGGTGACAGTGTGGGGTGGACAAGTGTGACACCACAGCAAGGACATGCCTGGGACGGCTGAACATAAGCTCTGCATGTCAGCAGTATGTCCTGGGCTGGGACAGAGTCACTGGCTATGGGGACTTCTGTGTCTTGCCCCCTCCACCGGGCTGTTTCTCTCCTCCTCCACCGCATCCAGGAACAGAAGATGTCCACAGACTGACAGATATAATGCTGCAAGCCAGGCTGCTGCCACCTTGCAAGGTCCTTAAATCCTTAAACCCAGCCTTAAGGTTCATCGAAAGCCTTCAAAGCATTAACCACACAGAGCAGGGTGGGGGAGCTTTCTACATCACACTAAGCACCTCACCAGGCTTACATGGAAAGGAGACAGAAGGGCAGTGAAGGCTTCACTCTGGCTGGTCATGTTATAAGCGACCCAAGAAGCAAACCACTTTACACTATTTTTGGGGCGTTCAAGGCTTTAGGGGAAGGTGCAAGACTGCATGCTGGAGCTCCCAGGAGTGCCCTGGGGATGAGGTGGTGGCAGACAGGGAAGATGTCACTTTAACATCCAGCCACTCTGTAAATCTGCATGAATACCCTTCCTCTCCCATCAGTTCAGCAGGGTCTGCAGGCCTAAACAGCAAACAAAGTTTCTGTATGGCTGTGGGATGGTTAAACTGTTCAAGTGCCTGGGAAAGCAGAGGTAGGTCCTTGACATCAGCTGCCAGGCACAGCCCTGCTCATCATTCCTTGCCTGCAGTGATAGAGACACCTTGGTTCTGTGGCCCAGCCAGCACATCCTTGCTCCCTGAAGACAAAGTCCTGCTGTCCCAGAGAATGCCATTTCAATGCCAAACCCTGATGACAAGTTCTCAAGCGCCTTGACCTTGCAGGCTGTGGGGTGATGCTCTGCTGGCCCTTGATGGCTATCTGCAGCCCACTTAGTGCTAACCTGTGTCTCAGCAGAAATGTTGATAGCTTACCTGGGAGGCTGGTAGGAGCCACGGTCTCCCTATGGCAGGACTAAGGGCTGCCTAGGTGAGACCATCAGTGAAGGGGAGTGATTGCCCAGTGGTGGCTGAGAAAACTGATGCTCTGGGGGATTGAAGGATATATACCAGTATTCAGCTAAAAATTTCCTCTGTGGCCCCTTGGTGCAGGCTGGATACCCACACAGGGCCAAACCCTGACAGAGGGGAGTCCAATGCATGGGCAGGTTTTGTGCAGCTTGCTCCCGTCAGTGTCCATCAGCCACCCAGTGTCAGCAGAAGGGTGTCTGGGAGCTGGGTGGGCAGACAGGTCCTTGCTAATAGCTTCCCCAGGAAGCTCCTGCTGACTGCAGGGTTGCAATGACCAGTCTGGCTTTGGGGTTTCCCTTGCCATAAGACTTTCTTCAGACTGGGCTCAGAGATGGCATCATCCAGACAAAGGTATGACAACAGCAGGGCCAGTGACAGTCCTGGCGCAGTGGGATATCCAGCCAAGAGAAGGACACGTCTTTCAGTTTGGCTCAGCTCCATCCCTTCCGTTTCTAAATCCTGCTAAATACCAGCCAGCTTTCCCAGCCCACCTGCAATGGGGGGCACAGAGAGGCCTGGAGCACCCCTACAAGAAAGCCATGCCTTTTCTGGGGTGGGAACGGTGTCTGTCAGTGAGGGCTGCCTGGTACCGCCTCTATCTATAAAGAAGTAAGAGTCACAAATAGTTTAGTGCTGACTTTTTGAGCCTCAGCTGGCTGACAGTAGCTCTGACACATCCCACACCACCCTGCCCAGCTCCCACCGGCCCTGGCTGCTGGACAGCTTGTAAAACCCCAGAGGAGACATACAGCCTGAGGGCTTTGAGGCTTGGCAGAGCAATTACATGGCAAACCGCTCCCTTTGCAGGAATCGGCGCTTGAGCCCTGGAGCCATGGGCTGGGTGTGTGTGGATGGAGGGGGGTGAATGGGGGATGATAGAGAGTGAGCCCCAGTTCTCAGTTCGGCGCTGGCCTGGCTGTGGGCTTTCCCATGCAGGCAAGGATCATCTGGCTGAACACAGAAATAGGTTTTATCATGGCAAAGAGAGGGTCTTGGACCTACACCCAGAAAGGAGAGGCATGCAAGTTGTCCTGAGCCAGCCCAGGCACTGCACACCCACTACAGCCCCGTGAGCACCGTGGGGTGTGCTGGGGTACAGTGCTGTTCAATATTTGTTATTGTTTGCCCTGGGGCAGAACTTTGGGACTGAGGTGTGCTGGGCATAATGCAGATGGCAGGTAGATGTGTTCCTCAGTGTTCCATCAGAACACAAAGAGAGAGAGGAAGGGTGGAGGCAGGGAAATGGGATGGCGGATCCCAAATCCAAAACCAACCCAAAGGCAGCTGGCATTCATCACTCCGTCTTCTTATCAGGGTGTCTCTTGGCAGAACTTGCCTGTGCACAGAGGGTTCCTTTAAAGGAAAGTCTGGAAAGACCTGGATCACCCCCACCCTGAGTGTGCTGTAGGATGCTCACCCCTCCATCAGACAGCTGCCTACCTTAGCTGGACCATGGCACGGAGGACACAGGGTGCTAAGGTAGACGCTACTGGATGCTGTCTCTGGACGGTTTGGTCCATAGCTTTGAGGCTGCACTTGGGCATTTGCTGCTAAATACCTCCTAGAGGCAAACTGCCGTCGGTGAGCATCACCCAGGCTGGGACCAGTGAAGCCACCTTCTAAACCTTTGTCCCCTTGTCACTCCACCACAAGCCTAACTGTGTACCCTCAGCACTTAGTCTAAATAATCTGTTTTGAAGCCACTTGTGATCCCCTCACCAGCGGGAAATGGATTTACACCAGCAAAGTGCTTTATTCCTAACTGCCCAGCACATTTGGCAGGGGTTGGGCGTACAGCGTTCTGCGAAACAGCTGCAGGAACATTTGTTGGGACAGCTGTTGCCAGAGACACCTCTGTGCCCCGGGCTCTGGCAGGAGGTGCTTGGGCTGCAGGTTTTGGAAAGACCCCGCGGCACAAACGGCTTTGCACAGGGAGAAAACACACCTGAAATGGTCCCACGCAGAATGACAGCCCCTCCGGCGGGGAGCCCAGGGGATATAGGAGGCTCCAGAGGACACTTCTGGTACCCGCGCCCAGCTGTGGCCCAGCTCTAAGCTGGCTCCAGGGCAAACGGCCACTTTTGATGAACGGACACCTTGAGCAACCCCGGCTCCAGGCCGGGCAGGGACGCTGGCAGCTCGGCCCGCCCGCCACTGCCGCGGGTAGCAGGGCCACCCCGCTGGGGACAAGAGCTGCCTCTTCGAAGGCTGGGCAATGGCCGCCGCCGCCGCCACCAACCAGCGGGCCGCGAAGCGCCGAGCCTCACGGTGGGGCCTGCCGCCAGCCGTGTCCACTTTAAGGCGGCGGTGTCTTAAGGCGGGGCAGGACGGAGCGGTCTCCGGTGACGCGCGGAGGGCGGGCCCGGCGGGGCGGGGCAGGTCCCGCTGCAGCGCAGCTCGGAGGCGGCGGCGGTGGTGGCGGCGGCAGCGCCTGGCGGGACTTACCGGCTACGGCGCCTCCGCTCCCCCAACCCCAGCCGGCTTCCGAGCGGGGCGGCTCCTCGGCGCGCCGGGGCGGGGCACACCCGCCCACTCCCTCTCCCTTCCTTCCCTCCTTCTCTCTCCCCCGGTCCAAATCTCCCCCGCGGCCACCGCCCCCATGGCTGCCCCGCCCGCCTCCTGCCGCCGCCCCGGCCCCCAGCGCCGGGGCTGAGCCCGGCCGCCTGCAAGGCGCCGCCTCCCTTTTCCCCCCTCCCCGAAGAGATCCGCTGAGGGGATTCGTGTCCCCCCCCACCCCGCCGCGTCCCTCCTCGTTCTTCGTTCCGCCTCCCCGGGCCGCGGCCGCCTTCCGGGGGGCGGCAGGAGGAAGGCCGGGGCGTGGGGCTCCGGCGGGCGGTCGGTGCCCAGGGCGAGCCCAAGATGGCTGGAGGCAGCGGCTGCGGGGGCAGGCGCGGGGGGCTCTGCTGAGCGGCCCCACCGGGACGGGACAGCTCGGCTCGGGCTAGACTGGCCCCGCGGGCCCGCAGCCGCAGCCCCTCGGCAGAGCCCCGCCGGGCGGGCGGGGGAGGCAGCGGGACCGGTTTTGTTCCGATGACTTTAATTAATTTTTTTTAAAGCCTTTTAAAAAAAATATTTATTTTATTTTTGACGCGCCACCAGTCTCCGTTCTCCAGCAGGGCAGCTCAAAATGGCTGAGAGCTGACTCGTCTCTCCCAGAACCGCACGCTTCAGCCGGTACCTCCCGGTTGCCCGCCGCCGCCTCGCCCCTTCCCGGAGGGGCTGGACTGGCGAAGCTGCGCCGGGGGAAGGCGCTCCGTGGGCGGCTTGGACACCCGTCCCTCTGCCCTGCGATCCCCGGCTCCATCGCATTGTTGCCATCGCCAGGGTGCGTCCCCACGGCCGGCCATGAGACCGGGCTAGGTCGGACACCCACCCCCTCCCGGGACGCCTTTTTTCCCCGAAGCCCCAGTGGGCAGTCAGAGCAAGTTGATTTGGAGTCCGCGAAGGGAGACCTCCTTGGCAAATCCTGCCCTCTCTCCCATCCCTCTCCGAGAGCTCTGGACGAGGCTGGTGGGGCTGCGCTGGTCTGGGGTTTGCTGAATGACTGAGCTCTCCCATTCAAGACCTCGCAATCTCGAAACAGGCGAGAGGGTTTTCTTGTGTTTTTGTTGGGGGGTTGGTGGTTTTTTGTGGGGGTTTTGTTTGTTTGTTTTGGGGTTTTTTTTCCCTTCTTTTTTGCCCCGCCCTTCGCCCCCCCCCCCCCCCCCCCCTTTTCCTTTTTTTCTCTGCTGTTCCACCGGGTTAGAGGCAAATCTCGGGGGCCGCAGAGAATTCGGATTTTTCGCCATCGTCATCATCGCTATTAGTATTTTTTTTTTTTTTAATCTTCCTCCTTTCCGCATTTTGGATCTTAACCCTTTGATCTGTTTCCTTTATAAGACTAATTCCCAACTCCCATCAGGGGGAGAGGGAGGAGAAATACAGGGGAAGGAAAAAAAAAACCGGAGGGAGTCTGTGCTCTCAGCTGTTAGCGAGGTTGGAGGGGGACAAAAGTCCCTTTAAAATATTGAATGTCAGTTCCAAACCTAAGAAAAGAAAAATCCGATCCGGAGCGCTAAATGTAGGAGCTTTATATGGAACTTGGACTCTACTGCTGGATTTTGTATGGATTTTTTTCAACCTTTGGTAAGTTTTGATTCACCTTCTGGGGTGGAAATAAAGAGACAAATGGCTTTGGGGGGGTGGGCTGTAAATCCTACGATATCCCATTCGGGTTTTTTTACCGTTTGTGGTGTTTTTTTTTTTTAATGAAGCGACAGGAGTGTCGCGTTTTGTCACTGGAGATTCCTAGAGTGCTGCTGTGTGGTTTATTTTACCCCCGGTTTTAAGATGGACTGCGGTGCATGATTTATCGCGTGTGTTGTGGGGACAGGGGGGTTCCGGCCATTCAGCCCTGGGCTTCCCGTTGCAGGGACGACAGACCCTGGCGTCCGCTTCTAAACTGCACTGACCGACTGAAGCGAGTGGGGGGGGTATACGCCGCCAGAGGCTGCCGGCAGAGATGGCCGAGAATTGGAAGAACTGCTTTGAAGAGGAGCTCATCTGCCCCATATGCCTGCACGTCTTCGTGGAGCCGGTCCAGCTGCCCTGCAAGCACAATTTCTGCCGGGGTTGCATCGGGGAAGCGTGGGCCAAGGAGTCGGGCTTGGTGCGGTGTCCAGAGTGCAATCAGGCCTACAACCAGAAGCCCAACCTGGAAAAGAACCTGAAGCTCACCAACATTGTGGAGAAGTTCAACTCCCTCAACCTGGAGAAGCCACCCTCCGTCTTGCACTGCGTCTTTTGCCGCCGGGGACCGCCGCTGCCGGCCCAGAAGATCTGTTTGAGGTGCGAGGCCCCGTGCTGCCAGTCACACGTCCAGACCCACCTGCAGCAGCCCTCCACAGCCAGGGGCCATCTCCTGGTGGAGGCGGACGACGTGCGGGCCTGGAGCTGCCCCCAGCACAACGCCTACCGCCTGTACCACTGTGAGGCCGAGCAGGTGGCCGTCTGCCAGTTCTGCTGCTACTACAGCGGGGCCCACCAGGGACACTCGGTCTGCGATGTGGAGATCCGCCGCAATGAGATCAGGGTAAGTGGGACCTTTGTGGAGACATGGGCTTGTCCAGCCTAAGGGGGATGCCTCTCCCTGGCTGCCCTCCCCCTTTCCGTGTTTGCTCTCCAAAGGCCTGGGATTTTTGCAGGCCCTACACAAAATCCTCCTGGGTGCTGCTTCTCCTCCGCCCAGTCCACCCGTGGCAGACATGTTAGGTGGCATCCCCAGCCAAGCAGCGTCGGGAGTTTGCGGGTGCTCAGGGTGCTCGCTGGGGAAAGGGCCCCTGCCAGGAGGCCTTCAGAGCAGTGTGGCTATGGGGCCTGGCCACTTGGCGCTGGGCTGTGTGACAAAGGGTCGAGGTTCTGGGCTCGGGGGTTTGGTGGGGTCATCTCCTTGGTTCCTGCTGAAGTACGCACTTGTTTTTGGAAGGCAGAGGAGCTGCCCACTTCCAAGGTCGAAATTTGCCTCCCTCAGGGGACAAAGCAGACGCATACGCGGACCCAGTCCATTGTAAGACGTGTTAATGTCAAACTGCCAGCGCTTCCTACTGCCTCCCACCGGGGCTGGTGGCCCCCGTCCCCTTGGCAGCAGGAGACGCAAGCTTCGAGTTAGAGACTGATGGCTTCTCACCGATGGGGATTCATGCTTGGGTTTTGCCCAAATAATAGCATTTCTGTTAGGGGAATGAAGTCTGCCCCCTCCCTTCCAAAGCAGCATGAGGCGTAGCGCTGGATTCGAGGGAAAGCAAGTCTGTATTTTGCTCATGGCCAGGCCATCTGGCAGGAGCTTTCACCCCTGGCTCCCCACCCTGAAGTTTGTGGCAGGAATTTAACAGCCTTGCGGCCAGCCCTGCCGTGACCCCACCACCACCTCCGCCAAACCCCCCCAACCCCAGGCTGCCCCTCCGCTTCTCCTCTGACCCCTTTGAAAGATGCCCGGCGCTTGTCCACCGAATAAATATTTAACAATGAATTGAATGGTGATTACTGTAAAATGGGGATGATTTCCTGTGTATTTTAATGTTGCCAAAATGAGTCACCATTTAGCAATAAAAAAAAAAAAAAAAAAGTCATAAATAAAAATTGCAGCATAATTACTTTCCAATTGGATGGCCAAGCCTGGGAGGAGGGGGCAGTTCTGTGCAGAAAGGAGCCAGCCTTTGCTCACAAGAAGGTTATTTTCCTCTCCAGGTTTTCTGGGGGAAAACCAGAAACCTCCGCGGAGATGCCAGCAGCTCTCGCCACACGCACTGGAAGGGGAAAGACCCAGCCAGGCTTTTGGAGAAGCGCTTTTCTGCTTCTATTTATAGGGAGTCATTTTGGTCTCCCTCCGCCAGAGTAGGGAGCCACCCTGGGAGGGCTGCACGGGGCTGGGATGGGGCTTGTGTGTGTATTCCCTGAAGCCTTAGCCAGGGACCAAAACTATTTTTCCAGGTCCTTTTCCAGGATGCTTTGATCTTGCCCATTGCTGCTCTTGCTGTGTGGTTGGTTTTTTGTTGTTGCTGCTGCTGCTGTTATGGCTGGGTGTTTGCTGCTCCTTGCAGATGCACGCTGCTAATGACCTGGCAGAAAACTGCCACCGGCTAGGCTGTATTTTGTCCCGGGCTCGAAATTTTAGGATATGTGGCCAGACACCTAAAGTGTCAGACGACTGTGTCATGGATCCGCCGAATTATTTTGTGACCTTGGCCAAATCCCTCAGTGCCTCCATCACCACGTTATCTTAATTTCCTTTCTCTGCCTTGATAAGCTTGTCTCTTCCTGCTGGGCACATGGCTCGCTTGGGTGCTCAGAGGCTGGGGCAGTGGAGGACAGCTCGAAGCTGGAGGATGGCAAAACCAAAGGATTCCCTCCCTGTAGTTGAAGCAGTTCTTCCATGAAGCAACTGGAATAGGGAAAAGCCCCCAGGAAAATTGGCCAAACAGATTACTGGCTCTTGCTCTGTGGCCTTAACCAGGTCTCTGGCTGAAAGGTGCACCTCAGCAGATGGGGAGGAAGGCGGCTGCGTCGGCTCCCGAATTAGGGTGCATGTGCTCAGCCAATGACGGCTTCCTGGCCTGAGATTCCTGACTGCTTGCTCACCCTGCAGCCATGGGCATCCCAGGGAAGGAGGACTGGGGCTGGGGGGCAGATGAGTAACCCTGGACTTGGGCGGTCTGGGGGGAGGTTCCGTTGTGAGAGGTTTGTTCCATGTGTGGTTCGTGTTCAGGGAGCTGTTAATTGAGAAATGAGTCAAAGTTTGGAGGCTCAGAGCCCTGTCTTTAGAGCGGGGCACTTGTGAGTGTGAAGGGATATGACATCGACCTAGTGTGCCAAGGGTGGCTTCCATAGCTCAGAGGAAAGATGGGAACCTGCAAACACACTTCATGTAAACTCACCTTTTTTACCATTTATTACCATAGCTTTTCTGATGGCCAACCTCAGAAGGCATCTTACCCCCACTTACAGTCTCGTTTGAGGGGGAAAAGGGGCTCAGAACTCCTTGGGGACAGCACCAGCACTTTGTCAGCTGCAGACTGGGAATTAGGGCAAGAGAGGCCAGAGGCAAGTGTTTCCAGGAGGAAGGAGGGTGTCTGTGGAGGGCTCGCTTGCAGTGGCGGCACGCACTTGGTGGGTTTGGGGGAAGGGGACCACTCAGCGTTGGGTGCTGCACAAACCCGCAGAGCTCTGCATCAGAATTGGTTGAACTCCACAGTGCAACCATAATACAAACAGTAAATAAAATATGTGGTTAATCTTTCTTTCGTGGGCGTATAAAAGCACTTACCTCCCCCTCCCCCTTGTGAGATGTTTTCTCCTTTGTTTCCTGTTTTTGTAGTGCTTAAAGGGGAGGGGGGGGAAAGAAGCCAACAAGCCACCCTCTTTCTTTTTGCTTCTTGTCATTTTGTTTGTGTCAAGGTCTCAAAATGAAACATTTTTTTTCTTCTGTCTTTGCTTTTGCTGCCCCTGCCACACGCTTCCCACCTGCATGGGCAAACCCACCATCTTCTTGGCGTGGGGGGAACCTGCCTCCAGGGTTAAAAAAAGAAACATGCTCCAGTGTGAAGTTGATGTGTTACTCTTTTTTTGCCATCCAAAAACTGGAAAAATGCATTGTTGGGATTGGAGCAGAGGTCAGAAGGCAGCAGCCCAGGGAGCTCACTTGTGTGATACTACAGTGTTTGCCCTATCTCTCTATGGGATGTGGTTGGTTGAAGGCAGGTATATCAGAGCTTGCTCGGGGGTGTCTCCTAGCTGCCTGTCCTCTGACAGAGGTGCTACCAGTGGGAAGGGACTTTGGTAGGTGCTTCTGCATCTCTCGTGTTTCTGTCCTAGTTAGCAGGACATTTGGGGAAAATTGGGAGATTTCACATTCAGAAGATTTCCAGTGGTTTTGAACCTTAAGAGGGAGAAATCACGTTTTGGTGTTGAAAGCTAGAGGAAAACACTGGTCATCCTTCTGCAGGCATATAGGAGCAGTGCCCACTTGGCAAATTGAGAGGGACAGACAGGGCCTGGGCTTTCTTTCTGAGCTGGCCTTAGTGTACTTCCATGGTGATTTCTAAAGTATGGGGAAAAGGAGAGGTGAGTACTTGGTAGGAACACAGGAAGAGGTGAATCCCAAGTCTGTACCAGAAACTGGTCATTTGCCAGCATTGGCCCTTAGTCCCAGTGCAAAGATGGCCCATGCACTTTTCCTGCCCACCCCAGCTGATTGGTTCTGTGGTTCAAAAGCTTTAGATTCCTAAAGAGAAAATGCCATCAGCTTTCCTTTGCAAGACTGCCCTGGCACCAAAGATACCTTCCTGTTTGAAACAAGTTCTGTATCTCATCCTCATGCTGCCATCTGTGCCAGTGATGTTTTGCTGGGAGTTAGGGAGTCCGGGGTCGGCTCCACTGCCAGACTCCTGGTGTGAGCTGCTGAAGATTGTTTTACTCTGAAACAGGTTTGGTAACTTGTGATGGGCTGGATTTTTACAGGCTTACTTATTTTCCAGATGACTTGTTTATGAGGAGTGTGGCACGGAGCTCATTGGAGGCATTGTGAGTGCAAATGCCCAAGTGCTCAAGCGTTAATTTAGCTCCCATGCCTGTAGATGGTGTGGGCTGGTCTTGGCAGTTGTTCACTTTGGTGCTCTTTGTCTGGGGATGTTCAACTTTTGTAGTAGGTCTTATGGAGCTGCATCTGCAGCATCTGCTGCATCTGCAGCAGGTTCTTCTTGTGCCCTCCATCAGAGCTTCTGACCAGCACCCCAGAGCTGAACCATCACCCTAACCCAGGCCTCTCCCTCCTAGCTTTGTCCGTGCTCTATCTCTTGCTCAGGGGCCTTTGGACTCCAATACTAGGCTCCTAAATGTGACTGATGATTGTGCCCTGGGATGCAGTCAGTTGGTCAAGTTGCCATGATGAGTAATGACTTCTTGGGCTTTGGGCAGTTACAGAAATCCCAGCACCCACCTAACCTCATCTTCTAGCTCCGTGCCATTCATAGCCATTGATCAGTCAGGCTTTGCTGTGCTATGTTGTCAGAGTCAGCAGGGGATTTTGGTTCAGCAGAACTAAAGCCTGTGCTGCCGTATTGAGATCTCAGGGGGGCTGAGCCACTCTGCTGCAAGCCCATCTGGATGTGCTGGGCAAATGGCAGTGGGTGTCTTGGTGGTCCCAGGTCTTTGGATGAACTGGAACAGACTTCTGCCTCCCTGGCGTCTGAATTAAGGGCTTTCCCCCCACTTCTTTCCTGCTAAGCTTGATCCTTTTCCTCACCTTCAGTCCACCAAGTTGCCAGCAGTTGCTTGCATTGGGCCTGAAGCTGCAAGTCTTCTACATAGAGGCAATCTGAGAAGTGACAGCAGAGATGTAGTGTGCAGGGAGGCAGTCTGGTGGGTTTGGATGGGAGGGAGAAGGCTTGCTTTGAGGGGTTCAGCTGTGTTAAAGGAGTAGCACAAGGGCCACAGCAGAGAATGCTCTTTTCCTATGGGAGACAATGCTATGTGGAGAGGTGCTGGATTAAGAGTGGGGTGCAAGAAGGAGAGGCAACGGTGACAAACTGCAGCTCAGGCTTCCCCCTGTAGTTTTTAGGGGTTGGCTGTACTTTGCAGACGGAGATGTCCAGGCACTCACCCATGCCAAACGGCACTGACCAGAGAGCTTTCTGCCTTGAAGCACACCCTTGGTAGCAGTTTTGAACGAGCCCCTGAGACAAGAGCACACTGGTCTGGTCTCTGAACCAAAGAGGATAAGCCTAGCTGCAGTTGAAGGGCATAATTAACCCAGCCCAGGCCCTTGTTTACTCCTGTGAAGTTTCCGTGAGTGTCCTGTGGCTGTTGACATGGAGGTGTGCAGTGTGACACTCTCTTTGAGCCCACAGGCATGGGGGAGAGGGAGAAATAGGAAAGGTTATGGGCTGCAGTGGGACACCCTGGATTTGCTCAATGCCTCAGCCTTGTGCCTTGCTTGTGGGAGCCTGGGTGAGCTCTCTGAGGAACACGCAAGTCCCAGGCCCACCCGTCCTTTTTCCTAACCCTCCCTTTGCTCCGGCAAAGCCCTTTGAGCTTTTCAGTCTGCTTGGCTGAGCCTGGTCCTGCCAGAGGAGGGTCCACAGCCTTTCCACTGCTCCGGTCTTTACCTCTGGAACTGAGGAGTTGCCTCTGTCCCAGTCTGAGCAGGGATGGGGCGGGGGGGGAGCTGGAATTAGAAGGAGGGACTGGCAAAGGGGGATGGGGAGGAGAAGGCAGATTTCTATGTCTCACAAAGGGCACAAGCGATCAGATTCGTGCAACTGCCCAAGAATAAAGAGGCTCTTACAGTGCTGGCTGCCCTGACCTCTCTCCTCTCTGCTCCAGAGGACAGCGTGTGACCACACAGGGATTTCTTAGCTATGCTTCAGCAGGAGGCAGCAGGCTTTCTATCCCCAGATCTGTCTCCAGTTTGCCTTGCAGCATATTTGCCTGTATTTTGCTTGTTACCTATCTGTTTACTGGGAATCTTGGTACATGGTGGTAATTTCTTCCTTTCTTCTCTTTAATCTAGTTGTTTAGGTGTTTGGGTTTTTTTTTGATTGGCTTTTTTTTTTTTTTCAGTCTGACACTGTAATGGGGCTGAGAGCAGCAGTGCTTCCAGAGCAGGGACAAAAGTAACCAGGAAACACAGGGCAAGAGAGGAGGGATCGACACCGAAACAATGAAATAGCCAGGCAAGGAAAGACTGAATGCTCAATAGCACAAGGCTTTGCAGAAATGCCTGACTAGTGCAGCATTTTATAATCAGCTTCTGTGCTGGGCTGGCCTGCAACAGTAGTGTGATGGGGGAGGAATGCTTTGAATTAGCTGGATGCCAGAATTAATTCTGTCAGAATTCAAATGTACATGTATGTACGGGTTTAAAAATAAACACTTGGAGATGGATTCTGCTTTGCCACACAGGCTCTGGGGAAGAATCAGGTCTGGCCTGGCTTTTCTTCTGTAAAAAAAAATAAAGCTATGGATTCAGGCTAGGTTCTGGTGACTTTGTCAACTTTCTGCATTTATCAGCAGCCTGTAGGCTCAGGGGATGCTGGCTTGCTTGCAGTAATAAAGGGGGATGGATTGGAGGAGCTGGAGCTATCCCCCTGAGCTTTCTTGTGGTGGTGGCTGATTTTCTGCAGTGAACATCCATTTGCTGGTAAAGAGAATCAGGCAGATGCTGGGAGACCAGTGGGAAAGTGTGGAATGGGCAGGACCAGGGATGTCCTGCCCTTCACTTCCCTCCATGGTAGAAGGACTGATAAAGGCAGCCACTAATCCCTTAGCCAGGAAAACTACAGCCAGCATGCTTGGGAATGGGAGGAAGAGATGCCTGCTCCCAGCTATGGAGGGAGGCACAGTTACTTACAGGCGTGAGACTCTAGATGCACGCAAGAGTGTTTACATCTGTCCCCCAGATGAACTCAGGGAAGAGCTTCCCAGTCCTGAATCATTTCTGATAAGAACAGTTTTTGGCCAGTTCTGGCCAGGGGATTATGGTTGTCCCTCTTCTGTCTTGTGATTCACTTGTGATGGTAACATGAGTGAAGTTCCCAGCTCGGAGCAGCGCCCTGCCTCTCTGCAGCAGTGCTGGCTGATCAACACTTGCTGGAAGTCATCCGTTTGCTGGGATGATGTACCAGAACTGGAAACTAAAATTTTGACATTGAAAAAAGAACACAACAAACCAACTGTGAATCAGCTTAACTTCTCTGTTTCTTCCTTCCCGTACCTGCTTTTTCTCAATTCTTTGATGTGTGGATGCTCTGGAGGGGCCTTCTTTGGAGTGGGCTGGGAAAAGCCGAGCTGTGGATGGCTCCAGATGAGGCAGTTGGCAGGGAGTGACGTTCCGGATGGCTGTGTCTCTCTGAAATATGAGTAAACGTTGTCAGACCAGCCGACCATGCAATCCGGGGCTCGGGGAGGGCTGCTCTGTCCTTTCTCCCCTCCACCCATCTCTCACTGTGTGGAATTCCCCATTTGCTTGGTTGACATCGCCCCATTCTCTTCTCTCTGCCTGGGTGACTTGGAAGCTCCATCCTAGACCTGGAGCTTTGGAGAAAGGAAAGGAAAATCCCCCATATCCTAATGGAGGCAGTGTTTTACCTGGCCATACAACAGCTTAATCCAAACCCTCATTTGAGATGGTTATTGTGTGGCTTTAAAACCCTGTCCCCTTGAAACTAGTTGCCCACCCCCTTCCTTCCCAGTCGATCCTGGTCGGTGGAGCCAAGCTCCAGGCTTTGGTGCTTGGCCACACGCAGACACAGATCGATTGTGCTGAGGGGGTGGGTTGATATTTTTGTGGCAGTGTTTTTTATTGCTGGTTGCGGTTGTTGTTGGAAAATCGAGGGGGGTGGGGGTTGGTTGGCCTGTGCTGCAATGGGCTTCTGCATGTGTCAAGGGGAGAGGGTAATGCAATCGTGTCCTTCTGCTCATTATCCTCTTGCCAGTGGTGGGGGCTGTATCTCTCTCCCCATCCGAATCTGTGTGGAGCTGCCAGCTGTGTGGTGGGAGCTGTTTTTCCCTGCAGGTGAACTCCTCTGTGCTGAGACAAAGGGCTGGGGGTGCCGGTGCCTCCCTTTGTTCTCCTCCTGTCCTGGTGCACCCGCCTCTGACTGAAAAAGCCCCTTGAAGCGTGCCTCTCCAATGGATGGAGTGGAATAAATGCGCTGCAAGCTCTCTGTCCCCTCTTGCAGACCCTTTGGGGACAGGGGAGGTCTACGCTCCCCCCTTCCCTCGGGGTATTGTGCCTTAGTGATGAGGGTGGCCGAGTCTGGAAAGGAATTACTGCAGCTTTCCTGCCACAGCTGCACTGTTGTGGTTGGGTGGCTGAGCCTCTGTTTGGGTCAGAGGTGGTTTATTTGTAGGGGGTGAAGATGGGATCTGCCCTCTACAAGGGAACAGAAGTGCATTTTTTCCTGCTTCTGCATGATGGGGCATCTAGTCAGGGGACTGGAAATAACACCTTGGGTGTCCTTCGAAGACCACCCCTTCCCTTCCTGGGTCCAGCAGGTAAAAAAAACACAGCCTGTCCTCTAGGCAAGGATTTTGTAGTATTTCACTTCTTACAGCAGGGTAGAAAAAGGTCTATTTAATCTCTGCTACAATCTAAAATCTGGGTAGGGAAGACAGACCCTAAAGTACCGATCAGCAGAGGTGAGGAGACCTGCTAGGGAGCTGGGATCCTGCCGACGCAGGCTTTGCTGGTGGTGGTACCTTGCTGAACGCAGACCCTGCTAGTTACCCCCACCCAGGTGCTTCCTCCCCCTGTCCACCCCAAGAGTGACTCCTGCTGTCATCCATGAATGCACATAATACTAATCTCCATTTATCAAAGTGCTTTTGCAGCAGTCTGATAAAAAATATTAAGGTGATGACCAAGGGCTAAACCTTTCTCTACAAGTTAAAACTGCCAGAGGTTTCCTCAGGAAATGTTCTTCCTTTCCAAAACACAAGGCCAAGCTTTTCAGGGGAGAGAGAGAAAGGTGGCATCTGAAAAGACAACCTTCATGCACATGCTGCACCCAGTAACTATAGACAGACATTTGAGGAAAGCCTTGTGCTTCCCAAGACTTGGAGGCTGGGAACATCTGTCAGTTTGGGTGGAAGATGGAGGAAACCAGAGGAGTGGGAACCTGTGGGGCAGCAATCCCGTGTATGTCCTGTCCATGGGGTGATGATCCCAGGTGTTCTGAATCCTGGCCCTGCTGACTGCTTTGCATCCATGGAGCCCGTCTCTCCTTCTGTCTGAAAGAGGGAGCAGGTGTTAACATTTTGAAGGTCAAGCAAAAATCCCCAGCTGGCCTCAGGGTGTGGCTGTGCTAGCCAGCAGGTGAGAAGCCACTGCAGAGCTGAGTTAGCAGATGAGTTTCTTTGCGGGTGCAAACTCACCAGGTGGGAAGGAGCTGCTGTTGTTGGTCCTTCTGCTCTAAAAAATGGTGGTGTGAACATGGCTAGAAATGGCAGGCTCTGGTTGGAGCCTGCGTGCTGCCACTGCCCGCTGGTCCCTCAGTGCCTCTCAGCACATCCTATAACCTTTATGCCTCCACTGCATCCTCTTTGAAAGAGGATAATGAAACTGAAAGAGGGAAGCAGCAGACAGTGGAGGCACGTTGGACTGCCAGGTGTGATAAGGTGCTGCTGGTCTGCCAGGTCCTGAGGAGACAGATTCTTGAGCCAGGAGATGAAATGGCAGGTGGGCAGAGGTCATCTGGTGAAAGCCACCTCATTTGTGGATGGAAACTGTGTGCTTAATATGGCTTGCACAAACGGGTGAGACCAGAGTAGAGCAGGGTGGTTTTCCTGGCTCCCTGGGAGGATGTAGCAGGCTGGGGTCTGAGCTGTTGAGCTCCGATCGCTGAGTCAAACCTGGAAGATAAATGATACTTCAGGGACCTGAGATCAATGATGTCAAAGGCTGACCCCTAATCGGGCAAGATTAAAAACCAATGACAGGCCTGCTTTTAAGAGCAGAAGTCAGCGAATTGAAGGAGAGCATCCGGGTTTGCTCCTTCATGGTTGTTCCCTGGTGATGCCCACATCCAAAACCGGCCTTCTTGGGCTCCCCCTTGCAACATCAGTGGTTTTCCTTGCCCCAGTCAGCACCAACCAGATCTCGTAGGTCCCCTATGGCCAAGCTCTGTTCACCAGTC
Organism: Pogoniulus pusillus; assembly: GCF_015220805.1. Lineage (NCBI taxonomy): Eukaryota > Metazoa > Chordata > Aves > Piciformes > Lybiidae > Pogoniulus > Pogoniulus pusillus. Next base: position 13,885,768 of record NC_087269.1, on the reverse strand, counting down.
CCTGTGCAGCTGGCCCAAAGTGCTGCTGCCCTTGGGAGGGTGGCTGAAGACAAAAGCAATACAGCCTGATGCTGTCTGCCAGCTGCTTTCATAGCAGAGGGATGAGCTGGGGCTGTGGGAGGCAGAGGAGGGGAGGAGAGGCTCAAGCAAGAGATCACATCGGTGCCATGGGTACCGTGATGGGTTGCCTGGCTTTGGGGAGCACAATGAGGGAGAGAAATTTGAGAAATTGAGGGTTGCAGATGACTTGACTTTGTCCTGAATGCTTTGGTTTTACCTATATTTATCAACTGATTGGTGCTATGAGCATGTAGCCACTCGTGGCAGGAGGTGGTTAGGTGGGGTGCATGGTTGTGCCCATTTTGGGAGCACTGGTGTTGGTGCTTGTCACAGAGGTGGCTTTTCCCTTGAGTAGGTGCTGGGCAGGGGACTGTGCCCTTATGCTTGGCTGGAGTGTGCTTCCCCTTGTCAGCAGCTGCAGTCCAGCTGAGGTGTTATCTAAGGTGGATGTAATTTACTTGCAGGAGCAAATTAAAGTAAACTTGAGTCTCCTTTTTTTTCTGTGCATCCTTAAAGGAGTGCGTGCTCTGTCTCAGCCCTGTAAAGGGTGCAGGGAAGTCGGACGTTGTCTCCGTATCCCGAGCACAAGGGCAGTTAAAGGAGAAGGGGCCGCGCCGCCTCCTGCCGCTTCCCCTCCTGCGTGCGCATGGGGAGCTGGAGGTGCGGGTTGCCTTTGCCCCGGGCTCCTCTTCCCCTTCCTCCCCACCCCCCCACCCCATCTTCTCCAGGAAGCCTGGCCTTTGTGTGACGTGATGCCTCCTGACATCAGCCGGGCGCCTCGATTTCCTCCACAGTGGGGAGGGCGAACAGGCAGGAGGAGGGGTGCCGTGCTCCCCGAGGGGCCACATACTGTTACAGCCTCGCCGAAGCACCGGCTGGCAGCTGTCGGTGGGAGCAGCCTGCAGGCCTGGCCGAGATGCTGCAGGGAGATGCCTACCCCCAGCACTCAGCATGGCAGTTAAGCAGAGCTTTGCTCTTACTGCTCTGCCTAGAACCACTGTACTGGTGTGTTGTTTCTTGCTGTCTGTGACTAGCTGCTTTGATGGCATCTTTGTATTTGACCCCTCTGGAGATGCAGTGTTGGACTTTATATAACTGAAGCTTGGGGAGTGCTGGCTATGGGGTCTCATGAGGCCAGTGGCCCACCACCACAAAAGCAGAAGCAGAGGAACTCGCAGCAAAGCAGGAGCAGGGCTGACATCTCCTGCAGCCTAAGGCTGCATCCAAGCCCTGGGAGCATCTCACTGTCCCATGCATGCATGCTGCTTCACAAAGGGCAGGGCACAGCTCAGCTGTGAGGGAGTTTGCAGGGTGCAGGCTCTTGGCTGCCCCTCGGAAAGGGGCTAATGCAACACATGGGAATTGGCCAAGTGCCTGCCAACGAGAAGCTGTGGCTGGCACCTTGCCAGGATCTTGAGAGCCTTGCATCTCTTTAACTCAAGACGTGTTTACTGGCGGATGGTATTTTGCAGCTGGCTGGCTGGAAACTACAGGTCCCAGCATGCTCATTCGCGTGTCACTCGGCTGCTGAGCTCTTCCAATAGCATAGTGTCATGAGTATCTTAGTCTCGATCCTTGCTGCTGCAGAGAAGGGCTCTAGTTCAGCATTGCTGGGCAGACACAGCCTGCAACAAGACACAGGGCTGATCTCTGCATCCTGCTTTCTTATCCCCCCCCCCACCCACTTGCTTGATGCAAGCCCAGGTTGGCCTTTTTATGTCACCAGGCTGGGGAGGGGATCTCATCCTATTCTTACTCGTTTGCAATGTAAATATTTTGGTGCTGAGTACGTTGCTGGGAGCTGGGTGTCACGTTGAGGAGTGTGATTCATTCATGCTGTTGCTGCTTAGAGCACAATGAGGCAGCCTTGGGACCAGTCCCAAAGATTTCCTGTGATCACGGCTGGTGGGGAATTTGGGCCGTCACGTTTGACTAAGTCAGAGCCCTCTTCATGCGATTCCTGCAAGCCAGAAGTACTGCGCTGTGCCCAGCACAGTCAGGACTTGCCGCTCTCAAAATGCAGCGGCTGCGGGTGGCTTATGTTTCCTGCGGGGGGAGGAATGGAAAGCAAGGCTGAGCTCTGGTTCTTCCCTTCTCCAGCTGCTGCTGTGCAGAAAAGGTTGCAGGCCATAGGGTTTTGTGCGTGTTCCCAGACAGCCCAACAAGTAAAGCTACAAAGCAATGCAAATTCAAAACCTACTGCATGTCAAGTCTTGGAAGAGGCCCTGCAAGAGTTTCCCTGCTGGGCCTGGTACCACAGGAGCATCTGTGTGTGTATTAGAGGCGCATGGGACAACCTGAAGCAGGACTCTGGGTGGGTGAGCAGGAGCACTAGAAGATGCCTCTCCATCCCTTGTTTCCACCTCCAGTGCTCTGCTGCTATAAGGGACCTTTGCACCTCCAGCTTAGTCATGAGCACAGGAAAGGAGGCACCTCAGCACCCCAGGGCTGGCTCCCTCTGTCCTCATCCACGTTGCTCTGTCCTCCTCATGCTGCCGAGGGCCAGGTGCGGGCTGTGCAGTGCCCAGATTCGTTCTGGCATCCTTCGTTCAACAGTGTTTGTTCATGCTGCATTTTTCTTTTTGCTGGCTTGTTTGGACATGCACTGGTACATTCACGGCACTCAGGCAGTAACGTGAGTCTCTTTCCCATTAGGAAAGGGGCCAGGATCTGGGGGGGCCAGGAGGGCAGCTTAAGCAGTAGTTTCTGAGGTATTTCCTTCTGCTGCCACACCCTGCGTAAAAGAGCAATATCGGCGGCTTCAGCTGCTATCGCAAGGCTCCGAATGTCTCTCTTTTAATATAGATTAGTATCATTTTGCATTTTAAAGTAAAAACACGCTGCAAGCTGCAGACAGCTGTCGATTGGCAGCTTTGTTTGAACATCTGGTATTGCTGGGCTGCTGTTCAGCGTGATCTAACTATGGGATTCATAAAGATTATAATCCGGGCTTTCAGACTCTCAACAGCCGCCTCACCAAAAAAACGAGGGAGAGAGAAAACCCAGCAGGAAGGCAGCTGAGGGGTCCTCTGTATTCAGCAGGTCATGGTCATGGTTAGTCTCCTCTTGGGTGTGAAATGGCTGATGGTCTTGCTGTACGTTGCCTTGGTTGCCCGCAGGTGTTGATGGGCTGCTTCCAGCCTGCAAAACACTGGGCGCCAGGGAGCTTTAGAAGTGCAAAGTTCTCTTTTGGTTTTTTCCTTTCCCTCCTTTATTTTTTGCAGCTTGTGTGCCGAATCTGGTTGAGTCTTTTGCTCCTCTGGGTGATGTCTGGTGCTGGCAAGCTGAAGTGGCAGATTGTGCTGTGGCTTTGGGTCGATGTTTGTAACAGTTGTCTGAAGCAGCGGGACTTGGTTTCTTTTTCTTTAAAGTAAGCTCTTGTGAGGCCACACCTCGAGTATTGTGTTCAGTTTTGGGCACCTCATTATGAGGGGGATGTGGAGGTGCTGGAGCAAGTGCAGAGGAGAGCAACAAAGCTGTGAGGAGCCTGGAAAATAAATCTTATGAAAAGCAACCGAGGGAGCTGGGGATGGTTAGTTTGAAAAAGAGGAGGCTGAGGGGAGACCTCATTGCTGTCTACAGCTACCTGAAAGGACGCTGCCTGCTGGTCTCTTCTCAGAGGTAGCAAGAGGGAATGGCTTCAAGCTGTGACTGGGTATCAGGATAAAAATGCTCACAGCAAGAGTGGTCAGGGATTGGAATGGGCTACCCAGGGAGGTGGTTGAGTCACCAACTCTGGATTTGTTTAAAAGTTGTTTGGATGTGGTGCTCGGGCATATGGTTTAGGGTGCACCTTGTAGAGTAGGGTTGTCGGTTGGGCTTGGTGATCCTGAGGGACTTTTCCAACCTGAGTGTTTCTGTGATTCTATGAGAAGTCAGGGCCCAGAGCAAATATCTCTGTGCATCAAAACCTTGTTTCCAAGTGAAACTGAATCTCCTTTTCTTGAGGCAACCAAAAGGTTGAGATAGCTACTTCTGTAAGCCCCATCCATCTCTCTGTGAGTCAGGCACTTTCCTTGGCACCTTTGAGAATTAAGCAGCCTCTAAGCCTCTAACAGGTTTTATAAATCTTGTTAGTTGGTCTGCATTTTTGCAAAGCTCTTTGAATCCAGCCTGTTGGTGCAGAAGTCACCTTGACTTTCCACAAGGCTCTGACTCGCAGCTCACTTTCAGGCTCCGTTCGCCAGTTGGAGGTGCACAAAAAAAAGTTCCCTGCACTGTCTTTATTAGGGAAAAAAAAAAGCTGCCTGGAGAAATCTATCTGCACTCCAGTTGGTGCAAACCAGTGATAGAGGTGCATAAAAACCTCTTCTGCCCTTGTTTGTGTTGACTTAACTTACCTCTACAAATTACAGTAGCCTTGAGCAGTTGGAAGTTTAACTAGATCAGTTGGGAGGGGAAAAAAAAAACAGGGCCTTGAAATCTTCCTTAGCCTGAGCCTGGAAGAGGAGCTTTGTGCTACCTGCACAACTGCACCCCGTGTCTCTGGGTCTGCATAAGAAGCTGATGGTGCACATGGCTGCAGGTCTCGTGGTTGGAATGTGCGGGTGCACACAGGTATTGTGCCTGCTCTACTCCTCAGTGGTATCTGGTTTCCCCGCTAAACCTGCATCCAGATCCTTGGGCTGGGCTCCCTCTGGAGCAGAAATTACAAGTTAGGAGAGCAGGAGGCCAAAGGGGCTGTTGTTCAGATCTCAGGCTTTCCTGTGGCAGGGCTGAGCAATGCCGGGTGTGGAGCGGAGGTCTTCGGGTGGGGGAGAGGCAGCGCAGCCTGCAATGGGAGGAAGGGTGGAAGAGGCTGGCTGTGTTTCTCCCCTGCAGGGAGAGAGCTCTGAGATCACACAGGCCAGCTGGATCTTCAATGCAAGATGTTTATATGGAAGAGGGAGTGAGTGAGGGTTTCTCAATTCTGCTGGGCCTGCAGATGGGGGCAGGTTTGCTGCCAAGCAATGGGAGTGGGTCTTTGCAGGATGGCTGCTTCCAAAGGGAAGGTATCCTGCCAGCTGCAGGCTAGGAATGACTGTCTGGGACCCTGAGATTGCAGCACATTGGGAAGATTCTGGGATTCAGCAGAGCTAAATACAACTGGGACAACAGCAGATCAAGGCAGGATTGGAGGTGCTGCCAAAGCCTGTTTTTTTTTTTTTTTTTTTTTTTGTGGGAGTTGTAGAAGGAGCAACTCACAGATAATGTGTCAGAGCAACAGGGCTGTGTGAGGAGCAGGATTTTGTGATTCAGCTGAGTTCCAGTGGTGAATGACCTCCCATTTCTGCCCAGACTGCCACCACTGGAGCTGGCAGAGTGTTCCTGAGAGAGATAGTTTGGGGCCGTGATCCAGCTGAAAAGAGACTGCTTTTTGTATTTCCTTACTGGCTTAATTTTTCATCTGAGTCTGTGATCAGGAAGGGACAGATGTACAAAAAGAGAGACGGAAGAGGGAGAAAAGAAGGCTAGGACCTCGGTAACACACATGTAAATTGATGGAGACACTCAAGAAATCACAAGCACAGAGCATGCTGAACGCAGGAAGGACAGGACTTCTTGCATGATCTCTTAATCTCCAGAAAACTGAACTCTGGTGAATCCCAGTCAGTGTAGCTGCAGGGCCCATATTTTCTGCCATAATGGGGAGGAAGTGCAAGGCAATGTCGATCACCAGGGTCAGATGTGCTCCAGGTGTTGGTGTCAGTCTGATGTCCCCAGTGGAAATGATTGCTCAAGGCGCTTGGGCCTGGGTGTCTGTAACGTTCTGGGTGTTGCAAACCTCTGTGTTTTCATGGAGTGCCCCAGCAATGCCCTGATTGGTGCTGGTGCTCTGGAACTGGTTGCTCAAAGGGCACTTGGTACTGGGTCATTGTGGGCAGGGCAGGCTTGTACTGGGGCTTGCAGCTGGAGGTGGCTCAGCAGCAGGATGAATCTAGGCACTGACTTATAAGCAGCTCTGAACCAGATAATTTTTGCCCTGAAACTGAAAGGGGGAGGAAGAGGAGCGCCCACTTAACATCCCTGATGGTGAAGATGCAGAACTTGTCCTTCATAAAGACAAAGCTGAGCCCAGAAACTCCTTCTGGCTATCTTCATTCCCAGGCAAAAGAAACCTAGACTGCCCTCCCTCCTGAAAACTGGCCAAGGAGGACTGCTGGCTGACATCCGAGTCCAGGCCTGGGTGGGGATCTCTTCTCCTTCCCTTCCCAGCAGAAAGAAAAAAGATTCCTTGAGCTCCTTGCTGCTCCAAGGGCCTGGTCATGCCTGCAGCTGCAGCCCTGACAGCTCTCAGAGCTGATCTCTCCATCTTTCCCCTGCACTGCTCAAAAGCATCTGTGGTCGCCATGCTGCCAGGACATGGCTCAGGAGCATTTTCTACTGTCTCTCCTGGTAGATTTGGGCATCACCAAGCTCATCTTTGTCCCGTGGAGCCACTAGCATCAGCAGGAACTCACCTGGCTGCATGCTTAGCATGGAAACCAGCTCCTCCATTCCTGTATTCACAGTGTGTTTCCAGCTCCTCTCCTCTTCTCTTTCCCATGCTGCGAGTCATGAGCCCCAGGTCTGGCAGAGGCGGTTTGCTCTATGTTTGCTGCGCTTCACATGAGGGCATCTGGTCTGACACTGGCCTATGACTAGCACAGCCTCCCTCCGACCCTCTGGCATGCTGCAAAAGTGACTTCAGTGTTCATAGTGCCTCTGTTTTGGTAAGCATATGGCTCATACTGGGCACTCCATATCAGGAAGGCTTCTGCCTCCAGGGCTTGCAGGGTTGCTGCCACAGGGAGGACACTTCTGCAGCCACTGGCCTCGTCTCCCTGCTTCTTAATCTGCCTTATCCCCATTTTCTCCTCAAAGCAGATCTTTGTCCTTCCTCAGAGGACACTGACAGTGGTGATATCTGAGCCACGGCTTGAAGCTGGAATCCAAAAACCACCGATTTGTGTGCAAGGCACAACCACACGTGGCCCTTGCAGCAGCGGTGGTTCACAGAGGCCCAGGAAGGCAAATTAGCATCCTCAAGGTCCCTCTGAAGGTCACTTGCCAGTGTAGAGTAGGTCCCCATTTCCTGGACTCCAGAAATACTGCTGCTGGCCCCACACAGCACAATGCCTCAGATTTGCCCTTTACAGATGATTTTTTTGTTTCTACCAGGTGTAAACAAGATTAAGAGTTACCCCGGACTGTGGGTACCAGCACAGCCCTGTGGCAGCCTAGAGTCTGCTGGTACAAAGCCCACGTGGAGGAGAATAGCCTGCCATGCCGACTGTCCTGGAGTGCTGCAGGCACCAAGTGGCCACGCACCTGTGAGCTGTGGGGAGCATCCAGCTGCTGTCCTCCAGCCATGCTGTAGGGGTGCTTGGTACTAGAGGTGGGACATGGGGCTCTGCCTCTGGAGTAGCTGATGGAGATGGGACATGGGTCTTAACCTAATCATTTCACCTCCTTGATGTGCTGGGGAAAGCTTAGAGACCAGGAGGAGATGGTGACAGGCAGGAGACACCCCCACCCACCCTTGTCTTGAGAACAGGACAGAGAGCCGCTCTTGTGGGAGGCACCCTTCATTCTGCTCTCTCAAGCTAGCTCTGAGTACCTAGCCTCCAGCCCTTTTCTACAAAGACCAGCTCTCCTGATGCTCAGAGGGCCCCTTCATGCTAGCAAGGGTGTCTCTTCAATGCCCATGAGCTGTGTGCCTTCTGCTCCCATCCTTCCCTAGCAAGGGCACCTATTAATATTCTGGAGGCCGTTCCACTCCCCTCTTCCTTCCCCTGCTGGGGATAAACCAGCTCAGTCTCTGCACAGTGAGCACTGTGAGAAAAGCCAAACCCTGGAGCAGCCTGTGTGTGCTGCAGGCTGGCTGGGGGAGGTGAGGCCTCCTGCCCTGGCCACAGACCTCCCCTCCTGCCTAGCGTTACTGTAAATGTGTGCGAGATGAAAGCCCAACCAGAAAACGTTTCCTTCCTGTCCCTGTAAGCAGATCAGCCTCCTGCGAGTACCGTGTGGAGTTTGAAAAGGCTGCTTTTGCATGGGACTGGTCAGCAGGAGAGCACTGGAGGGTGATGCTCCCTGTGGTTTGGCCTGCAGTGATGTGGGATCTCATGGTTTTGAGGGGCACTGGCATGTTGTGCCTTGGAGCTGTGTGGTGTTGAGGTGTTGGTGTGTCAGCAGGTGGGGGTACACTTTGAGGAGAGATCAGAATAGCTCCTCGCATGTTTTTTTCTCAGAAGACCGGCCAGCTGATGGCAGAGCTGGACTGGGGAGTGGGAAGCCTGTGAGTGGGATGCATGGGAAAGGAAAAGGTTGTGCTTGCCTCCTTGGTCCAGGGCTTTTGGTGCATTAAAATTCAGTCACTGTGACTTCAGGCCTGTCTCCAGTAATGTGCTGCGACACAAGTCTCAATGGGGGCCCTTGATCTCAGTCCCTGGGCTGAGCTGCAGGTGTCTGGAGCCATTCCCACAACAGGCATCTGCCCTTTGCGACTTCCTCACTCTGGTTCCACCTTCCTCCTCCTCACCCTTCCTCCCCCTCGTGCTCCAAACTGCTCCCTCCGTTCTGGCTTTCCGGTGGCTGCAGACAATGTCCTTATTCAGTGGGTGGCTGGGATTTGGCGGTGAGGGGAAGGCCCAGGCACAGAGGAGAAGGAAGGAGGGAGGCAGAGAAGCAAACGTGCCTGTCTTGGGCCAGCTGTCCAGCTGCAGTTAAAGGCACTCTGTGGGGCAGTCTGGCTCTTCACCCCCGTTCCCAGTTTCCTATGGGAATGAGGGCTGTGCATTCCTGCAATTTGTCCACCTGCCCTTCAAACCCACAGATGGGCTGGGTTCAGCCCATTGTACTGCGAGGTAGCAGTCTGCAAGTGTCCCACAAGTTAGTGTGCAAGGACACGTTTCAAAGTCATTTAGGGGTGGTGCTTGGGCATATGGTTTAGGGTGAACCTTGTAGGGTAGGGTTATTGGTTGGGTTGGTGATCCTGAGGATCTTTTCCAACCTGAATGTTTCTGTGATTCTGTGACATGGTTGTGCTTGCTGAGGGAACGACCCTGAAAGATGCACAGCACTTACTAGACATCCCAGAAGCTGCATGGGCTTAGCTTCCTCCATGAACCCGGTAAGGCTCCATTGCTCCAACTCTCATTTAAAACCAGAACTGCTCGGTGGGTCATGGCACACATCTCCAGCTTTGATGAAGCTGCCAGGCACCTTCCTGATCTTGCTGGGACTCGGGCAGGGGCTGGTGACCATTCACACCCCCAGAGAAGGGGTGCCACAGGCTCTCCCCTGGGAGACATATGTTGACCCTGGCCAACCTCAGAGCAGGTGAAACCTTGGGGCATGTTGTGCTTGCCTTGGTCAGTATCATACTGTCTTGGTGCTGATCCTGGAGCCATGGGCTGCTGCAGACATGAGGGGACATTGTGCTGCAGGCAGGGCAGAGGCGTAACCTGCCCTTATTGTGGGCTCAGTAGTGACTGCAGACCTAGCTCTGTCCTCTGGGAGGGACAATGGTGCAACCAGCTTAAGCCAAGCCAAGAAGGCATCTTGCCTGCAGATTTCTCCCTGCCTGGGAGGTCTCAGGTGGGCATGAGTGCCGGTGCCCCCCTTGCAGTGCTGGGAGTGCCCAGCTGGCTGAACTGGACTCGTGTCTGTAATGCAGCCGTTGCTTACAGTGCTGCAGCCATGTGATGGCTCTTGGATGAGGAACGCTGTATCGTCTGACCACTTCAGCTCTTTCCTATCTTATTTCTGTCTTGCAGCTACAGGCATTTAATACTGCAGAAGTTCTGCTCTGCTGGGCCAGCCCTGTTCCTCAGTGTGTGTTCCCCCATCCTCTGGCTGGACAGCCTGGAGGGGCTGACATGGCCCAAACTAGTGCAGCCACTAGAACTTGGGGCCACTGCAGAGCTGCCCTTCTGCTGGTTCAAAGGAGGTGGACGAGGAGGTGCAGCAAGGTGTATGTGGAGTGTGGGTGGTTTCCCTGGCTGTGGTTCCCTCCCAGCAAGTGCTAGGCAGATAGCGATGGTCGATGAGACTTTCCCTGGCATGATCCCATGGGGACTAGCTGTGCACATCATCCTGGAATGAGACCTGTCAGTTCTTGCTTTGCTTCCTGCAGCAGTGGCCTTCCAAGCAGCATTTCCCTCCCACCATGTGATCTTGATACACCAAACTTGCCCTGTTTGCCGCAACTGCTCCTCAGGATTCACCCTGCTCCACTGGCAGTGAGGATAGTCCATGCCTGTTTCTCCTTCCACCTTTGGCAGCTCTGCTCCTGCATGGGGTTATGTCCCTGGTGTGTTTGCAGGGAGCCCTGCTAACCTCCTCTTAGGGCTCAGCCTTTCCCCTCCTGCCCTTTCTCCCATGACAAGAGGGGAGATTACTTGCAATGCCAGCAGAATAAACTGGTTTCCAGCAACCACCTCGCTGCTGCTTGCAGGGTCTGGGTGGACCAGCCACTACCCTGTCCGCAGATGAACTTATTAATTAATTAGATGAGTTCCCCCTCAGCTGGTGTAGGAGCACAGAGTATTTATGGCAGTCATTTCGCAAACTGACGACGCGTCTCCTAAAAGACAAACTGGGATCAGAGCTCTTTGGAGCCTGGGAAGGACGTCTGTACAGAGGGGAGCTGTGGTTCTCCCAGAATCAAGGTCATGCATGAAATATGAGAAGTTACCCTGAGAAATTCTGATCCTGGAGGAGGAGGAGGAGTTCATGACTTCAGAAATACCAGATCTGGGAGGGGATGGAAGGGGAAGGGATATATTTTCCTTTTCAAAATACCTAAGGAATTCAGCTCGTGCTGTGGAGACAATGAGATTTTGTCCCTTGGTGCCAGAAGGGGTAGTTCATACTCGTGTGTCTTTTTAAGGTTTCAGTTGCCATGGCTGGAAAGTCCTCCTGTCCCATTGCTATCTCAGGCACGTATGGTTCTTAAATCGCCCTAAAATCAAGAGCATGGCTCCAGTGTGAGATTTAAGGAATGTCCTCCGTTCTCCCTGATTCCTGTGGCTTTAGGTTAGATTTGGTCACTTTTTCCAGCTGTGGAGGGCTGTTAAATTAATGTGTATAGAAAGTTGTGCATGTCCATAGTTCTGCATGTATTTGTGATTTCACGTAATTGTATGATTTCAGAAGCACAGCATCCTGAGGTTTGTTACAAAACACAAAGGTTGGCAACTGTGCCACAGCAGCTGCAGCGCAGTGGGAAGGGGGTGATGGTACATGCATTCCTGGGGCTGTTTGGTCCATTCTTTGAGGGTCCCTCACACCAGTGGTGCTGGCAAGGTGGCGTATGTCTGCCTGGCATTTGGCAGTGACCACCCCTGCAAAACCACTCTGGCAGCATTGCAAGGGAAGAGATGTGTGCCCTGTGGTGGCTCCATGTTGTACACCTGATGTGTACACCGCTGCTGTGGGACAAGGATTTGGCCTCTATGGGCATTGGATCTTGCCCTATGTTTTTTCTCCAGCCCTGCCTCAGCTTGTGGCTGAGGGAAGCAGGCAGGGGACCCTGCTGCTCCCAGGGGACTCTCCAAACGCAACCATTGTCCTGGTGGGCTGTAGTAGGGGGAATCTGTCTGTCCCCAGTCGAGACAACAGGTCTGTGCTGGCAAGGAGGGAAGTGAAGGGAAGGGCTCGGTGTGAAGGCTCACCAGCTCAGCCTGCACTGCCAGACATGCCCTGGCTGCTGGGATCTACAGGCTTGCAGGGGTGCAGGAAGGCATCAATGGAGTGTGATATCACTAGGGAATTAGGGCTGGATGTCAAGAGGGAGGGGACAAACTCTTCTCAGTTGCACCCTGTGATAGGACAAGGTGGCAATATGTGTAAACTACAGCACAGGTAGTTCCACCTCAACGTGAGGAAGAACTTTACTGTAAGCATCGTAGAGCACTGGAACAGGCTCACCAGAGAGATTGTGGTGTCTCCTCTGCAGACTTTCACAACCCATATGGATGTGTTCCTGCATGACCTGAGCTAGATTTGATGGTCCTGCTCTAGCAGGGGAGTTGAACTTGATGATCTCCGGAGGTCCCTTCCAACTCCTAACATGCTGTGATCCTGTGAATTCCAGAGTGCAGATGTCAGAGTGGGATCCAGAGCTGAGTGCCCTGCAGTCCCTGCCAGGCCTCTACAGAGGGCTGCTGAAAACTGTGTTTTCAGACAGCAGTGCTTGGGGGTAGGTCGTCTTGCTCTGCACCTGCCCATACCACTGCTGGAGCAGGCTGCTGCCCACCACCTCTCTGCCCAGCTGCATGGGGCTGCTGCCTTCCTGCCCTACAGCTCTGCCCAGTGCTGGACCCAAAATCTCTAGCTAAGACTGCGGAAGAACCACCAGTAGCCTGCTACCCTGGCCTGGCTGCTGGCACAGGACCTGTTCTTCCTGCACCCTTGGCTTGCTCCAAGCAAGTAGTGTTCCCTAGAGCATTCTCTGAGCTCTAGAGCTCTGAGCATTCTCTAGAGCTCAGTTCCCACCGTGCTTAACCTGGGAGCAGATTGCATCCTCGTGGTGCCACAGCAGTGTAAGTAGCAACCTTTTTAAAAAGAAGAAGGAGATTTTTCATGTATGCATCAAATTGCCCTCAGTGTGGATGCTCCCACCTATTCAGCTGGTCTTAAAAATAGCAGCCACGATGCCCTTGGATGCTTGCAGGCCCATGTGCTTCTTTATGCACATGCCTAGGGGGCTGCATTGCTACTGCTGCCCCTTCGACCCTGTTTCAGTGGATGAGCTGTCTGTGTGTCCATCTCAGGGCAGTGACTGGATTGAGAGCAGCCCTGGGGAGAGGGACTTGGTAGTGCTGGTGGATCAGAAGCTTGATGTGAGCCACCAGCATGCACTTGCAGCCCAGAAAGCCAACTAGATTCTGGGCTGCATCAAGATGAATGTGGCCAGCAGGGTGAGGGAGGGGATTCTCCCCCTCAACTCCACTCTGGTGAGACCTCACCTGGAGTACTGCCTCCAGTTCTGGAGGTCCTATTACGGGAAAGATAGGGACACGCTGTAATGTGTCCAGACAAGGGCCACAAGGATGATCAGAGGCTGGAGCTCTTCTCCTGTGAAGACAGACTGAGAATTGGGGCTGTTTAGTCTGGAGAAATCTCCAAGGAGACCTTCTTGTGGCCTTCTGGTATCTGAAGGGGGCCTACAGGAATGCTAGTGAGGGACTTTCTGGGATGTCAGGTAGTGATAGGACTAGGGGGAATGGAGCAAAACTGGAAGTGGGTAGATTCAGATTGGATGTTAGGAATAAGTTCTTCACCGTGAGGGTGGTGAGACCCTGGAACAGGTTGCCCAGGAAGCTGGAGGAAGCCACGTGTCTGGAAGTCTTTAAGGCCAGGCTGGATGTGGCTCTGGACAACCTGATGTAGTGTGAGGTATCCCTGCCTATGGCAGGGTGGTTGGAACTGCGGGATCCTTGAGGTCCCTTCCAGCCCTGACAATTCTGTTACTCCATGATTCTCTGATCTGCACACATCTGGGCACCAGGCACATGTGTGGAGTACAACTGCCAGCGGGAAGCCAGGTTTTTTAGCATCTTGTTGTTCTTAGTGGTAGGAGCCCAGCGACAGTGAGGCTGGAAGTGCTGGAGACCGCAGGAAAAAACAACAGGAGGGAGGAGACTTCGCATTCCTGCCCCTGAATTGAGTCGGAGGTGACAGCCTTTCCCTGCAATGCAATTAATCCCGGCAGCGCCTCTGCCACCCTCCCCCTCCCGCCTCGTCCAGGAATTAATTACTTGATTATAAATCCCCAAGCGGTGGTTTATAATGGCAATAATCCCCTCGAAATTCAGCCTCGCTGCCGGCTCCTTCCCTTCTCGCCCCCGTCATTGATTGTCTCTAACGCCACATCTCTGCTGGCTGGAGCCCTTCTCTTTGCCTTGCCGATGTGGTGGCTTTATCCTGGGACAGCCACAGAGCGGGGAAATGTGGACCTCACTCGAGGGGTGTTTTGGGAAGCCCTGCTCTTGCGTGCAGGAGTGAGGCTGTCGTGCTGGTAGCTGGGGATAAGGTTTTGTCCCAGTGCTTGGGCTGATGGCCCAGGCCCAGCCCCGAGGAGTCATGGCCAGGGGCTGGCAGCATGGTGGGGCGAGGTCCTGTTTCTCCTCTCTCTGTCCCTTCTGATTACAGTGATGGCTGGCTCTGGGGCTTGTCACAGAGGTGGGGAAGGGAGAGAGGATTTGGCATGTCGTGCAGGGGCACAGGGAGGGGTGGAGATATCTTCTGGGAGGCTGCTGGCAGTGGGTCACAGGCCTCGAAATGGTGCTGCTATGGGGGAGACTCTCCATTTTCTTCCCTGGGTTCCCAGGGCTTAGCTCCAATGAAATTCCAGGTGCTGGGCTGCAGAGAGTTACCCAAGGGGCTGCTCAAATCCAGAGAACTCAAATGAAGATCCTCATCTGGCAAGGCAGTCCAGGACACACAGTCTGGCTATTGAAATACCAAGGTTTCCACCTCCTTTAGCCATATGTGGGCTTTCAGCTCAGCAGTGGCATCCTGCTGGAGAAAAAGCACTGTCCTTGATGAACTGTGTGGGCAGAGCCTGTGCGGGGGCACTAAAGCTTCCTTGGTGCATGTGGCTGCTGGGCTCTGACGGCTGCTTCTCTCTCCTGTCTTTGCAGAAGATGCTGATGAAGCAGCAGGACCGCCTGGAGGAGCGGGAGCAAGATATTGAAGAGCAGCTCTACAAGCTGGAATCGGACAAGCGGCTGGTTGAGGTAGCTGGTGCCTCACCCTCCCGCAGCCAGCCCTGGGGACTGGCACCCCACGGAGCAATGGGGACAGGCTTCTGGGGCATAGGGTCCAGACAGGCAGGAAGAAGGGAGGAGATGTAGGGGAGGAGTGGCTGGACAGACCTGCTGTCTCCATTCCAGTCTTGCAACTTGTCCTTCTGGGGGGACTGCCCTAAAGGTAATAGACTTTCATGGGTCCTAGGGTGAGTTGGGAGATACGGAACAAGCTTGTCCTTAATTATCAGATGGTACACCCTGCCCTCAGCTCAGCACAGCCTTCTCTGAGCCACCTGCCTCTGTCTGAGTGGGAGAAGGTTCTGGAGGTGGGAGATCCCTGAAATAAACTGCTGAAGTAGCCAGGAGGTGGAAGAGGTGCAAGCGTTTTGCTGGGACACAGGTAAAGGAAGATCAGCTCATGG
Source organism: Pogoniulus pusillus (assembly GCF_015220805.1). Classification (NCBI taxonomy): domain Eukaryota; kingdom Metazoa; phylum Chordata; class Aves; order Piciformes; family Lybiidae; genus Pogoniulus; species Pogoniulus pusillus. The sequence goes on along the minus strand of NC_087269.1, from coordinate 13,870,569 downwards.
TCCTTAAAGCCCCTCAGCCTCCTAGAGTGTGGAAGCTCTGGAGCATGATGTGTCCTTAGCCCAAGATGGGGATGGAGGATGAAGATGGGAATGGGGATGAAGATGGGGATGGGCAGTGTTTTTCAAGGGAACACACCTGCCTCAGTGGTGTGGCAAGTTGTTGCTTGGCGTTAGCTCTCTGAAGGCAATCCCACCTAGACACTGGGAGATAGGTCTCGGGGATCTCTTGGATCAACCAAACTTCCGTGGTGCTGCTGTTGGGTCTCGGACACATAAAGAGTCCCACGTGGCAGCTGACAGCAGGGTTTGGTCTGCGTGGGTGTTGCAGAAGAACAGAGCTGTGTTGCAGCTTTTAGGTCACACCCACCCTTGCTAGGGAAAGGACCCAGGTGACCTGAGATGACATGGTGGAAGCTGGAGGGAGCAGAGAGCCTGACCCTGCTCCTCTCCCCCAGGAGAAGGTGAGCCAGCTGAAGGACGAGGTGCGCCTGCAGTATGAGAAGATGCACCAGATCTTGGATGAAGACTTGCGGAAGACCATGGAGATCCTGGACAAGGCCCAAGCCAAGTTCTGCAATGAGAATGCGGCCCAGGTCCTCCACCTCAACGAGCGCATGCAGGAGGCCAAGAAACTTCTCAGCTCTGTCCAGGTTATGTTTGACAAAACTGAGGACATCAACTTCATGAAGGTAAGAGAAGCCATGGGATGGGGACAGGGGGGAGGTCTGGTTGCACGGGGAGCAGTAGGGAGGCATGGACTGTAGTGGGGACACTTACAGGGATAGCTGATGCCTCCAGCGGTCTCAGCAGTGGGAGAAGTTAAGGAGAAGTGGGGCAGGCTCTGTGCCAGCCTCAAATGAGGATGTGCTACAGCTGGAGATGGTGCTGGGGCAGCCTGTGATGGGGAGAGAGGAGGCTTAGCACCCCTGGGTCACCTCTCCCCTGCTGGTGGCCCACGGAAGGTGACAGTAAAAGGAGAGGTGGCCACTGGGACAGGGACTGGCTTTACTGACCAGAATTTCTCCTTCCCCTCCTAGAACACCAAGTCTGTGAAAATCTTGATGGACAGGTAAGCATTGTGGGGCAGGCATGTTCTGGGTGGGGAATGGAGGGGCTGCTGTAGAGGAGACAGCACCACTATGTCTAGGGCAGGAGCAGGGCCAGGGATGCAACAGGGCCTGGCAGAATGATGCTTCATGCCTCGTTTTTCTTCTCTGGGAGGATGAAAAAATGTCCTCCTACAGCCATTGAATCAACTCTTCTCCTCGGCTAGGAAACAGTAGTGGTGTGCTTATGGAAGAGGAGAGCTGGGACCCAGCAGCCCAACCAGGGTGGGACCAGCTGGGCTAGAGTGCAGAGCTGGCCCAACAGAGGGTTCAAGGCAACACTAGCACTAGAGCCAAGGCAAGCTGGAGTGGCATGCGGGGCGCTGCGAGAAGTACACCCTGGCATGGGATGTTCATGGCGCAGCTGGACAGGAAAGCTCCTGCCCATCAGAGAGCACCAACTCCACACTGCCCTCCACATAGCTGCCCTAGGGAAGGGGTTTGGTCCCAGGAAGTTTTTGAGGTAAGGATCTGTCTGACCCTTCCCTGAATGTACTATGTTCCTCATGCCTCTCCTCTCTGCCTGTGGTCCCCAACAGGACCCAGAACTGTACAGGTGGCAGCCTGCCCCCACCCAAAATTGGCCACCTCAACTCCAAGCTCTTCCTGAATGAGATCGCCAAGAAGGAAAAGCAGCTCAGGAAGTTGCTGGAAGGTGGGTGAAGCCTGAGGGGTGCCAGGGGGGCACAGGACCTCACTACCTCTGGTATCCATATCTGAGTGCCCCAGGGATCCTAGTACAAGGGTGGGGAGGGAGTACTGTTGGCATGCAGGGACCCTTGGGAACCCAACCCCTCTGCAGTCAGCAGTGGCGTGGAGGCACCATGAAGCCAGCTCTGGTTCCCCTCAGAACATCCCCCTTGGCTTGTGAAAGGGCTGTGTTTTGGGGTGACACAGCTAGGGGCTGGTCATCGGCAGGAAAAGGCAGTGGAAAGATGGAGGTTGGCGCAGGAGTGGCTAGGGACCAACGTGGTCCTGCCGCCCATGCCTGGGAGCAGACTCATCCCAGGAAGGCTTCCCAGTCCTCTCTCCTTAGGGACATTTGGGTTTGTCCCCCAGTCCATCCTGCTCTGATCCTGTCCACAGGCTGTGGTCACGAGCTGTGCACAGACCGAGCCTGTGCACGTGTTTGCAGAGCGGTGCTTGGGACTGCTCTGAGCCTGCTGGCAAGGTCCTAGAACAGAACCTGAAAATTCACCCGTGTTTGGCTGTGTGCCCAGTTTGCCACTGGTCTGGCAGGCTCGAGGGAATGCGCTGCTCACGTGGGGCTGGAGCATTGGCCTCAGGGCTTCGCCGCCGGTTCAGACCAGCAGCCGAAGCACCCTGGAGCTATGCTGTGCCATGCTTGATTCAGTCCTGCTCTCCTGTTTCCCGCTGCAGGTCCTCTGAGCACCCCTGTCCCCTTCCTGCAGAGCATCCCCATGTACCCCTGCACCGTCAGCAACTCCGGCGCGGAGAAGCGCAAGCACTCCACCGCCTTCCCCGAGGGCAGCTTCCTCGAGCCATCGTCCGGGACTGTAGCGAGCCAGTACATGAGTCAGGGCGCTTCAGCGGGCGAGGGGCAGTCCGCACAAGCCATGGTGCCTTGTAGCTCCACACAGCACATAGTTGGACTTCCCAGCGGCCCGCAGCCGGTGCACTCGGGCTCCGTCTTCAACCCATCTCACTACCCCAACACCACCTCATCTCAGCAGTCCGTGCTCTCCCAGTACGGCGGGCGCAAAATCCTCGTCTGCTCCGTGGACAACTGTTACTGTTCCTCTGTGTCCAACCACAGCGGGCACCAGCCCTACCCGCGGTCGGGGCACTTTCCCTGGACGGTCTCCTCGCAGGAGTACTCCCACCCGCTGCCGCCTGCCCCCGCCGTTCCCCAGTCGCTCCCGGGACTTGCCGTGAGGGAATGGATTGACGCATCCCAGCAGCACGGGCGGCAGGATTTCTATAGGGTCTACGGCCAGCCGTCGGCGAAACACTACGTCACCAGTTAACCGTCACACTCTGCGGAGACCTCCGTGGAGAGAAGCGTCTGGTTTGGTTTGGCTTTTCTTTTTTGGGTTTGCTGTTTCATTTTTTTTTTTACCCTTCCCTCCCCTTTTAAATCTAACCCCAATTTTTTTCCCTCCAGGATCCTGGGGAGGGCTGATCTATCGTCTCTTATTTTTTTTCTTTTCTTTTTTTTTTGTTTGGTTTTTTAAAATCCTTTTAAACCAAAATAATTTCTTTTAATTTTTTTTTTTTTTTTGGGGGGGGGAGTTGTTTGGCTGTTGTTGTTTTTGTTTTTTAATTTAATTTTGAAAAGTCCTTCCTGCCCCTCACTGGGGAAAGACCACCGAGAAGAAATTGATGGGGATTTCAGTCGGCTGTCTGGATCTGTGCGCCGTGCTTTTCCCTCGCTCCTCTCTGCCTTTGGATAACTTCAGAAGGGACAATGCCACCTTCTCTCTTTCCCTTTCTCCAAGCTCATTTTTTTTTTTTTCCTGGGGTTTGATTCAATTTGTTGAGTTTTTTTTTTTCTCTCTCCCTCTTTCCCTACCTCTCTTTCCCTTTTTAAAGAGGAAAAAAAAATAATCTATTATTGACTCACTATGAAACCACATTTGTAGATTTTGGGTTTGTTACTTTTCTTTTTTCTTTTTTGAAGGCTGGTGTTTTGTTTTGTTTTGTTTTGTTTTTTTCTTTTTTGGTGCCACTTTTCATGCATATTGGCTTTTTTTAAAAATTTTTTTCCCCCCTCTCCTTCTTTCAGAGATTTGTAAATACACAATGGCAGGAAATTTAATGCACAAAAAAGGAAAAAAAAGAAAAAAAAAAGGAAAAAAAAAGGGAAAAGAAACTTAAAAAAAAAACAACAACAACAAAAAAAAAAACAAACCACACACACACAAAACAACAACAACAAAACCCCACGAATAAATAAATAATAATAATAATAATTAAAAAAGAATCTGTTCTAGTTCTCAGGAGGGGAAAGTGTGGCTGAAATGCACCCCCCCCCACCCCCCCTCTCCTGCATATCGCTGATGCAACTTCCTGTAACAAGCACTTTGTATAAAAAAGAAAGTGGACTTCCTGCTATAAGGCACAGGTATTTATTCTGTAACCGATTTTAGAACACACACACACAAAGAAAATACTCAAATAAATGTGATCACTTAGTGCAAATGCCTTCCTCTGCTCCAGCTCTTCCCCTGGGAGTGCCAGCTCCAGCCGGAGGCTGGTGACTGCTCCCTGTGTCGTGCGGGTGCTCGGCCCGTGGCTAGGAGTTTTCTGTCAGGGCTGTTTGGGAGGGAGCAGCTCAGGGGTGATGATGGGGTGGTGGTGAGTCCTGGCCTGGGGTGGTGAGGGGAGTCCCTACCAGAACCCATCCCATGTTCCAGTCCCACAAGGAGGGATGCTGGGGCTGGGGCTCTCTGCTGGCTCACTCCAGCCAACAAGGATGTGAGTCAGGCATGGAGCTGGCCTGGCTGCATCCTGCCCAGGCCTCCAGAACAATCCCCATTGTGGGATGGGGTCGGGCACAGGGATGGGGATGCGAATGGCAGCCTTCCTGCCTCCACCAGCATCCAGTGTGATTGACATGCTGCAGCCCTGGTGCCTGGCCCTCGGGGCTTCGTTACCGCTTCAAGCCCCACTGCTCTCTGGGTACTGGCAGCACCCTGGGCTGGTTTGGGGACCTTCCATGCCCAGAGAAATCTGGGAAAGGTGAGGAGGAGCCCTTCAGCTGGGATGTGTGGTGGGGCTGTGAGCTGGCCTGGCTGTGAGCTCTTCGCCTGGGGAGCCTGGGCTGACTTCACAAAGCAGAGCAGTGTCTCAGAGGCATTAGGGATTTTCCATCGCTCTCTTTGGGCTTCCTTTACTTCTTTCCTGCTTGCAAAACATCCCTGGTTTCTTCCGGTTTGCTTCCCCCCATGCTGCTTTGGTGAGAAATGGGCAAAGATAAGATTCTCAGTGAGCTGAAATGAGTGGAGCAGTAGGTCCAAGGTAGGGGGACCCTCGTGTCCAGCTCCCTTTGCTCCAGCCTGAGGGAACCACAGCAAATCCCTCGCAAACGAGGCCCACTTTGCAGGTGGTGCTGGGGTTGGGAGGCTGCAACCCCTGCCCCAGTGCGCTTCCAGTCAGCCTCCAGGTCAGCGCCTCCCCAGAGTGCAGATGTCACTTGGTTTGACTTCCCTGCCCAGTCAGAGGCTGCCCTCACAGGCTTCTGCATACACCTGCTCTATTGGAGTATTTGGGGGGCTCACCTTCTCCATCACAATCAAAATGCCCTGGGGCAGCAGAGGCAGCAATGTACTCTCAGCCTCCACTACAGAGATCCTTCAATGCCAGGGATGTCTCTCCTGGGAGGGCTACCCAAGGGTGGTCCCCGCCCATGGTGCCTATGCTCAGTGTTCACAGGTTTGCTCTCCCAGCTGTCTTCATCCTCCTCCTCATCCTCAGTATACAGCTGCCTCTTGGCAAGAGGGCAGCTGCCAGCCTGGGGCAGTACCTGTTGCTATAGTTGGGGGGACAACACAGGTGCAGTTCTCAGCCCACAGGGCGATCTCTGAAAGCTTGGGACACATTCCCTGTCATGGGCCACTCACACTGGAGCAGCCCCAAAACAGTGGGTGCCCCTTGCAGGGGCCTTGGTGTCATGGCCCCTCCAGCCCTCTCAGCCAGAATGAGGGCCCTGGCTACCTGCAGCACCGTCAAACCTCATACGTTGCTGGTGGCAGGGAGTGGTTGGATGCTCAGATGCTCAGCAGGGTTTTATTGATGGATGGCTCTGTCTGGGGGGGTGGGAATAGCAGGGGGAGCAGAGGCACATCCATAAACAGCTCGAGTTGTGAATGGAAAGAGACGGATTAGGAGCCGGGTGAAAACATGTCACACAGCAGAAAGAAAAATGAGCAGCTGGGCCTGACCAAATTGGTGTCTGATGAAGGACGTGGGGCCTGGTGGAAAAAGGATCCCAGGGTTGGCGGTGCTGCTTGGGGGCGGCTGATGGGGAACAGCTGGAGCTGGACACGCACATCTGGCAAAGCAAGACAGGGAAGAGGCAGTGGCACTGATGACCACTGAGCCTATGGCCATGGTAGTTGGGTTGCAGGGCTGCAGCTTGTCTCCCAGATCACAGTCACAGAATATTAGATGCTGGAAGGGGCCTCCAGAGACCAAGTCCAATTCCCCCACCAAAGCGTGATCACCCAGGGTGATCAGTGCCTCCAGAGGGGCCAATGCCTCATTTTCAGCTTGATGGTGAGGAGGGAGTGGGAGCCCCATGGCCCACCCCTCGGCAGGGCTTTACCTGGTGAGGTTCAGGCTCTGCTGTGCTGAGGGGTGCCCGGTGGGGGGAGCGGCTGCTCGTTCCTCTATTTGCATACATGTAAATAAGCAATCAAGGGAATGAGGGCAAACACAAACCAGCCTTCCAGTTTGGAACCGAGTCCTGCTTTTAACTTTGGAAAAGAGTTTGGCATGTCCAGCTGTGGGGCTGCTCACACCCATCCCTCACCCCAAATCACTGCTGACCCTACAGCCACCAGTGGGTCAGTGCTTGCTGTGCTTTGCTCCTATCACCCAAGGAAACGTAAATCCCACATCTTACATAAAGATGGACATGACATCATGCCCTGGCCCATGGGACCCTTTTTCAGGTAGCCCTCCCATCCATCAGTTCCCCAAGTCCTGCTCCAAGCCATGATATGTGCCTGGGGAAGTTCCTCCACTGACCTGGGAGTGAAGCCCCATGCTTAAACATGAGGGGTATATTTAGACGGTGCCAATTTAAGTTTGCACAGCAACCTTATAAATATGAAAGCCCATCTCTGCAAGATGGTTAAGACACCTCATCAACTCTTGGAAAATATGCAGGAATATTAATTAGCCAGATTTGGGTATTGTCTTGTAATGAATAAATGAAGAGACTTGCTGCCTAAGATGAGTCACTGCCAGCTCATTCAGTTTTGGTTTTGGTTTTGGTTTTTAAGGAAAGTGTTTTTTTTTTCCTAAGGTAATTCACTCTTTTTTAACCCAGGGTCTGTGGAAGGGCTCAGGAGATGCAGCTGTGCTAAGGCTGGGCAAGGTGGGACACCTCAGGGCGCCCCTCGCATGGAAGAACCTCAACGGCTGGTGTTTAACACCACCTGATTTCACCTCAGCTGGCCACAGTGCCTCTGGAGACAGAGGGACATGGACAAGGTTGGAATTCTGCCCCCACTGCAGCAGCCTTGTGCCCAGGATGGTGGAAGTACAAACCTTGCTTCTTGGGAAATTTATTTTTGGTTTCTTCCCCTGCCACTTTCCATCCTGCCCTCCTGCACTGCTCCCCTGGCTACCTTAGTCCCTCCAGCTAGGCCAGGACAGGAACTTCCCAGTTGCCACAGAAACCCAGGGTGAAGGACAAGCTTCAAATTAAGACGCTGAACAAGAAATGGCTTTGTGTACACCTGAATGGCCACTTTTCTTTGCCAGGATGTGGCAGCTTTGGAGCCCTTCTTTGGGGCAACCTGCACAGCTGGCAGAGGCTGGAGGGCCAGCAGAAGTTCCCTGTCAGACCCAAAAGCCTGAGCTGAGCAGTAAGCAGAGGACGGGGAAAGGGCTTCAAAGGTCTCCATCACACATCAGGTGCTCAAAGTACCACTGCGCTGTGGGATGCAGCAACCATTGGGGTTTTGCCATCCCTGCCAGCTCTGGCACCATCTCCCCATCTGGCCTTAGAGCTGAGGCAGCCCTGGGACTCCAAGGGGCATCACCAACTGGTGTGCAACATTTTTGGGGTGGTGGAGTAATCTGCACCTAGTGGGAGGGGACTCGGGGCTGAGCAGGGGACAGACCGACTGGAGGTGGCAAAGCACGAGGAGGCCAGCACAAGCCTCAAGGTCCAGGTTGGGTGGCCAAGCAGCAGAACTGTGTCCCACGGGCTCGGGGAAGGGCATCAGAGGAGACAGGTCAGGACAGAGCAGCCAGCAGCCAGTGCCAGCCTGGGAAGCATCAGCCAGACCTCATCCCTCAGCCCCCGCAGCGGCGTGTGGCGGCTGGCGAGGCCAGGGCGGTGCGTGGGTGCGGGGCGCTGCCGGCTGCCGGAGCTGCCATTGTTTGCCTTCAATCAAGATGTTTCAGGCAGAATCAAAAGCACCAACTGGGGAAATCATCATCACAAAAAATCTTGCGCCTGCAAAATAGGTCAAGTAAGACTCCAAAGAGAGAGAGCGTCTGATCTGCATTGCGAGGAAGAATAGCAACAGCTGTGATCTCCAGTATATATGGATGGGCTGGGGGGGGATAAATATATATATCCATGCATATGTATAACTGCTTACAGCTGTTGGGCCGTATGTTCATTAGGGCCAACTGTTTTGGAGGCAGAGGGATCAGCGCTAATCGGGAAGGGGAGTTTATCATCACATTCAGAGGCAAAAGTGTCAGGAGCAACTGCAACCCCCCGCCCCCCTGCCCTGCAGCCCGCACCAGCTGTGTCACACTGAATGCACCCGATTCAGCACACCCCCACTGGCCCCCAAAGGGTTGTGAGAGCTGTGGCTCATGCCCTGGCCCCAAAAGCAATCACGAGCTGTCTCCCCAGCCCCTTGCTCCATCCCAAATCCAAGCGTCACTCCTGTGTGGAGAGGTTGCTGCCCCTCAGCTTCCCCATTCTTCCAGACTACATCTCTTGTGCCCATGCCATTATCTCAGCCCCCCCATGTAGTGGCTTCCTCGGTTGTCACTGCCTGGTGCTGGTCTCACAGGTGCCAGCTATAAAAATGAGCTGGAAATACATCTAAATCCTCCTGTCTGACATCAGGGAGAGTGGTGGAGCCAGGGCAAGACAGCTGGTTTGGCCACTCCAAGATGCCGAGCTTTGCCTGGTCAGTTGGGACCCAGCTGTCACAGGCTGCAAACTGCACTGTGTCCCCAGCCCACAGGCAATGCTCACAGCATAAGGGATACCTGCTCTCTCCAGCAGTGTCGCCCCCCCCCCTGCACCCCAAGCCCTTGCCAGCTTTCCTCTGCCAGCCAGAAAGCCTTAAAAGCTTGCAGGCTTCAGCTCCCACCGGTAGCACAAAAGGTTGCAAAGCGAAGCAGCAAGGACAGCTTCTATTTAAAAATACCTCTCATCCAGATGATTTATTTGCAGGGCGTTTCTGCCAGCTCCTAATGCAGCTCAGACCTGGGCCCTAACCTACCTGACAGCTTCCCTTCCTTGTAGGATTATTTATTCAGGGCTGCGTTTGGCTGCCTGGCTGTGCTGCCCATAGGGCTGCAGCTCGGAGCTGCACCATCACAGGATGTTGCAAGCAGAGGAGCTCTTGCTGAGCCTTCCTCTTCCAACTGGGGCTTTATTTATCTATTTTTCATTTTCTCATTAAAAAGGATACAGATATGCATCTCAACCAGCAGTGAAATAGGAAGCGTGGAGGGGGTACACCCCCCTGACCCTGTGCTGCTCCCAGCCAGCCTCTGTGTCCCCCGGCACAGGCACAGCCTGACTGCAGCTTTACAGGAGTTTTGCTTCCAATCGGCGCCGGGAAGGGAAATAAGTGAACAGATTGCAATAAAAAATCCAACAAGCCCAAATTCAGCCAAGTGAGCCCGGAGCTGCAGTTTAGCCAGGAGCGAGCTTGCTTCCACTGAAACAAAATAAAAGGAATGTAAAAAGCTTCAGTGCAGCGCCTAGACAGGTGCCTAGGTGGGTGGGCAGCATGGCTGGAGCGCTGCTGTGGTCGCTGGGCTGGCTGCCCCTCACGGATGCGTGCCCCTCGCTGCGAGAAAGTGAAGATTGCAATCTCCATCTCTGCAGCCGAAGACGATTTCTCTGCTCTGATAACGGCAGTCGGGGGCGGGGGGGGATGCGAGGCCTTAAACAACAGGGAAATAAAGCTGAGCAGAGAGCAACGAAAGAAGCTCAGCGTTTATTTCTCCATCAGGCCGTGGATTTGCCCCCCTACACACATCCAATCCACTCTGCTTCCCGTCCCTTCGGGAGCACTAAATTCGTCCTGTGAATGCAAAGCGGGGCTGGCGCAGGGCAGGGCGCTGCGGTTGGCTCCGGCAGGCGCATGCAAGGTCACACGCAGCCGCCACATAAATTACGCCGAGTCCCACTGTAAACAGCAACAGGAGAGGGGGAGCGCGGCGGCTCCGGGGGCAGGGGGCCGCAGGGGCCGATACATAATGTCGTGACAAGTCAAACAACTCTCAGAGCGTTCACTTGCCAGAGAAACATTTTTCGCATCCAATCCATTAGGCAAACGAGATGAAAAAGTATTTCCGATTTTGCTGAGAAAATACCAGGAGTTGGTATAAAGCAGGCCATAAAAAAACAAAAGAGAGAAAAGAAATGAAGTGTGGCCGCCTGTAATGTTTTTGTCCAGCAGCTGACAGCCTTGCAGGCATCCTGGCCGTGCAGGGAGGGAGCTGATGCTCCAAAGAGCCCCTACAGTTTCTCGCACTTTGGCTCATCCTCGGTGCAGGAACAGTAAGGAGTCAAATTGGTTGGAAAGACATAAGCCCAGAATTTGCTTCCCTCCCTCCAAAGCCCCTCCAGAGCTCACTTCACTGTACCAAACCCAAATCGTTGCTTTTCTTTCCCCCCTTCTCCCTTCCTGCCAGGTCAGTGGGGAACATGCTTCATGTCACACCTCTTTTTTTTTTTAACCTACAAAATTCTTTTTTGAAACCAGAAGGTCCTCCCAAAGGTTGCTGTTCTCGCTGCATGGCTTTTCTGGCAGTTTGGCACAAGTGAGATTCCAGAGAGAAAAGGCTTCTCCCAAAAGCTCTGTCCACTTCTAGTACCAGCAGCTGTACCTGGTGGGGAGGCAGAGTGGACCCGTGGAAAAGCAGCTTTATGGGCTGGGTGGTGGCGCTTTGGGAAGTGGCAGTCCTCTACTGCCCACGGAGAAAACTGGCTGTGGGGAGAACGAGCCCGCGGAAGGAGAAGGATCACAGCCCAAACACAAGTTGTCTTTCTACTAAACTTTATTTTTCTTTTATTTATTTTTCTTTTTTTTTTTTTTTTTTTTTTTTTTTACAAAGACACCTAAAGTACACACTGACAACATGAGCAGATATTGCAAATACCCCTTTGGGTGAAATTCAAAAAGGGAACATAAAAGAAAGAGCTTCTGTGGACCTGCCTGGTCCAGGGAATGCAACAGCCGCTAGCTTTTGCTTCTGCAGAGGAGGGAGCCCTGTAGAGCAGGGGCTGAGCGGGAGCGGCTTGGTCTCCACTCAGCAAAACGATCTGGTAATCAGTTACACCGGAGACAAAGGAAGAGGGCATTGACCTGCGAGGGGCAGCACTGGTGCGGGGGCAACGGAAGGAGGTTACATGAGGCTTTGGTAAGCACTGAGGGCAAGGAGAGAGGCTCTCCTCAGGGCTGCGGCAGGGACGGAACACGAGTGTCCATGCCCAGCACTCGTGGTCGGAGCAAGGGCTTGCCTCCGTGTTTCCTGATGTGCCCCTGGAGAATTTCACTTCTCCATCACCTCCCCCCGTCTGAGAAGACACAGGAGCAGGAGAGGCATCTTACCTAACACGAAGGTAAAGACAAATTTAATGATGTGAAAGAGAGGCAAGACAAACTCCCCCTGGGAGGGGAATTAACCCCTGCGACAAACTTCTCGAGGTCTGGAGCGGGTTTGTCTGTCACTCCAAGCCCTTAAATCAAGGCCCGGTGCCTTTCCACCAGAGGTGCTCTAATTCAAGCGCAAGCCGTGGTGCTGGCGGGGTGGCGTTTAATGGGCTGTGTTACGCGGGAGGTCAGCAGAGAGGAACCTAACGCTCCCTTTTGGCTTTAAAAGTCTACGAATTGAAGCGACGTGCGGCAGAGCTCCACCCATAGCAATGAGATGGTTTGCTTCTTCCGAATCTCCCTTAAAGGAGGGCAAACCAGACGGAGTTGGAAGGACAAAGCCTCACGTATGCAATTACCGTGAACCAAAGAGGAGCTGAAAACTGGGGCAGAGGGGCAGAGGTTTCGCTGAGGGGCGGCAGGCGCTTTTAGCTAGCCCCAGACAGTTGTATGGGTGGTAGTTAGCCAGGTGCTGAGAAGGGACCAGAGCCCCGCAGGGGGTAGAGCGGATGTAAATGCATTCAGATGAGGCGAGGCAAGTGAACAGAACCTCAAATCCTTTTACATTCTCACCAGGTGGATGCACAGAGAGAGATGTTTACAATACAAGGAGCATTTACAGCCATCATTGCAAGGTGATTTATTTAAGTCATGATCATTTTAACCCTCCACCTTCATCCTCACAGCCCAGCTCGCTCTGTCATGGTGTTCCTCTTTCACTACCTGGCACAGGTAAACCAAATTAACCACCTGGATTACAAGGCTGGTACAAACGCACACAACCGATACATGCAAACATAACCAATGAGCCAGCAAACGCTTCAGGATCCTAAGTTCAGCAAGGCAATTTTCCCTTTCAAATTGGAGCACTAGGAAAATTACACATATTTATTTCACACACATTTCCAAGTTTAACCAAAGTGAGTCTGAAAAAAACAAATTAAACTCCCAGATGCATTTTGGATCCAGAAAGCTAGCTGCGGCACAGCTGGGGTGTCAGTTTGACACTGGCATAAAAACAGGGAGCAGGGAAGCACAAACTCAGCTCCCAAGGTGATTTTACTCTGTCCTGCCTGGGCCATGGGAGAGGTACCAAACATTTCACTCTGCATCTGGCATGCAGTGTGGGCAAATACAAAGCTCAAGAGTACCTGTCACAAAGCTCTGCCAGTGGGCCAGCACAGTGTGCAAGCAGGAAAGGGCTGCAGTTCCTCAAGGTGTTTGGATAGGGCAAATGCATTAAGTGCACGGGAAAAGTGCTGCTGCCCTTTCTCTTCCTTGGGCTGACCCAGGAACAGGCGGTGCTGATTCCTGGGGTTCCCAGTAAGCTTTTGCAGATGAGGAGTCACTGAATGAGCTACGTTTAAATGAACATTTCTCCTCATCTTATGACTCCTTACTCAATCCATGCAAAGCTGGAGCTGTTTCACTTCGTGTCATTAGCGATTGCTTAACAGTGCACTTCAGCCTGCTCCTTCTCCCCCTCCAGTCGTCTGTTTTTTAAAGCAAGGCTGTGCTACTCCAGCATGCATGTCCTGCCTCGGTGCAGGAGACAGATGCACTCAGAGGGTGCTGACTCACAGACGCAGGCAGATTAAAGTTGGATTGCTAAAGCAGTTGCTCTCCCAGCTGTCCCCCTGCCCCCAGCCACAGCAGACAGCTGAACTATATGCCGATCAACCCCTGAACTGCTACTGTACCGCCCGATGTATGGGGGATGGCGGGGAGGAGGGAGGGGGGGCACACGACCCAGTACAAGCCTCTGATGATTTAAATCTGCAGGGCTGCAGCAACATAGGCAGCCAAGGGCTGCTTCACATACAGTGCAGATGTTTCTGCCCTAAGGTGGAGACGTCCAGAGGAAGGGAGGAGCAAAGAGCTGGGAGCACCAAGAGTGTCAGCCTTCTGCCTGGGTCTATGAGTCAACTCGCTGACGCGTGGTAAAGCCACATGCTGTAGTACACGCAGCTTTCCCCACGCTGCCCCTCGCTCTGCCTCCAAGAGGTGGATGGGGCAATGCAGTCCCCAGTCATTCTCTGGCCTTTCACAGGCAGGCAGCAAACAAAGCTGGCAAGCAGGGCACTGGGATTATTTTACCATCTGTGCATTAGAAACTGGCCCAGGAGTCACCAAGCTCACTTCATGCAGGACATGGCTGCTTTGGCGTGCTAATGACTCCTGCCCACAATCAGCTGGGGCTAGATTTGAATCGGGGATGAGGAGATGGAAAACGTGTTCTCTTTCCTCTTTCAGCAACTACACCCTGTTAGAAGAAAGCCAGTCTGGGGAAGGATGAATCCTCATTTCAAAGTGTGTTTCCCATCTGCTGCTCATCAAGCTCCTCACCCTGCACTAGGGCAATACACATCCGGCACCAGGCTGCGGGGGACTTCAGGCCCTGGACAGACAGCTTGCTGTGGGGCAGTCTTGCCAAGGAAGGAGGGTGTGTGGGATAGAAGAATACATTTTGCATACTTCAAAAAGGAAACCTGGGACCTGGTATCTCATTCTAGAAAGTAATCATGGACTTAATTGCATTTTGCTGCAGAGTTGCCTTAACATCGAGGGAAAAACAACAGGGATTGCTCAACATCAAGACCAGTCTCACATATGGAACTTGCTGAACACAGGAACCACGTTTTTGCTGGCTCAAGGTGAAATGATGGGCTAAATTCTCCTTCAGCTGTGAGAAAAGCCCTAGGCACACTCATCCTGCATTATTCCAACTGTAAAGAGCCTCAGTTATACACATACAACCCTTCTCTCCCTTCTACAGCGGTGTTGCGATGCAACAGTGCCTCATTATGATCAAACTCCTCTTTTATGGCTATACGAGTATGTGGAAATCATCTACCCTTGTTACAAAAATGACTCCTTAGCAGCTTTATTTTAAGAAACTACCCACAATTGGTAACACAACTGGATTTTATCTGTCACGGAGGAGAAGCTGTGACTGACACCAGAGCGTGTTCTCAGCAATCACAAACCCGCATGTATAGGGCAGGTCCTATGAACCTAAGCAACTGCAGTAATTCTCCACTCCTGCTCCACACTGAATCACAGTTTTGCTCCTGCTTACAAACTTGCTTGCTAATTAGCATTTAATACTATTATGCATACAGAGGAAACATATCATTCCTTTATTGGGGTAAAAACTGAGACCAATAAAGAGCAGGTCAAGTTCCAAATCCAGCAGTAAGTTTTAACCAATGATGTTCCCATTTTCTTCCTATTTTTCTTTTCTTTTTTTTCCCCCTTTTAACAGCTGTAGCTGTGCACAGATGGAAAAACATTTGGTCAGAAAGCAGCAAATTAGTGTTTTCGGGCTAGAATTCTGCTCCCACCGCTCCTCCATTTCCATGCAGCTCAGAATGCTTTATTTCTTCTTAGCACTGACATTTTTGCACACCCAATTCATGCCGTCCTTCAGACAGAGAAAGGTAATGTTAGTCAAGCAAAGGGAAAAGGAATCCCTCAGCCCCACTCGCCCACCGCTCGGCAAGCACCACGTTCCTCCTCATCTACCCCCCACCTGCCCTCTGTGCCAGAACTGCCGTGGGTTAAAAATACAAGAGCTTCCTTGCTCGGCAGATGTTGTCACACAGAGGTTATTAAATCTTTCATCTGACCATAAGAAGTATCACTGTCTCATCGTGTCCTTTGAGAAAGGATCACTCTGCAGTCAAGGTACGTCAGCGGCAGAGGAAGGCTCAGTTCCAGATTCAGCTACAGATGATTTGCATAACCTCAGGCAAGTCACCTTCTCCTTGAGACCATGGATTTCAGGGGGCTGTGTCTTACATGGTCAGCCTCCTGCTCAGAATACAGCTGTAATTCTCTGCTCAGCTGTAAGCCTCGAAATCCAGAGCCACAAAAGCCACAGCAACAACTGAATCTGGACTCTGTCCCTCAGGGACTGCACAGAAAATGGACCCTCAGGGGTCCCACCCAGGTTCGGTGAGAAGCAGTGACCATGCGTTTTAGGAGGCTGATACACTCCTTTGAGTATTTCCATAAAAACGTGTGCACAACATCTCTGACCACTGCAAGCTGCATGGTAGCCCTTGTGCTGTGAGTGCCCAAGTCATGAGTTCATTGCTGAGATCCCAGAATGGGATATGCCATTGAAGGGCAAAGTGACATTTCATCTGCTTCTGTCATTTATCTGTCGTGAGATGTAGGCAACAGAGTGCACGATGCACTGTCTCCTTGTACCTGTGTCCCATCAAATCCATTACCTCTACCCCACCTATGAGGCATCTCTGCTGACAGGGAAGCTGAGGACAGAAAGAAGGCAGGTGGTGTTCTGGGCAAGAGGAGAATGGCACATCTTTGTGCTTGGAAATTGGTCAAACGTCCCCCTGGGATTTCACGGGATTCAATGGTCATTTCTGCATCATTAACGCGGTAGGTAGCCCCTAAGAAAGGCCACAGCTTTTGGGTCGGCACCACTGCTAGCCTTATGATAGCACTGTCACTGGCTTCGTATATGTCCTTGTCCCCAAACTGCCAAAAGGCTGCCAAGGACCTCAGCTGCCCCAAGGACAGGCAGCCAAAGGCACAGCGCCGCAGTCCCCTGTGGCGAGCAGAGATGCACTGCCATGCCTCTGTGTTGTCCCTCAGTCACGAAGACGACCAAGTCGGAGGGGAGCTAAAGAGTTAAGAGAGCAGAGAGGGAGTCCTCAGGGCTTAATCAGAAGCAGAGAGGTTCTCACTTGAAAATACCAATTCACCTTGATAGCTGTGCTATGTGACACTTCTTATCTGAAGGGGAGCAGCAACTTCTGAAATCAGCCCTTGTTGCTGCGTTAAATAAAGAATAAGAGAACCCAGCTTGTGCTGGGGTGCACATGAGGCCCTACACTAATAACGCTTCTAACTCTAACCTTGGGGAGGGTTGATGTCTCCAGTTTCATTTATTTATCTCCACAGCAGAGATCAGTGTAAAACAAATTGTCTGAAATCCTCAGAGCAAATGGGAAAAGACGAGAGGTAGATTCATTTTAAGGCCCAGTAGCTTTGTGTCTTCCCCTTTCAATAACACTGATAACCTAGGTGTAAAACATGTAATGCCTTAAGCAATCAATAGCGTGGTTTAAAGCTTATCACTTTAGAGAGAGAGGGAGCCAGCGATTCCCAGCATGAGGAATGCCATGGCTTAACAATGGGTCTAGGAGGAGAGGTGTCAAGCCTTTGGCTTGATTGTGTGCTTTAGAAATCTGCATGATTGCCTGCAAAGAGTAAAAATAAATAAATAACTAAAAACGCTCCCACAACGATTTCAGCTTCCCTTGCCTCGGAAGCAATAATCACATTTGCACACATCATGGCATACAAGGCAAGCAGAGCTCCTCATTCATTTTGAATGTAGGTTTATTTGCTGAACCAGAACAGCTGAGACAGCTTAAAGTAATAAATATCAGCTGACACCCTCTGCTATTCAGCACAGTAATCCCAGAAACAATACATCACTGCAAAACAACAAATACGCATCCTATCTTCTACCTAATCTCACCACAACCTGAATTCACAGTGATTAAAACTGCCTGCTGCCATGTGGGAGCTGGGGAAGGGGAAAGACAGCAGCGTTTCAGCACCAGCACGGCCAGTGTCATAAAGCAGAGTTTATGATGGGATTTACCATGGCTGAGAGCCTGACTGCATCAAGCATATAATGAGGGCAAAAGAATGACATAGCAAAATGTGAGAGGAAAGGTGAACTCCAAACAGGCTTGAAATACCTAAGTAGGTCACTGAACTTTTAAAGTAGGAATGGATTTTAAAACTCTCTTCTGACATGGGTTAATTGACAGGGAAACCTGCATTTAATTGTAAATACCTTCCTGCCTGACAATGATAAAGAAAAACCGAATTGTCTCTGGCTCTACCGGTGTTGTATCGAATTGACATGTGTAAGGCACAGTCCTTGTTTTCAGCCATGCTGCAGCTACAGCCATAGCTTCTGGACTAACTTTCTCAGGGTGGTGGGGGGAGGGCTGGCAGTCTTCTAAAGCGTACCCAGATGCTTTGGAGAACAGCACATGCTAAGGAAAGCCAGAGAAACTAAAAGGTATGTTTGTTGCCTTTCTACTTAAAGTTTAAAGCAGGATGGAGGGTTGGCAAGATAAGGGAAAGCCAGGTAGGCTGCCAGGAACACAAAGAGCTGCTATGGGGAAGGCACAGGAAGGAGGAAATGCTGCTTGAAAGAGTCAAGTCCACAAGGAGTCCACTGTTGTCGTCCTTTGTCCCTACGCATTCTGTCCCTATATCTGCATGCTTAAAAGATGGCTCTGTGCAGGAAGCACAATCCCTACAGTAACATTTAGATCTTGATAGATGTCCTTGGGCTGCTTTGTTGAGACATAGAGACATTGGCAGGTACTCTGAGGATGGAGACAGATACACTATTAGTATTCCAGCCTCAAGTCAACCCTGGGAAAACTTAGCCAGGGAAGGATTTCAGATCTTTCAGCTTTGGCTTTCTTAGCTCCTTAACAAGCAGCTAGTAAACTTTACCAAAGCAAAGCGAGAGAACTCCAGGGAAGAGGATAATGCTTCTTGCAGAGAAACGCTGCTCAGCACAACCCCACCTTACTGCAGTCACATCTTGCTTTGTGCCAAGGGAGTCATATTTGAACACCTTTTGGGAAAGGACTGGTAGGGAAAAATTAAATGTCCTGCTTGAGGTTAGGATGCTGCTTGCTTATTCCCTGCATTATCAGCTTTGCAGTTATGGGAGTGAAGTAATCTTCAAACACAGTGAACAAGTCTCTTCCACCCCATAAAAAGCCTCCTGATTTCGGCTCCCCTGCAAGCCAGGGATCAGGCAAGGCCACAAACTTGTGACCCCTAATGTGACCTTAAGGACAGTGAAACTTAATCCTTTCATGTAATCCCCTGTCTGCCATAACAAATTGGGTCAGGCAAGTGCAAAAATTCTCCATCTCTAGCATTTTTGGTATGTGTTATTTTAGCTGTCACTTTCTTCTCCCTTTGCACAGCCAGGACTGTACCTTCATTATCTGCCATTCCTTTGCACCTCCAGTCATCATACAGACTGGCTTTTACAGGCTCCTGCAAGTACATTATCCATTGTTTTTGTCTGGGTGCAAGTTCTCCTTTTGTGCTCCGAGACCTTGCAGCCCTGACACAGTGCTGTAGAGTCCTCCTTTATTCTGCTTAAAAATCACACCACTGTGCCCCGTAATCTGCAAACATGGCTGCTTTTCCTCAACCAGCACTGGCTCTGCTTGCCCTGTGAGAGCTGCAGTCCCTGGAATTGCTTTAAATCACATTTACAAGTAGCCCCAGAACCTTAAGATGTGGAATATCCTCAACCACCCTACACTGGCTAAGACATCCTTAAGGGCAGCCCTGTACTGAATCTTTCCCTCATGGAAGCGCTGAATTTCAACATCAGTGTAACTTAGGTCTTGGGCTTCATTCTCAGCTGGGCAGGGAGGAGAAGGTGGCTCATCTCTTCCCACAGTCCTTTGGGTCAGACCAGCTCTGGCATAAATTAGAGAAGTTTAGTGGCTACTCTCAGTTTCACAGGCTTTTAATGGTCTCCAGGGGGCCTTTATACTTGGGAGACTCCAGACACAATACACTGCAGAATCGTTCTGGAGGATGAGTCCTTGGAAGAGGCTGAGCTGATGCCTTGATGGGAGACTCTTGCTTCCGACAAAAAAACAAGCTGCAGAACCATGACACATAGCCTGGCTCCTAAATAATAGCTCCAGCAAGAGGGCAGGCTGCAAAGCACAGGAGTCCTGCCTGCTCTCTCTCTACCCTGGCTGGAGCTTTCACATGCCTGGAAATACAACTGGAGGTCTGGCCACAAAATACAATCCTAAGAGAGCCTGCCTAGCACCAGAGAGCTACTGTGAGGCAAACAAACAGCTCCTTTAGGTTTCTCTGCTGTTATTGGTGATCACCTTCTTCACTTACTATACCCTCTGCAAGGGTCTCAGTGTAAGCTGGTGCAAGGCTCTGCTCCACAGGCAGAATACAAATGGCAGTGGTGGGAAGAAAGGCTTTCCTGCTTTCCTAACCAGGCCTGAAGGATAATATCAGACCCAAGCAGACATTTTGCTTGAAAAAGCCTTAAGCATGCAAGATGCCACTCCTCCCTCAACTGCACCACAAATTCTGACAAACAGGAGAAATGCTGACCATGGCTGCAGTCAGGAGGTAACGAAGTCTTCAGCTGGCAAACAGGGGATACCAGCTGGCATCCAGAGGAGATGACATGAAGTTTACAGTTAACTCTCTCACGTCTCTTCTGAGCCTACCCAGGACATTGCTGAACCTCTTTTTCCAGAGTCCCAAACAGTTAATGTTAAAAGAGAAGATGGCAATAGGATTCCCTCCTTAATTAACAGTTTTATTAAATAACCCATTTCAAATAATAGTTAAATTCTCTAAATTTATATCATTCTATTAACCATAATCTAATCTCATTAACCTTGAAATCCCCAGTCTTAACTACCCAATTCTATACACCATGGTGCTAGCAGCTAAACTAATTAAATGACCTTCAAACTATTTCTCCTTCATACATTGACATTATTTATCTTTGCTCATTGCTATTCCTTCAAGTTACCACAAAAACCTCCTCTATGAACTCTGTTCCTCCATGTACTCAGCACTAGATATGCCACTACTTCTCCTTGCAAAATCCATCAGCAATGTCTCCAGTTTTACTCTAGTTAATATATTCCAGCAGCAGTGACGGTTAGTGTGTTTGCTTCTTGTCTTTCCTTCTGAATACCTGCTGCTTCCATGTCTACATTTATTTTGAGTCACTCATTGTCACTTCTTAAAGTCCTTAAAGCAGTGACCTGAGATTTAACTACACAGGGAGAGGTCCCATTCTGAGCTGCTGGGAGAGATGCTGTGTACCACAATCCTCAAAAACATCTTTCTTAATCTCAGTCTTTAAGTGAGTCCTTCTTTGATTCCCCTGAATTTTAAGCATCTTGACCTCTCCCTTAGAGTCCCAGGACTGCAGTCGCCACTTTTTCCTGGGCCACTTCAGGTTTAGTATAAAAGCCACCTAACAAATAATTTTACTCAATGCATTTTCAAGCAAAGGGATATCTTGGCATTCTTGCAGACTGATTTGACAAGACTGGAGTTACGGCAGAGAGAAATGTAGGGGCTCTTTTTCCTATAAGCTGTAGAGTTTGTGACTCCCCTGACCTTTCTTCAATAATAATTTATGGACTAAGCTGCAGTATTGAGGGCAATGAGCCTGCAGACAACAAAGTGGGATGTTATCTGGCCTGCATCTAAATTAATTTGTCTAGATAAGCACGATGAACAAAATATATAGGCCTGCAAATACTTCTATTTAGGTCTTGTCTACTGCTTTTTGGAAGTGAAGAACGCAGCAGCAGATTTCATTTCCCTGGTAAAGGGTGTGTGGCTGCATACTTGTCTCTACTGAATGTAGAGGAATGCACTGCAGTTCAAGGAGAAGGCACAGTTAAGGAGCTATCAACGAAGTGTGCCCACAGGTCAGCTTGAGAAGGAGACACTGTTCAAACCACATAAACAGAAAGTGACACTTTCCATCATTGAGTTCTACATCCAACGTGTGTCATTGCATTTCATCTAGAGATCTCACATGGATTTCCATGAAGTAGAGGAGGGCCTGGAAGAGGGAAGAAGGTGACCAATACCTGCCTGCAACCCTCTGAAAAACAGCCTCAGTTTCCTCATCACATTTCTTTGGACTTGAACATACACAGCCATCGTGGAATCCATTTCCTTCTAACACCACCACTTTGAAATAGAACATTAGAGATGAAGCCTTCCACAAGATTGGCTACAACACAGATGAGCTAATTTCTATCTTAGTTACCTAAATAAAAGTCCTTTGGCAGACACTATCTACTATATTTAGGTCTGAACATCAGAACTGCTGTATTGGTCAGACCAGTGGTCCATTCAGGCCAGCATTCTCTTTCTATATGACAAGGGAACAAACACTTGAAAGAAGAGGATTTCCCTTGTTCTATTCTTCCCTCACAATCCACAACCAAAGTTGTTCCTCGTGCAAAAACTGCCTCCAGATCCTAGTGGTCAGTGATTGCCTGTATTTCTCTTCAGAAATTCTCCTAGTACTTTTCTGAACCGACTGATATTTTGGTCTCCACAACATCCTGTGCCAGTGAGATCTGCAATTTAATCACACAACTCACAAAGAAGCACTTCTTTTGTTTTTTTTTAAGCTGGTGTCCAATTATTCCATTAGGAACACCCTTCCTTTAGCAACATGAAAACCAGCATATAGTCTATCTGATGTGTTTATGCCTTATTTAGTAAATCCTGAAGATGTTCCTGTTTTCTGTCCTGTCTCTTCCAACCTGCAGGTCCTAATTCATTTATTATGATTGTGTACAGATGCTGCTCGGTGCTACTGATCATTCTCAACAGAGGATTCTCAAATTCCCACTAATTCTTAGCAGATATAAGGACAATATTTTTTAATGAGGATAGTTAAGTGCTAGAAGAAGTTACCTAGAGAGGCTGTAGATTCTTCATGTCTGGAGATATCTATAACTTGATTGGACAAGGTCCTCAGCAACCTCCTCTAGACAAAAACAGCTACCTCTGGTTTACACACGAGGTTGATCTAGAGATCTCCTGGAGAGCCTTCAACCTTATTTTTTCTTGGAATCTATGCTTCTACTACTGCTTGAATCTTTTTAGATGGGGCAGAGGCAGAAATGAATGCCACATCCAACCTATGGGCCCACCATGCCTTTATTCTGCTACACAAGAAATGTTTTCTGGGATGTCTCTTGTTTGCATTCTGATAACTCTCTAGTGTTTGGTTTTTCACTCTGGCCTTTGATAAGCAGTAAGCTGCTGCTTCCAGTGATCTGCTTCTGAGTAATGGCAGTTAATTTTAAGCTGATCAACACGTGTAGAGTTAGACTTGTTGTTCCTCATGTGCATTATTTTGCACTTGTCAACACTGAATTTCATCTGCCATTTTACTGCCCACTGCTTCTGCAACTCTTCAAACTCAGCTTGAGATGTGACTATCCTGAACAGCTCTGGAGCATCTGCAAATAAGGTTTTACTGGAACTGCAGTGAAGATAAGTATCTTCTCTATTCTGTTTCTTTAAATATCAGTGGAGAGAGGACGCCTGAGTGCTGAGACTGCAAGCACTGCAAATATTTCATTAATTCAGGAAAGCCTAGGACCGAAATAAACAAACCTGGGTGCCATTTACATTACAAAGAGCTACTGTACTGCAGAACCCAGCTACAGGAGGAGAGCCCAAGACACAAGCACTACAGTTCAGCACAGGAACGCATTTCAACCCCTTGGTGGGTTTTTGCTGCCCCACATGCTGTCGTTAGAAGTGGTCCTTGCCCTGCGTGCAACTCTTGCATTTCTCCTGATCAGAAAAATTGATCGGTTTCTCTCTGGCGCCTGGGCTGAGCAAAATGCCAAACAACATTAGTAGTGAAGGTAAATCAGATTTCTAAAGTGCACACTTGTAACAGTCAAAGGGGTTAATAGCAAAAGACAATTTGTTTTGTGAAAATGATTAACCTGACAGCAGTCTCTTTGAAATAAATCAATGTCTTCGTTTGGCCCAGCCAAGGGGTCCTAAGTGGGGAGGCAATCACTCTCCCCTTTGCCAGGGGAGGGAGGGATCACAAGGGCCCACAGCTCCCCCTTCCCTTTGCACAGGCGATGAGACACATGGCCCCCGTGTTCTGTGCTGCAAGGGTTTGGCTGTGCTGACCCTCCTTCGCGAGGCAGCCCGTCCAGCCCCACCCTGCAAGATCAACAGACAACAATCTCTTACAGATGGCCTGCTGGCACAGCAAGACTTTTCCAGAGCCTCACCTGTACTCCCTCTCCTGAGAGAGCTGAACAAGACTGGATCTGCCAGACTCTGTCCCGGATTGTGTGTAGGTTCAGTCCCTCGGCAATCTCTGAAGCAGGGGCAGCCGTCAGCAGATCCTGCTTGTTAGCGAATATGAGCACGGGGACTCCACTGAGCTTTTCTTCATCCAAAAGCTCTGCCAGCTCCTATATCATTTACAAGGGAGTGGGATGAGGGGAGGATGGAGAGAGGGAAGGGAAGAAAACCTTCAACCACTAGTGGTTGTCTCTAATTAGAAATATATTTAGGACAAATGCTGGAAGAATGTGTTCCACTGAAACCTAGATCTTATTATAAGAGGGCAAAAATGTATACAATCATCTCTGCCCAAGGTTCAAAAACTATTTCTTCCAATTACAGGTTACAAAAATCTTCATCTTGGTCTGAAATTAGCAGTTGCCTTAAAGGCTACAACTCTGTGTTTTGCCAGTCCCTGCTGCTAGGAGATCAAAACTGATGAAACAGCAAAATCCATGTAAATTGGCAGTATGAGGAATCTGTCTGAAGTTACTGCTTGACTGGCATTTGCACCTGAGCAACCGTTGACACCAGCCCTGGTATCTTTGCTAATAATGAGTTTCAGGGCTTTGTTCCAAGCTTTATACACTGCAATTTGAGCGGGAGAGGACTGTTTCTTTCCCCAGAAACAGAACTCTCCCTCCCACAAGAAAATATTGCTTTTGAAGGCATTGGCTAGCTGAAGACAAGCTAGGTCAGCTTTACTATCTGGATCTTGGCTCCATACGCACAGCACACCTTGGGTGGCATCTTGAGAAATGCTTCATCCAAAACTGGGTGACTCAAAGAGATTGTTTTACTAGCTCAAATCTGAATCTGCAGTGGATCAACAATAGCTGAAACACTTCATGTCTAGGACTGTGTAATGGCTTCACGTGAAGCAAGCAGAGTCTCAAGTCATTTCCCTAGGTGAATGTATGTCAAACCCAGCTGAACTTGAACCCATGGGGACTGCTTGCAGATAGATGAGATTTCTGTGGACTCCTTATTTAGCGAGAAAAGTCTCATCCTCTCAGATACTCTCCTGACATTTTTCATCCAGTGGCTAGAAACGTGTGGATAAAATGAATGCAGTTGGGGAGATACTGCAGCGGAAATCTGACTCCATCCCCCCAAAAGCAATGTTTGGTTTGGAAACCAGGATGAGAGAATGGAGTTATAAACAGAGTTGGCCAGGAATGTTTCCACAAAATAGGTCTTTCATCTGACATGGATGATTTATTGAAACCAAAAGTGTTTGCGGAAATGTGAGGGGTCCAGGCTGACGCCGCCTGACTCAGGCAAGTGCTCTAGGCTTCTGCTGCCTCTCCCTCTCTTTTGCCCAACGAGCATTTAATTACTGACAGAAAATGAAATAGCTCCACTTGGGCTAAGATTCTCCCTCAGCCCTAGAACAACCAATCTTTCTGCTATTAGGGTGTGCCCGTGATACTAGGGAGGAGAAAGATAAAGTGCCTCCTTCAAATGAAGCCAAACAGAGGGCTTTAAACTGAACTCCCAACTTCTGGGGAGTAAATCTGTTACTTGCTATTTTGGAACACCCTCATTTTCTGAATTTTACAGGAGAAAATTCACAAGTCCTATTTTTGTTCCATCCTAAAATCACGAAACATTACAAAACATCCAAACTTCACAAAACGGAAATCTTCTTTCCTGGCCAGTCCTAGTCACAAAGTTCTTAAGTTGTTTGTTTGTTGGGTTTTTTTTTTTCAATTACATCCAAAAGACAATCAAGTCAATATGATTTCCATTTCAGCTTCGTAAATAAGAAAACAGGATTCCTCAGGGTCTTGGTTTGGCAAGGTTTAAAGGACTCAGAGAAGTTTTTGCTTTCAGTATTGGGCTCCATTTGCTATTATTGTATAACTTTAATGAAAACCGTTCCATTTAAACGGAATTAGGCTACCTATTTTCCTTCCTTTTTGCATCTACCAAAATAATCTGCATTGATGTTGAAAGGCAAGTCTCTCTTGAAATGCAAATTTCCCTCATAAACAACAAAATCATCTTCCTAACTTTTGTGTGCAAAGGGCACTCAGAAGCAGGGAGCGACTTCAAAGGCAGCTGGGCATAAGTAACTTACCTGACCCGTTTCTTCAAACCTCTTCCTATCTGCGCTGTCAATGACATAGATCTGAAAGAGAAATGAGAAGGAAAGTTACTCTCCCAGCAGACACTCTTCCACTGTGTCACATATTTAAGTAAGCTGAGCCTAATAACTACACTTCTGGCCACAAAGACTCCTGATATTATTAATAGCAAATGTTGACAAAACTTGGTGACGTTCTGAAAGGAAGCTCCTTATTTAAAGCTGAGGGGGTGGGCAATCACATTGGGAGGATCAGGAAAGAGCTGGAGGCAGCACGGAGGGATGATCTCACCACCTCCACAGCATCTATTATCTGAAGAGAACAGAAGACTGCCTGGTATCTTCTCAAATAACTGGAAGCTGAGCACCGAAGGGCAAAAACTGGGGAGCCAGACGTGGTCTTTCACCCTAGTGAAGAGTGTACGAGCACTGCACTGGTGTGACTATGCCATGCTGCCCTCTAGTAAGATACATCACCTATTCAATAAACCACCACGGCATACAATGTCACACTGGGAGCAGATGAACGTATGGGGACACTGAATTCCTCTTCACCACGTGATCCTACATGTTAAGGACTAATGGGTATAAACCACAGCACAGGAAGTTTCACTGCAACATGAGAAAGAGCTTCTTTACGGAGCACTGGAACAGGCTCCCCAGAGAGGTTGTGGAGTCTCCTTCTCTGGAGACTTTCAAGACCTGTCCGGATACATTCCTGTGCAACCTGCACTAGACTCCATGGTCCTGTTCCGGCAGGTGAGTTGGACTCGATCTACGGAGAATCCTTCCAACTCATAACAACCTGTGATCCTACTGTAACCTTCTGGACCACGTGGCTGGGGAAGAGGGCTGGATCCAGCCTGTGAGACTCCATCATCTGGTTCCAGCTTGTCCACCAGGATGATGACCCTGGTGGTCTTTAATGCCAGGCTGGGAGGGGCTCTGAGTAACCTGATCTAGTATGAGGTGTCCCTACCCATGGCAAGGGGGTTGGAACTAGATAATCTTTGAGATTCCTTCCAGTCCTGACAGTTCTATAATTCTATGATGGAGAAGACAGTAAGCAGCTGGTCACAAGGACTGACAACAGAATCCTGACACCCACTCAGGGCTGGGTGGTCCATCCATCTGGTCCATGACGAGGTCCCAGCCAGACACCTCTGCTCTGGTATGAAGAAGGATGGATGCCTCAGCCCACAGAATCCCTGCCTTGGGAGGAGGTCTCCATCCTCTCCAAGCAGCTCTTGGATTTCCTTCTGTAAAAGCAAATGAGCCTTCTCAGCGAAGACAGCTCTAGGTCTGCACAGGCTAAAAGCCTCCTCAGAGGTCATCCTAACCATGTAATTAGTAAGCCCAACCATTGTCCTTTCCCGTAGCTATATCTATACACTCAGGCAAGAAGAGCCTGGCTTCCCTCTTCCACTACTCAGTACAGGAAGGTTTTTGAAGGAGAAGGGAGCTAGGACAGCAGACATGGATAGACTGGTGACAAACACTGAGCATTTTGCTTCTAGTCCCTGCCATTCCCCATCAGTGGTGATTGAAGCTGTTGGCATGTCATCTGCATGCTCTTTGGTGGCTTACAGGGAGCAAGTGTCAGCCTGGTTTTCAGGGAATAGATGAGCACAGCACCCTGCCATCAAGATAAATGGCATCCTTGCAGGCAGTCTCAGCATAAGACTTCATGTTTCCAGGATAATTCTGACCAAAGAGTAGGGGGAAGGAAGATCTCTAGCAGCAATAGCTATTAAACTGTAGGCACTCCCGCAATATGCAGTGTTAAGAGTTGCTTGAAATGGGACCAAACATGCAGCAGGAGAATCTGTGTGCTAGGCCTCAAGAGGTAACCCGGCAACCTCGCAGACCTCTCTGCTGATCACTTGGGGGCTGAACTCCTGCCGGAGCCAGGCTGATGCATAATGACAGGGGCTGGGGGACACGCGGTAGGGCTGGCTGCAGCTGCGTGGGGGCTGTGTCAGCAGCACATGCACTCGGTGCCACGTCATGGGGCAAGGCCTGCGGGCACAGCCTGACACGCAGCCTCTCCCGCACTGGGATCCCAAGCACGTGCACCCATACTGTACCAGCTGTGCCCATCCTCTCTGCCCCTCCCGAGCACTCAACCCCGTGCATCCCATTTGCGGCAGGAAACAAAGAGCAAATGAAAGAAGAAGCTGCAGGGCTGGCAGTTGTGCTCTGGGGTGACAGCAGACTGTCACACATCCTCCTTCAGGACAGCTCAGGGGAGGCTTAGCAGCACATGCATGCAGTGCACAAGTGCTGCTCCTCAGCTGCAAGGTGGCACCTCCCATGTTACGGTACTTCTCTGGCTGGCAAGTAGGAGTTCTGAGTGCCAGCCAAGCTTCCTCCTGCACGGCTCCGTTCCTTGCTAGGGAGCTATTTTGCAAGATGGGAATTGGAGACAACAGTGCTCGGGGCAAAAGCCGCAAAGGCACAGCACAGGCAAAGTAGAGTATGTGCAGAGTGCCTACTTCCAAACCAGAAAGCACTGTGCCAAATAGCTGCAGGTGCCTGTCTGAATATGCAATCAGCCAGATATCCACACCTTATTTGCCTGGGTTAAGCTTCCAAATATCACAGGTGTGTGATGCAAGGCAAGCTCTCATTCAAAGGCACCTGCATAGATTTGAATTTGCAATCACTTCCTGCTTTTCAATACTCTTTAGAGGGTCCTTTCTGCTTTGTGCAATATACTTTAGCAGAAGACAGAAGCAGAGGTTCCTGGGAACTGTAGTGTATGTCATCTCCACTCTCCTTCCAGGGCCAGTGCCACACAAGAGCCTGGCTCTGGTGCTTAGTAGCACAGTTCATTGGACTGAACAGCCCTTGGAGCATGTCCAAAGAAGGGCAAAGAAGCTGATGAAGGGTCTGGACAATAAGTTGTATGAGTAGCAGCTGAGGAAATGGCTCTGGAGGAAGCTAAAGGGAGACCTCATTGCTCTCAACAATTATCTGAAAGGAGGTTGTAGTGCAGTGGGTGTTGGTCTCTTCTCCCTAGCATCAAGTGACAGAATGAGAAGAAACAGACTGAAATTGTGCCAGGGAAGGTTTATACTAGATATTAGGAGAAATCTCTTCAGCGAAGGAGTGGTCAGGCATTGGAACAGGCTGCCCAGAGAGGTGGAGGAGTCACCACCCCTGGAGGTGTTCAAACAACATGTAGACATGGCACTTCAAGGACACGGTTTAATGGCTATGGCAGTGTTAGGGCAACAGTTGGAGTTGATGAGCTTAGAGGTCTTTCCCAACCAAAACACAACAGTTCTATGATTTTATGTTGGAACGATGGAGCTTGAGAAAGAAATTCCTGTAAAGTTGGGTGCCTACTTTGAGCAACGTGCCAAAACAAAATCTGGAGTAAGTAGGTTTGGCAGGAATTGCAGGTGGTGGGACTGGATGAAGAAATAGCAAGAGAGATAAGCTGGCTCAATTTACAGATGCACAATCTGCACCAGGTTTGTCAGGGAATAAAATTAATGGTTAAAATGAAGGTGAGGGCTAGTAGAAAGCCTTGATCTCAGTTTTGGTGTGTATGAACACAGCACAATACTGATCTGACATGCCAACAGCTCCCAGTCTGGGACTGACTGTCAGCAAGGAGTGCAGATAGGGTAGCTCAGGTCCACAGCACGCACTAACTATTCCCTGTGAATTCACAATGCCGCTTCTCCTACATTGATTTTGTTTCTATCTACCTACTTCTTACTCCCATGAAAAGAAGGGTTTTCTCTGTATATTGCTTTAAATGGGGTGGGCAGAGGGCAAAGAAAACAACTGCTTTCATCTTCTTCAGTCCTCAAATTCACCTTCATTTCTGCACCTCCCATTCAGCACAAACTGGGAAGGGTGGAAGCCCATAGGCTGATGTAGGTCATTGCCTTTGCTGGTAAAGCTTTCCAGATCTTGTGTTATAGTTGCACAGTCTACAGCCTGAGCACCTGCCATAGCAGGCACAGATCTCCTAGCTGCTGCTTTGCAGTGTTGACTTTGACCTGAAAACCTACTGCCTCCCCACCACAGACAGCTGCAGAGCTTGGATTCAACGAGCACAATCAAATCACCTCACAGCCATGCCATGTACCCCTTCTTGATGGCCACAGCGCAGTGTGTGAATTATGTCCTGCCACACTCTCAAACTCAGATCTTTTGCCTAGGGAGACCTCATTACTACTTGTCGCAAGAGCAACCAATCAGGTTTATGTTGTAGTGGCTGTCCTCATAAACCAGATTCCAAGCTAAGACTGAAATGGGGGATCTGCACAAGAGATTACTGACTGTTTTATTAGTCCTGTTTAAATAACAGTTTCAGTTGGACAATGCTTTCTAAATGCTTCTGAGCCATGACCTGAGCCTTGGAGCAGAGAGTCCTAGTTGCTCTGATTTTAATGTGGAAGTGCGCTGCAGCACATTATTGAGTATATGTGAGTGACTGGAGGGAGGAAGGGCACTTCTCCAAGAGAGATTTCTGCTTTCCAATGGGAGCCTTGCAGACCTTGTCTCTTCTTTGCTTTCACAAACAACATTGCTTAGGATGAGGAGAGTCCCCAGCCTGCCTTCATCTATACACACATTGTTACACGTTAGAGGTGCTCCTTTGAAACTAGTCAGCACAGCATTTGGAGGATCCCAGGGTAGTGTGCTCTGGCATGGAAACAAAAAGGTCCTGAATTGTTAGTATAACTGAAGTCATCTGTAGCTAATTGTAAGGTAATTGCAACAGGAATGTCAAAAACATTAAAACACAGTCTTATGATGAAAGAACCAAAGGAAAAGACAAGGGCGTCTCTCTATGTCACTCAGTCAGAAGCTTTCCTATCTGATGCTGGACACAGCATTTAATTCTGGTGTGTCTCAGTTTCCTCGGCTAGAAAACAGAGGCAACATGCTGACCCTACCTCTACACGTGAGGCATAAGTCACTAACACCCATGATAGGCCTCCAGAGATCCCAGTAAAAGGAGCTATAGATGGGAAAACTGCAAGTTATTAATGCTCTTTCATTTGAAGGAGACAAAGATGAGAGATAAGGAACTGTCTATAAGCAGCACCATCCTGAGGAAGCGAAAACATACAACTGAATGACTTCTCCAAACATCACTGTATTTTTCTAACTACACTCAACCAGTCTTGCCATTGTAACTCTTGTTACAATGGCAATGATGTTTGTGAGGACTGGCACATTACACTACTTGTTCCTGACTTTCTGGCTGAGACCTTGGAAAGTCATTGCATGAACACAGCATTCAACTGTGGCCAATACTCACAAGGATATCAGTGTTTTCAAAATAGTTCCTCCAATATGGCCTGATCTTCCTCTGTCCGCCTATGTCCCACACATTCAACTTGAAGCCTTGAGACTGTACACTTTTGATGTTAAAGCCCTGGAAAAGAGCAGAAACAAAGCCAGAGCATAAACTTGAATGGCTGGATGATGTACATAAGCAGACATTAACACCTTATATATCCCATGCCTGCAACATGCAGCAAGATGGACTGGGCAGTCACAAAGATGGATTGGCTGCAGGACAGGTGCTGGTGAAAGTAAACACAGCCACCAAACCATCAGTTTGCCAGTGTTCTTAGGTCAAGGGTTGACACTGTCATGGCTATGGAGACGTACGATGCAGTTAGTGCACTGGGAGAGCTCAGCAGGGTGGGTGCAGGAAGAAGTGGGAGAGCTGCAGATAAGGAGAAAACAAGGGCGCTGTGAGAAGCAGAAGTGAGCTTGTGAAAGCTGAGTAGAGTCCCTGCTAACACGAAGCCAGAGGTCTCAGCTCAATTCAACACGACGCAGCTAATGCCGGGCTTAAAAGAGCAACAGCTGCATGTCTGAAGGGTCCATTTCATCAATTAGAGCACCAATTGAAAGGGCATTCAAGTAGAAAAACAGGATGTGGTGTGGGCTGGCAACACCATCCTGGGGACTGAGGCTTGGAATTGGGGTGTCAGTGATGAGAGCCTTAGGAGGCAGCTACGGGGTGAGGGGAAGCATCTCCCATAGCTCTCTAGCAACCTCCTCTGGTCAACACAGGAGCAATGCTGCAGTGCTGCTGATGGGAGATATCTCTCTACCCAATCCCGAGGCTCAAAGAAAAAGGACCAGAGACATCAGAAAGGGAGTGTAGGAATACACAAAATTCTTGGAGCTGGCTGGGTGAAAGACACAAGGAGACAGAGGTTTGCCCAGTGCTGCAGCAACCCTTGTACATATCCCCTGTTTGGCAAGGACAACAGAAACAAAGTCTCATCCATGCAACCCTAGCATGACCCAAAAGCCTTCTGCAGAACTCCATGGCACTCACCTATTTTTGCACTACCTGAGAGATCTGGCCTGATGTTCTTTGGCTCCTTCAGAGGACTTCCTCTTTTGCAGAAATACACAAACTTAATGGTGCACCACACTCCAGTTGCTCCCTCTTTTACTGAAATACTCTGCTGAATCATTAGTGCTTTGTATAAGGTAGGTGGGATCACAAGAACTGCCTTGGGCAGCAAAAGGCCTTACCTGTGTTGGTGTGATGTGGCTGATATCCTCAGATGCCAGCTGTTTCAGGAGTGTGGTCTTGCCTGCATTATCCAGTCCCAAGAGGAGGATTCTCACCTCCTGGTCTGGGGTGCTTTTCAGTTTACGCAGGATTGATAGTAAACCCTAAATCCACAAGAGAGATCATGGCTGTTATTTCTCCCCGACTCTCTCCTTATGCCACACCACGTCAGGCCCTCCACCCCTGAAATAGGCTCTGTATGGCAGTGGATCCTAAGACACAGAATCACAGAATGTTAGGGGCTGGAAGGGACTTTAAAAGATCATCTAGTCCAACCCCCTTGCCAGAGCAGGATCATCTACAGCAGATCACATAGGAATGCATCCAAGGCGGGTCTTGAATATCTCCAGAGATGAGACTCCACAACCTTCTGGCCAGCTTGTTCCAGTGTTTTGCCACCCTCGTGGTGAAAAAAGTTTTCCTCATGTTTACATGGAACTTCCTGTGCCTCAACTTCCACCCATTGCCCCTTGTTCTGTCATTGGGTATCACCACAAAAAGCCTGGCTCTCTCCTCTTGGCACTCACCCTTTACATATTTATAAACATTAATGAGGTCACCCCTCTGTCTTCTATAAAGATCCCCAGCTCCTTTAGTCTCTCCTCGTAAGGAAGATGCTCCACTCCCTTAATCATCTTTGTGGCTCTGTGCTGGACTCTTTCAAGCAGTTCCCTAAGGTTCTTCTTGAACTGGGGGTCCCAGAACTGGACACAATATTCCAGATGTGGCCTCACCAGGGCAGAGCACAGGGGGAGGAGAACCTCTCTTGACCTACTAACCACAACTCTTCTAATACACCTACACCTTGAAACCCCTTTCTGCAGTTCCTATTCCCATTTCCTCTTTTATTCTTTTGTCTTGCCCATATTTTTCCTTCATCTCAGAGAGTACAGAAATGGTCTGAGACAGCACAAATGTCACTCAGTGGGGCGCACCACAGACTGCACTGCGCTTGTCACACAGCTGTTTGGCACTCCTGGTGCCAAGAAGACGCTGCCTACGCATATCATGCGTAGGAGCTGCAAACCAAGTCCTTGTGAGCTCTTCATTATTTTTATCAGAGGGAAAACCCCACTAACTTAATCTCCCTCCTAGTTAACCACAGGTTACTATGTACCTGACATAAGTTCTTTTCATACTAACTCCCTGACCAACTCGAACCTTGCTTGTCTGCCTAAAGCGTGCTGGACCGATGGGGCACGTGCAGTTCTGATTCTCAGGATGCAGCACTTAACAACTATCTCAGATCACCACACATGCTTGCTAAGAAAAGCACAGTGGATTTCAGTCATTAGACAGGCTCAGCTCTCTGAGCTGACAGTATCACTCAGCATTAGGAAACAGAATATGCAGGTCAGCTCATTTACAACCGTACATGTTACAGCAGCACACCCAAGCTTCTGTCAGTGTCACAGCTCAGAGACCTGCACCTCTCTGAAATGGCTGGAAAGAAATATCTGGATCCTGGCATGTAACCAAAAGATGCAAATCACCCCACTTCCATCTGCCTCTCACTGCCCAGTCTGGCCCCACAGAAGCCAAGGGCACAGGAGCAAGCTGAGTCCATGACTGCCTGGGTGTCCTTGGACACACTGCCACACTGTACTGTGCCCCCCTGCTCGGCAGGGACCACTCCTTGAAGCCTGACCAGCATCGAGCAGAGCACTCTACACTGAAATCCAGCCTGGGAGCACAGATGCTCTCACAACTAATTTGCTTGAGCAAATCTGGAAGAGGGAAGCACGTACAGCCCTATTTGGAGCCTTCGGGCCTCCTGATCTGTCTCTCCCAGGCAATTCCCATGTTGAAGCCCAGAAAGACCCAGTGCTAGGAACTAACTTCAAACATCACCTCAAACCTGGGCCCTTGAGGCCCATCTCTCAATCTTTCCATTCTCCCATCTGCAAAAGGGAGACAACGCTTCTTGTTGACCTACATGGGTAAATTAGTTAAATGTCACAAAGTACTTTGTTGCTATGAGAAACTACATTCTCTAAATATTCCTGCTGGGAGCCAAGGACTATTTGAGCCATGAAGGTTGCTTCCAATCCTCTCCACATCACAGCAGTCCTCAGAAACCTATCCTAAATGTAAAGAGATGCAGGACACAGTACAACTGCCATTGTTGCAGCACCCCCCCAGCTCACCATCCTGTAAGTGTGCCCTTCTAGCACTCAGCCCCAGCTCAGCCTCTTGGAAACCATCGCTTTTGACTGCTCATCATGCTGCTCCAAAGTGGGGAGCATTGTGGAAAGGACACAGCACTACAGGGCATAATGCCAACGCTTTCAGTAATGCAGGATGAAAATAAACTCAGATCCAAACGCATGTGAGAGCCGATCTACCTCTCTAAATACCTGCAATTTGCAAGTCATTTCTCGGTTTCCTTTTAATCACCAGACACAGCTCAAAATACATGCGCGGTGTGTAAGCAACTTAACAAAACTGGGTTTGAAGGGTATTTGTTGAAAGTTGCTGGTTTGCTACTGTTGCTTGTGCTTTTAAAAAGCACTGTGGAAAGCTGAGGTTGAGAAATCTAGAGCTCACGCAAGAAACAGCAAAACTGCAGTCTTAGAGCTCAATAAGCAGGCTCAGGGTATCACTTATTTCATAAACAGGATGGTAAAAACCTGGAATCCAGGCTCTGCTCCAGAGCTGTTAATCAGGGAAGGGCTTTGCTTGGTAGAGGGTGCCATGCCTGCACAGCAGAGGCACAGTAAATCTCCAAACTCCTTGTAGTGAAAACGCACAGGCCCTGAGGTCCAGATGCTCGCAGCTGGCTCCCACCCATAGGCCCATAGCTAATGAATTTGAAGGGCTGCGTTAAGTGCAGCTGCAGGCCCTCCCATCCCAACAGCTCATCTCCCTGGCCGCAGTGCCCAGCCCCTGTTCTGCCCTGATGGCAGTGTGTACTTCTACACATCTGAGGGAAAAGGAACAGCAACAAAAACTCCTCTGATGTTTACTTGTTTACATGCATGTCCTAAGTACCCCTGATATAATTAAACCCACACGTTTTAACTGAATGACTAGCAACACATACTCTTTTCACCTGCAGTCACATTTACAGTTGTGTTTGTTAGCTTGTAAATTCATGGGTTTCAGCGTGGTATGGACAGACCCCACAGGAGCAGGAACTCTAAAATTCACACATTCTCTCTCCTTTCCAGGGAAACACTGAATTTCCCATTCTTATGGGCCTGACCCAAAGCCAACCAACACATACCAGCCAAAGTACCAGCGCCGACTTCAGAGAATTCTGAATCAGGCTCTATTATTTCAGTTTATTGCTCACAGTTAAAAAAAGAAGCTGTTGAAATGCTAATCCTATTCACAGCACTACTTGCTAAAAGCAGGGCTGTGTATCCCAGAGTAGATCAGGATTAGGAGACTTTATGTTTCAGAACTCAACTCCAAAATACTGAGTGCAAAGAAGTGTATTACAAAGTATCGCTTATCTACCACGGAGCAATTCTCAGGAGTCGGCAAGAGGAACAGTTGTAAATGTTAATAGAGCTTCTCCCATTGTAGACGAATGCTATTTCTGGGCCAGTATGACAGCCTATGAGAAAACGATCAGCATCGTTCCATATTCTGCTCAAGTGACACTGCTGCATGGCTGATCACAGGATTATCTAGGGTAGCCAATAGAAGAGAGGATATATATAGAAATAAAAGTATTCTTCAAGGTATAAAGTAAGCTGATTTAAAAGGCTGGAAGACAAGCAAGCCAACAGAGTGAACTGGACTTTATTTCAGCAGCTGCCACCATAGGTTACATGGTTTGTAGGCACAACTTAAAGTCAAGAGCCAGATAACAGTATTGTTGTTATTTTGTAAATGTTATTTAAAGCTAGCACTCAGCACTCTCCCTCTAGTTAGTGAAGATTTAAGAATAACGAAAGCCTTGCTCAGATGGGTTTCTAACATTTTTGTACAAATCTTTTCATTGGTCTTATGAGCACACTGGTTAGGAAGTCAGGAAGCACTTCCTGATAGCTTAGCAGACTGGAAAAAATTCCCTGCTCCATGCCACTGTTATGTTGAACAAGCAACCCTTACTGCACACACACTGGTGGATGAGCAACTCCCTGCTCCCAAACATGGCACTGAAACAAACTTGGGTTGATGGGAGTCAGAAAGCAACTCTGTGTCATTGATGGGATATGTTAGGTAGAAAGCCATAAGGTGAGAAAATCTGGTGCAAAGAAAACACTCAGAAGCAACAGGAGTGGAGTGAGCCTTTGAAGCAGGGCAGTATAAAAACCCATCTCAATTCTGAGGCCTAACCTGCAATGATGAGATGCTCAAGATGCCTGCATGGCAGCCAAGCTAGTAGCACTCACTCACTGTCCAGGCTCAGGTGAGCAGCAGGACAAGTCCCAAGCTGGACAGTGGAGATGTTAGCTGGCTGAGGAGCTGCAGAGAAAACTCAGAGGAATTTAAAGGGCAGCACATCATTTCCACAAAGCTAAGGATACTGTAGCATCTGTAACAGAGAAGGGAACTGCAGGTGCTGTTCAGATAATGAACAGCACAGCGTAACAGCGTGTGCAGCCTTTGGAGAAGGGCAGCCGTACAGAGCAACTCAAGGCTGGGCACAGTCAGACAGCAACTGCTCCCCGTTCACCTCTGGGTTAAGCAAACTATGTTCTGTATCAGATTGGCTTGTTTAAAAACATCTTTGTCCTTGGTGGAGAGGGTTTTCTTTACAAGCACCATGAGGAGACAAACTGATGGGGTCAGCAATAAGGGGACTGCATTTTCCAGACAATGACTGGGAACATACAAAAAGGGAAAAAAGGCTCCTAACAATTACTATGAAATCAGTGTGGCATTAAATTCAGGGATGCAATTAAATGGGCAAGAGCACTCATAAACACGTTGAGCATGAAAGCAAAGCTAACCATCTTATTAGCATCCTTCAGAAAACAGAGATGTGTGGTTTTATGAAAGTGTATCATTGCTAGGTTTAAAATACCCACTGAATTATCAGAGCGCTTTCAGTTATAGCTACATGCTGTAATCCTAGTCTCTTTAAAAAAAAACAACCAACAGACATATATAAAAATGCAGTGACATTTATAGTTCTATCTAAGGGTTTTGTGGATTTATTCAGTTTTAAATCCATGCTGTATATAGGTCTTTGGAACTAGTTGATGCATGTAACTACATCCTGTACCACAGAAGCTGCTGAAAGAAAGATTCAATTTATAGGCCAAAGCAAAAATTGGTTTGGGACAAACAGAGCATTGAGATAATCTGTTTAAATATTGTATCAGACTGGCAATATAACCCCACAGTGGAAAGAACAATTTCCCCTTGTCCTGAGGGCTGGATACATAGGGCATGGATAAAGCATGGCCCAGAAGCTGCTGTGGAGCATAGTTGATTCCTATTAGGAAATAAAAGTAAATCTATTCTATTTAACTTTATTAGCCATAAAGCTCAGATAATGAATTCAAAATAAAACCACCCTCGGTTACCAGCAATTGCTTATCTACTAGATGTGGATATTTAGCAAGAATCAAAACAGTTCACCAAGACACAGAGCTCAGCACCTCAGTCTGCTGCTGTGACCACATTTCCCCCATCTCAACACACCTGCACAGACACTCTCTTCCTTGATGCTGCAACCACAAGTCACTACTCTTCACCCTCAAGGCCCCTCCTAGCCAAGCATACTTGCTGTGGAATTGATGGCTTCTGTCTCTCCGTGGCTCAGTATACCAGGCCCAGCATTGCTGAGCTCTCTTCTCAAACCTTTGTGCCTTTCCTACAACCATGCAAGAAACATCCATAAAACTACCCCATGATCCTTCTCTTAATTCATTCTCTGCCACACCCACAATCCTTGAAGAGGTTTAGACAGTGAACATGCCAAGTCCAAACCTGTCTTGGACTTTCCTTACTCATATCGCTTGGTTATCTCTCACCTCAGACAGACTGTATTTCCATGGCATGAGGAATGTCTGCACACTCTGCCTGCACAGCACCTAATGCAGCTCTGGCCCAGGATTTACTTTTAATTAAGCAATACAATAGCAGTTCACTATTCTCAAAGAGCAAGTTAAAGATAGAATGTGCACATGAGTTTCAAAAAGTAATGCAGGAGGTGACATGGAGAAGCACAAGGGGCTCGGCTGGCCCAAACATCCTGCTTTCAGCAGTGGATATTGGAAGCTACATTTGTGGTCTAGGATGTCATACTGTGCAAGCAGAGCTGGAGGAGGGGAGCCCTTCCTGACAACTGCACTGATTAGTTGGTGCCCTGAAGAATGATGTTTGATTACCTTTATCTTCGTCTGCAGAACTGCAAATGTCACTAATGGTCATAAAATCACCCAGTCTTTTTCAAAATACAACCAAAGTAATTTAATCTATTGAGTGTGGTTTATTCAATACTTCTAACTCTGGCAAAACTCCCAAAAAATCATTTGCTTGCTGCGTGTCTCCACCATATGGTGTCATTCAATGTAGACTTTCTCTCCTGCATTGAAATCCAAAATTCAATGGAGTTGAGTCACCTACAGAGTTTTTCCAGCTCAAACCTACTAACACAGTTTTCTATGAAAGAGGTCACACAGCACTTTCTGGTTTGGAATATTAACCAATATCAACATGAACCCTCCTTTCATAACAAAAATCAAACTTCTCTTTTTCAAAAAGTTCAAAGGAAGGAGTTTGCCCTGCACAGAGGAGAACTGGCAATGGACAATGACAGCAGTCTTTATTGGGTTTCAGAACTTGAAAGCCACAGCCAGCTGCTAGTATACAGATCCTTTTGCAGGTAGTTTCTCATATTAATGTCTCAATAGTCAGTAAAACAAAACAAACATATAACACAAAACTGTACTGAGAAACTAAAGGAGTAAGGCACTATTAAAGCTCTTGGAAGCATTTTGTTTAATGGGGACATTTTAAATACAGCTTTACTGCCAAACAACAAGGCACAAAAGAAATAAATCCTGGGCACTAAGTATATCTACGGCCGGCAACAGATAGATGCTGGTTGCACTTGAAACAAGAGCTTGAGACCAGGAGAAAGACACCTGACTATGCATTTAGCCATGCTGGTATTTCATCCACTCCATCAGATCTGCCTAGTGTCAGCTAGATACTTCATGACTCAGTTTCCTCAACTGTAAAATGAGGCTACACAGACAACTCTGTTTTTGACAAGACAATGCCATCTTCAATCACCAGTGTCAGAAAAACACTGGCCATCCTATGGCCCCACCATCTACCAATAACAGACCATCTCACTTGGTAAAGACTGTTATTACACTGACAAGGAAGCCACAAGCTCTGCTTCACAGCATCTCCTAAACTTTAGAAAGCAGTGCATCCTTTCATGTCACAACCTCCCTTCGTCCTTGCTGTGCACCCAGCACAGATGCTGGTTAATGACATCAAAAATTCCAGTGCTCCACATCCCTCATGCTACGCAGTGTTATGGCATATCTTTCTTTACATGCTCCACCTATGACCTTCTACCACCTCTGCCTTACAGCTGTGAGAAATGCTCCAGAAAAGAAGACACTTCCCCTCTGTACTTACCCACTTGGATGAGCACTGAAATAATTTAATCCTCAGCATTAGCCCCCTGATCATTGCAGTTGAAGCAAGCAGTCATTGAAGGGGGTTTAAGCACCTCCCAGTGCAATCAAGACATGCCAGAAATATGCTCACAGGCAGCTACCACGGCTCAGATGGCAAGCAGTAAATTGTTACATCAAGCTGTCCGGATCCTTTCTGACTGCTGATCCACACCCCTAGGCTGCCATAGCTGCTTTGGATATATTTGTTGGTATTTCAGTTTCTACTCCACAGGATTACAAAGTTTCTCTACACCATTACGGCAACTCTACTGAGTTTCTGCTTCTACAGGATTATTGTTTTAGCAGAAACTGTGAATATATGCAGTGCTCCACAGTCCTCTGCCCAGCCCAGTCAGCCAAGCAGGCACCCCAAAGTGCCACCCATTCTGCCTGAAAGGTTGCAATGGAAAAAAACAAAACAAAGCAAAACAATAAAAAAACAGGCAAAGAGACAGTAAAATGTTATATGAAATAAAACAGAACCTAGAAAGCACCCAGCTCACCCTCTCCATGCACAAAATGCTCAGGTAACAGCTGCCAGATCCCAGACTACACCAGTTTATTGGGACATTACACGGCAGAAGACTAGATCTGGCCAGCAACAGGCCAAATGTGCCCCACAAAGCACTGCAATGCTGGAAGCACCTGGCCTTGTCTTTACAGCAGATGTCCATCCTGCCTCCAGTGTTTGGTCTGATGTGCTCCATCACCAACTGATCTAAAAAAAGAAAAGATCCCAAAGACCTTATCTCAATCTCTTTATTTGTGGCCCACCAGGAGAGGACACAGTTAGAAGTGAAGACAAGGAGCTGCCTTTGCTATTCTCACTTATGTCTCCTCTCATTCTGTCTACTTGCATAGATGCAGCTTGTGTCCAGAGGTCTCCTGGACAAAACACAGCTTCACCCTTGAAAAAGATCTTTTCCATTCCTATTTCCTTCTGCCTGTGTTTTTTGGAACATGCTGCATCCTCAGCAGTGGTTGCTCATCTGCTGCAGCTCTCTGTCATCACTTACCTCTCTCACCCTCACCCAGCAGCTCCAACTCTTCCTTCCTGTCTTCACTGGATGTTGCCAGTATCCCACTTTTCCCATCGCACCTACCCTAGCATCTATACCCAAGGTGTTTCCAACAGCTAGTCCACCATCCAACCTTACTCCAAACTCAATTCAGACCACACTACAGCCTCACGACCTACCTTCCAGCATTGTCCTCCACCCTAACCAGGTCCTTTGCTGCACCAAAGTTCTCAATTCCTTCCTTCAGTCCACACTGCACCCTCTCACAAAATTCATTTCCCCCCTTGAACATTTCTTTCCTTCTTGGGTCCTCACTTTGCTCATCAGCATTGAAACTCCACTTCCAGCCCTTCCCACAGTATATTTCTTGTCTTTTCAATGCAGACCATCCCAGATCTCTCCATCCCTTTGCAGAAACTCCAGCAGACTATCCTAGCCAGTCAACATTCCTGTGTTTTCCAAGTGACTCACCAGATTGCTCATCTCACTCAACTGGCAGCCTTCTTGCAGACCCTAAGCACTGCACCACAGTCCTGTCCATCCTTGAAAAAACAACCTCTCTCGGCCAGGTTTTCTTGGCAAGACTGAACTCACCTTTCGCCTTCTGAGGCTGTTTACCAAGAACTGGCTTTTCTACCTCCACAAGCTCTCCTACAGCTCCATCAACTCCTGTACTCAGGATCCATGCCAAGGGCAGCCCTTTCCCACCTTGGCCAAATTGTCCATTGTCTCCTCCCAATTGCAGATGCTCCCAGACTTTCCACGGTCAAACCTCAAACACTCTCCTCCATACTTTCAAGGTTCCTTGACTGCTCCTTCTCTCCTCAGGCCAACTGGACAACTCTCATCCTGCTTCCCAGTCCTGTGAAGCACTCAACTCTCCATCATGCCTTCCACATTGTGACTGAAGTAACTCCAGGCAGCCTGATTTCATCCCAAAGAAGGTCTCACCATAGCATCCTCAAATGTCCCAGCCTCCACCAGGACCCAACTCAGCTCTTCCCATTCTCCAGGTCCCACACAGTCTCCAGCTCCAGCCAGGAGTCCAATCCCAGACAGGGCCTCCCATGGCTGGAGGCCCCAGCTGTACACTCTCCCCAACTCTAGCGATATCCCTTTGACTGGGTGTCCCCAGCCTCCATGTGCAAGTGGATGTCCCTGTCCGGTCAGATCCCCGGTGATCTAGGCCTGCCAGACCCCCCTACGTGGGCACACCCGGTCCTGGTGATCCCGAGCCTGTCAGAACCCGCGGGTAGGCGTCGCCAGCCCTCGCCTGCCAGAATGCCTGGCCTGAACCCTGGCCAGGCACGCCGGCCCCAGAACTCGAGACCCGCCCGACCCCCGGGTGTGTGTTTCGGCCCCCATTGCCCCGCCCTCCACCGCAGTGGACGTCTCAGGTCTGCTAAGCTACTCATGCAGGTGGGCGCCGACGACACTTCGCTGCCCGCCGGGCCCAGGCCCCCCGAGACCCCAGCCCCACCCGCAACCCCAGCCTCAATCGCAGCGCCAGGCCGGCAGGTCCCCCGTCGCAGCCGCCTTCCCCTGGCTGTCCGCCACAGGCCCGGCACCCCCCACCCCGCTCACCATCCTCCGCGCGGCTCCGGGGTTACCATGGGCAACTGCGTCACACACACGCCGGCGCTACGTACAGCGTCAGCGCTTCCCGCCGTACGCACGGAACGTGCCGGTGCCCAGCGGCAGCTGAGTCAGCGCCACCGCCAGGGCACAGCCGCCACCGCGCTAGCTCCGCCCCAGCACCCGGCGCATGCGTGCCAGAGGCCGCCCGGGCGGCGCGGCGGGAGCGTGGGTGTGGTTGTTCGGTTCGCTGTGATTGGCTGAGAGTGGCCACGCGTCGCGGTTCGCTGCGGGCTGCGCGGGGGGCAGACGCCCGGCGAGGGGTCCGGGGACGGCAGGTAGGGCCACGTGGGGCGCGGGGCGGGGCGGGGGTGAGCCGAGCCGAGCCGAGCCTCGGCGGAGCAGGCGTCTTAATGCTGCACCACGGGCAATGTGCGGGGCAGTGCCGTACCGCTCTACCCCACGGGGAGCGTGCCGTGCTGGACAGTGTGACGGGGAACACATAAGGCCATGGAGCGCTGCAGGAAGCGTGCGCTGCAGTGCCATGCCATAGGGGGATGCAGTGTGCTGGCGTGGGGGAGAGCGAAACAGTGTTGCAGAGGTGGCCTTCTGTTACCGAGAACGTGCGATGCCAGTGCCATAGGAGTTACTGAAGGAGCTGTGCAGTGCAGTCACAGGAGGGTGCAGTACCACAGCAGTTGCAGGCAACATTGACGGGTACATGTAGTGCAGGTACGGGAGGGTGCAGTGTAGTGCCAAGAGGACATGCGGTGTCACTGGAAGACAGAGCATAGTGCAAAGGACACAGTGCCAGGCTGTATGCATGTGAGTGGGGGATGCAGTGTAATACTCCAGCAGGGAGTGCTTGCAGGGTAGTGCTGTGTAGCCCTGTGGAGGGGGTGAGCTGAGCCCCAAAGCGTTGTGCAGCAAAGTCCCACCATAAGGGATGGACAGTGCAAGCTGAGTGACCACATGCAGGCAGGAGGACGGTAGCAGGGGTGCAGGAAGTTTCTGGGCTTAGGGCTGCTGAAAGTCCAACTTACCCGTTAAATATAAACCTGCCACAGCTCTCACCCAGTTAACCTCTCCTGTGGCTGTGGCAGGCCCACACTCAACACGGGATCCTTCCAACCCGCCTGTTGCCCCTTTGCAGACCTACACTGAAATGG
Source organism: Pogoniulus pusillus (assembly GCF_015220805.1). Taxonomy (NCBI): domain Eukaryota; kingdom Metazoa; phylum Chordata; class Aves; order Piciformes; family Lybiidae; genus Pogoniulus; species Pogoniulus pusillus. The sequence goes on along the minus strand of NC_087269.1, from coordinate 13,826,955 downwards.
CATCTATCCCCCTTGGCTTCAACATTGACATCCCACGCTGGGACCAGAGCACTTTCATGGGGCGCCTGAAGCATTTCTTCAACGTCACTGATCCACGGACAGTGCTGGTGCCAGAGAAGGAGTTGGACCAGGCCAAGGCCGTGGTGGAAAGCTGCAGGTGAGGGGCAAGGGTGCAGCCAGGGCAGGTGCCGTCATTGTGCCTGCAGCTGTACCTTACTACACTGCGTGGCCACAGGGGGTATGGAGGCAGTCGTTCCCGATGGGCATGCTGTGACAAAACATCTGTTGGAGTTGGTTTTGGGGAACTTTGCTAGGCTTCTTCTAGGACACTCAAGCTGGGACAAGTTTCCCTCGTGGGAGATATTTCCTCTGCCTTTCAAGTTTGGTGCCCAGGGCTCTGTGCCTCAGTGGTACCAGGTGCTAGCAGGTCTGTTCAGCTCCCCCTTTATGGGCTCTGGACTTGTAGGGCCGGGCTGGTGCCACCAGGAAGCAGCCAGGAGCAGCTACTTTATGCCAAGAAGCTCTACGACTCAGCCTTCCACCCTGACAGTGGTGAGAAGATGAACCTCATCGGAAGGATGTCCTTCCAGGTGCCAGGGGGCATGGCCCTCACTGGATGCATGCTCCAGTTCTACCGGTGAGCCCCTGGGGATGTGTGCCAGGATGGGAATGTAGCCCCGACAGCCCCCATCCCCTCAAGGAGTCCCTATTGGCTACAGCACAGCCAGTCTGCCTGTGGCCAAGCTCCATGTCGCAGTGTCCTGTACCTAGTGCCCTGTATCTAGTGCCCAGCCTGTGTTGGAAGCATCACAGATCTACTCAGACACTGGCATGGCTGCATATGGTCTTTGCCTTCAGCTCAGCTCCTCCAAGAGCCACTGTAATGATTAATGTGTTTAAGTCCTCTGCAGCCACTGATCTTTCTCTGTGGACCATAGTGGCCTCAAACCAAGAATCAAATATGCCTCCAGGCTGCTCCAGCATCCCCAGCCCTTGCTGACAGCGCCCTGCATTTCCCTTCTGTAATGGCTGCTGCAGGGCAGGAGTGATCCTGTCCCCAGTGCAGAGGCTATATGGGACAGACACTGCCTTTCCCAGTGGATCTCTGTCCCATCCCACCCCTGTTTGTTAGTTTGCTAGTTGCTGGTGAGGTTCAGCCCTGGTGAGACCCCATGTTTCTGGTTCACCCTTTTCCCAGCCCGTCTCCACCCTCCTGCATCTGAAAATTTGCTCAGACCCACATGTCCCCATGTTCCTTTCTGTGCCATCTCAGTGTCCTTGAGACACCAGTAGGAACCCAAGCGTCCTGCTCACCCTCAGAGCCACCTCTGTCCGTGTGGTCCCCTCCTTGCTGGTCCTGTTGACAAAGGCTTATCTCAGCTCAGCAAGATGCCTGCTGCCCAGCTGAGAGCTGGGTCTCTCACCTCTGGCTAAGCACTCTGCAAGTCTGGGCCCCCTGCCCTCTACCGTGCTCCTAAACGCCCTGTGGCAGATAGGACTCCCGGGGACATTTCATGTTTCTGCCACTGACTTTGGGGGACACTCAAGACAAGGATATCTTGGCTGTCCTGCCAAGCATTCCTGACAGCCGTAGGATGCTCTTCCTTCCACAGGACGGTGCCTGCTGTGGTTTTCTGGCAGTGGGTGAACCAGTCCTTCAATGCCATTGTCAACTACACCAACCGCAATGCCGCCTCCACTGTCTCAGTGAGGTGAGTGTGCCCCAGCACAGGATGGGGACCCTCTATATTGGGACCCCTTTGGATGTCCCATAAAGACTGTGCACCATCTTGGGCACTGAAGGAAAAAGATAAGTCAGAGTTGTTTCTGTTCTACCCTTCTTTGGAAATCACTGTCCAGGCAACTCGGGGTAGCTTACATCACAGCCACTGGTACAGCTCTGGCCACTGCAGTGGGACTCAACCTTTACACCAAGGTACACCAGGATGGGTCTGGGTGGGGCAGCTTGCTGCACTCTGCCCTCCTGCACTGACACCAGCCTGTCTCCTGCAGCGAGCCCCCCCATTGCTGGCCCGCTGGGTGCCCTTTGCAGCCGTGGCTGCTGCCAACTGTGTCAATATCCCCCTGATGCGTCAACAGTAAGTGCCACGTATGACTGGGGTGCTTGAGGGACCTGGTTCCCTCCAAAGGTGAGCCAGTGGCTCCTGGGCTGCCTGCTCACCCTGCTGGTTTCCCATCTCTTGGGCTGGAAAGGGGGTGAGGATGGGAGGGAAGTGAGCCAGGATCTGTGCATTCGTGGTGCTGGGTCTCCGGTGGAGGGTGCTGGGTGGAGTGCCTCAGCCTTCACTCAGAGCAAGAGTGGGATTTTGGGCTGAGGATAGCTGTTCTGGGCTGGAAGATCACTCAGATCCATAGGTCTTCTGCATGTGGTCACAGGAGATCCCCAGTCCACGATGTTGTGGTGCTAGGACCCTTTAGATGGGGCCCATGTGGAGATCTGTGGCAGCTGTTCAAGGTCCCTCACAGGGAGCTGGGATGCTGTACTAAGGACTCTTCTGCCGCGGGTGTCTGTCCCCTCAACGGCCAGCCCCTGTTTGCAGCCATGCCCTGAAGATGGCAGCATCGGCTGGGCTGGGGACTGCAGAGCTCTGGGGACAGCTGGGGCAGCTGTAGCAGCACAGCACAGGGGACCCTCTGGGCACCCCTCTACCCCGTTGCCTTGGCATCACTCATGACTCACTGACCATCCTGGCCCTACTGACGACTGCCTGTCCCCCGCAGAGAAATCATCAACGGAGTCACAGTGACAGACAAGGACAACAACGAGCTTGGCCAATCCAGGGTGAGTCTGGGGATGGGCGTCCAGGCAGGGGCATGACGCATCTAGGGCTGACCTACTGCTTTTGTTTGCAGAGGGCAGCAGTGAAGGGCATTGCACAGGTTGTGGTCTCCAGGATCACCATGGCGGCACCAGGCATGAGTAAGTGCAGGGTAGGAAGGTGGGAGAGGCAGGCTGGGGACTCCCTCTGGGACCCAGTATCTCTCTCTTCCCTGCTTCAATTTCCCCCAGGAAGAAGAGGGAGGGTGGCCTGGCATCCCGAGTGATATTTGGTCTTATGTCACTGATAGAGCTGATCTCCACATCCTGCCATTCCCATCAGAGTTCCCCAGTCCTCTTTATCCCAACTTAAAGCCTGTGAGGCGAGTGTGCTGCTCCCATGGCAGTTGAACTCACTAGGACCCATAGACCGATATTCCCTTCCCCTTGCAAGACTTTTGCCATGCTGCAAGCCAAGCAAGAGAGACAGGAGCATAGACCATGCTGCTCCTGTGATGGATGGATGGATGGATGGGTGTCCTGTGTCAGGTTCTTGTCTTAAGCAGGTACCTAGTGGCCTGCAGCACAATTAACTGCTGCCATGGTCTCTAAGAGGATGGTTCTGCTGGGGCAGCCTTGCAGGCTGGCTTGTAGCAGGGGCCTGACCTTTTGTCTCTGTACCTAGTTATTTTGCCCATCATCATGGAGCAACTGGAGAAAATCCCCATCATGCAGGTGAGTGCACATTTCTCCTGTGGTTTTCCAGTGAGTCTTGAGGTGCACCAGTCCTACTCTCCATCCACTGAGATGGTGGGAATACAATGAAGGAGTTGCAGAGCCTGGCTTGATTTGTCTGCTATTCAAGTTACCAGTACACCAAAGATCTTTCAGGTGACATGAAGAGGCTGTGGAGGGTGGCAGGGGCCAGTGTTACTGCAGAAGTGCTGGGCATTCAGCCCCACTGAGGGAAGAAATGCCCCCAGTCTGTGAGCAAGGTTTGTGGTGAGGCTGAGGACTCACTCCTGGCTCTTCCCTTGCAGCGGATCCGGGTTCTCCATGCGCCTCTGCAGATGCTGCTCTGTGGAGGCTTGTAAGTATCCTGTTGCTTGAATACATGTGGGTGCCTGGAGTGTGGTTCCAAGAGATGCTTGAAAAAAGACCTCTTTCCCAGCAGGGGTGTGGAAAACTTCTTGCCTTTCAGCCTGGGCTTTCCCCAGTTATTGGGAGTCACGTTGCATGAGCAGCCCCTCGAGGGCTGAAATCATTGTGGCTGTGGGGTAAATGGGTTATGATCCCCAGTGCTAATACTCAGCTCTTCTCTGTCCCACAGCCTCCTGTTCATGGTGCCAGCAGCCTGTGCTCTGTTCCCTCAGAGATGGTAACTGTCCCATTGCTTACTCATCCTGTGTAGGACCTTGGGAGCCTTCTTTCTTCCCTAGCTCTTCTCCGCCCATCCCAGAAGCATAATAAGCACCCATCCTTCAACCCAAGGCAGCACCTGCCTGTGCATGCTGGCACACACAGCAGGAGAGCATGTGCCTCCTCTGATTTGCAAGCTCTGTGCTAGGACCAACAGAACCCCCAGTCTCATTGGTAGCCCTCTGCCCCTAGCATTGGGAGCACTGGATGCTAGATGGGTAGTGGGTCTTGACATGAGCCTGAAAGATCCCAGGGACTGCAGGGGACCTGGAATGAAAATGGAGAGAGAGGGTGGCTTGACTGGTGGTCAGGAAGAAGGATTGCAGTTCTCAGTGTCTTTCCCCTCTCCCTACAGTTCTCTGGCAGTGGCTGACCTTGAGCAGGAGCTGCATGACAGCATCATGGCCAAGCATGGGGACAAAGTGCCATATGTCTATTTTAACAAGGGACTGTGAATGAAGACTACCTCACGAGCTGTGACGTCCCTTTAGTCCCCTGTGCCTGCCAGCTCTGTGTCCCCTGATCAGGGCTCAGAGGCACAGTTCAGCCAGATCTGCCCCCCAGCCCAGCACCCTCTCTGCTGCCTCCGTCCCCTGGAGGGGCAGGATCTCACTCTGTGTGCCCAGCTTGCAGCACTTTGGCTCGTCCTGAGCCTCCTCCTCTATGCAGCTGGTTGAGTCTTTGTCTCCCCATGTCTCTTGTGCCCTGGGTGGTGGCTGTGCATCCTGTGCCTTTCTCCTGCTTTGTGCAGGACAATCTGCCAACTTGTCCAAGCTCATGTCACTGGGTTTGGCCATGCAAGACATCAGGTTTTCTTCCTCGGGGCTCAGAGTACAGTCCTACCTCCAAAAGCAGGTGACCTGTCATTGTGCCAGGAGCCAAACCACACTGCTGCCTTAAACCACCATAGTGGCCTCTTGGCAAGAGCTGGATCATGCCTTGGCACATGGGAAGGCACTTGTCCCCTTTGTACAGGGAACACCCCAAAGTCCAGGGACCAAAGCTTGGACCATGCCTTCGCTGCTCTCAGGGTCATGTTTTACTTACTTTCCAATTGCCACAATCCAGGAGCAAAATAGCTCATTGTTTTTAAGCTGTAATTTATGCAGCCTACCCATTCTTCTGAGCACAGCAGCCAGCTGACACCCTTGTTCTGTACCTCACTGTTGCCATGGTAAGACCAAAGACCTGCAGGTTTGGACAGAGGGTAGGAGATGCAGTAGTTCTGAAAGTCACAAACCTGTTGAGTTATGAACTCATGCTCTGAATTGCAGCACAACAAATGACAGAGAGGAGGACTGGAAAATAAAGTGTGATTTTTTTAAAAAACACAACCGTGGGTTCTGCTTTTGGCTGGTCTCTGTGTGTGTGAATCCTTGGACAGGGCTGGTACATTGGTCTTACGCCTGCCTTGAAAGGGAAAGGTGAGGGCTCTGGCTGACCAGGGCCCAGGAGAAGGAGGAAGAGCTGTGAAGCTCTTCAAGGGCTGGCATGAGTCTGGAAACCCTTGGGCATCCCATGCACGCAGCCTTCCCTGAGAGGGCTGCAAACAATCCTGGGGCAAGGGATGAAGGGAGGTGACAGTGCTGTGCTCATGGTGGCTCATGTCCCATTGGGGGTACTAGTGGCACTAGTGGCATGACCCTTCCTACCCCTATGAGCGCTGTTTGTCTTGGCCAGGCAGCGTTTGCAAGGTGCTAACCTAGATTTGCCGTGAGGTCTCTCCCATCCCAAAGAAGAGTAGCTTGAGCTTGTAGCAACCTATCTTCAGAGGAAGAGGGAGCTCCAGAGTTTTGCCCAAGTTTTGGCCCTTAATCAACTCCGTCTAGGCTCTCTACTTGCTGATAAACATCCCTCAGTGTGAGAAACATTTTCCTAGCCAGCTGTATGATGTAACTGCTTGGAGAGTACCAAGGCCCAGGATATGGTCCACACTTGATCCTCCAGCTAGGGGTGTGTCACATCCCCAAGAGCAGCAGCACCCCTGCATCAGCTGAATGTCCAAGTGAAGACACAGGGTCTGTAGCCAAAGGGCTTTCTGCTGTTAACCACTTCTACAGAAAAAGCAGTCAAACTCAAAATGTACTTCTTGAAGGGCTAGGTTGTATCCTCAGCAAGTTTGCTTCTGCCTAAGCTGCAGAAGATAAAGTCTCCAACTGTGTGTAGCTACAGCTAGAAAGTGGCACATGAGCTCTGAAATAATTAATAGGTCAGTGGGAAGTAAGAAAATGTGTTCAAAGTTGTATATCTGTTCCCTGGACATTATTAAATGTCTTGTTAATGTGCAATTAAAATAATAGATAAGCATATGAAATGAAACAGATGCCAGTCCTGTTGGGAGTGGGAAGAAGCCACAAGGAGACATCCCTCATCTCTGCTTTTCTTAAGCTCCTTAACTCAAGCTGCTCTTGCCCTGCTGCTTTGAGCACTTTCAGAAAGGTACCTGTAGCAGCCTGGGGTGTGTTTGGGTCCAAGGTGGTCTGGTATGGTCAGAAGCACAGTGATGGCTGTAAAAAGATGTGCTGCAGCACCCTAAAGTTGCACATCCCCTGTGTATTGCAGCCAAACTCTTGCTTGAGTTTGCAGTGCAGGGAGGTCCTGGAAGGGCAAGGGGCTCTGACTCAGTGATGCTGGGGTAACAGCCACCTAAAGCCAAGGCTGGGACCACGGTGGGAAAACCTCAACAGTTTTGTCAGTCCTTTTTTCCTTGTCCTGCATCAGAGTAGCAGTGTGCAGTGAGACCCTCTGAAGAGCTATTGCCATCTCGCACCAACTCTCCTCTCGCCCTGGGGAGTGGTGCATTGTGCAGTTTGTTTCTCTTAGCCAGAGAAAGAGGGCTGCACTGAGTTTAGAGGATTGGCAAGCCATCCTCAAGCCAGACCTCCCCCTTGAGCTTATAGTAGTGGATTCCCTCTTCAGATGAACATGGATTCATGCCAGCTGACAGTTTAGCTCAGTGGGGTTTCTAGGTTTCTAGGTTATAGCTGGAATCTCCACCAGAGGATTCAAGTCATCTGAACAGCTCACGCTGCTCCCATGTTGGGAGATGGTTGATGCGCTCCCCCAGACCATAGTAACTCCCCAGCCTGCCTCAGTCTCACTGGGGAGCAGAGGGGTTGCAGCCAGGCTGCGGCCAGCAAGTGCCCATGCTGCCAAGGGTGGCTCTGTCTAACCCTGCCTCCGTTTCCCACTGCTGTTACAGAAAGGAAACCTCATTGCCAGGAGTCAGGGCTGGACTCATCTCTGTTTGGGAAGAGCAGCAGGTGTTAATTGCTCTCCAGCCATGAGTCACACCTGATCTGGGCTTGCCCATTGCTCTGTGCATTCATCCGCCTGCTCCCAGCTATGCCTCTAATGTTTAGGCTAGCTGAAAACAGGAATAAACCTCCTTTAATGTCTGTGAGTGAGAAGTCAGTGTTCCAGCATGTTTACAGTCTCCCTTCGAATGATAACCAGACCTAAGACATCATGTTGGATTGTAGTAGAGCCTGAGGAAGGGGCTGGGAAGGTATGGGAGGCTGAAAGTCTCCTCTGAGGCATCAGCAGCCCCAGTAGGCAGGCTTGGCTTGCTGCTCCTCACCCAAAAGCTGGCAGAGGCTTGTGATCTGGCTGCCTAATGAGAAGCAAGCAGGGTGCATGTGCAATGGGGTTAACACCTGCCAGCCCACACCAGCAGCAGGTGGGTGAGCTGATCCAGCAAGGTTAGGTGTGCTCAAGTATTCCCCTAACTGAAAACTGCCAGCGTAGGAGATAAGCTGATACACTGATCATTTTCTCTTAGCATGTTATCTCAGCAGATGATAATGCCTGTCATGCCAGTCCAGCGTGACAGCTGCTGGTGCGGCAGCAGTGGCGATGCAGAAAGCCTCGGCTAGTAGCCCAGACACACGGGCCGTCTCTCTCAAGGTATGGCTTGATCCGGCTGTGGTGGGAGAGCCTCCTCTCTGCTCTGCTCTCGTCTTCCACGGGGCTGGCGCCAGCATATCGCTTCCCACTGGGGTGCCTTGAGTCTAACTTCCATGCCACTGCTGCCATTATAACACCCTCTCCGTGTCAAGCTCTCCGGTGTGCCCAGGCTGAGTAAGCTGTTTCGGCTAAGGGCTCGGTGGGTACGCTGGGGAGGAGTCTGAGCAGGGATCACAGCCACTGTGACCAGGTGAATGGGGGATGAGCACTTGGCTGCTGTTGAGAGGGAGGCCTTAGCAGGCCAGAGGGTGCTTGCACACCCCTCTTTTTCTGTTACTCGCTTCTGCCTCTGGGGGTGCATTGCACTGGGGGTGCATTGCACTGCGGTGCAGGACCGAGAGGCAGCCCCCAAGCCGCTGTCCCACCAGTTCCGCCACTCACAGTATGGCGGTCCTGAGGCGCCGCCAGGCTCCCTCCCGGTGCGCCACTCTCAGGATGGCAGCTCCCCGTGCACAGACGCTGCCCCGCCCGGTTCCGCCCTAAGTGACAGCTTGCTGAGCCAATGGTGGTGCCAGCAGTGCGCCCACTGTCCAATAGGTGGCCTTCTGGGTCAGACCGGCGCAGGGGGTGCCCCCTCGGCTCCCGTCCCGGGCCGCAGTCGGGTTGGGGAGGCGGGGAGCGGGGGGTGGGGGGGATGGCAAGGAGGTGCCGTTCCGCCATGGCCTTGTTGTTGTTCCAGGCCCTGCCCGAGGGGCTGCCCGCCAGCGTGGAGCCTGCCAAGGTAAGGGGCTGCCCTGGAGGGGCCGCCCGGGGGGCGTCTGGGGTCGCACCGTGCCTTTCGGCCGTGTCCCTGGGGCCAGGACCGGCAGTGGGAGGCCCACAGGCGTGAGGAGGCAGCAGTGAGCGTGGCGGACTGTGCCGTTCCGGGTGAAGGAGGTGGCCAGTGGGGCAGGGGGTCAAGCTGGGCTGGCAGAGGCAGGAGCCTGTACGGAGTGCCTAAGGCTCTTGGGGCGGGAGGAAGAAGCTTTTGGGGGCCTGCCTAAGTTCGGGGCGCCCCCTTGACTGGAGGAGATGCAGAGACTTGAGTTTGGGGGTGCTTGGTGGGAATGGATAGGTCTTGTAGGGGTCTAGGTATGGGCGGCAGTGCTCCTTGGAGGTCCTTTGTATGGCATAGTGACTGCAGGACACAGAAGAAAGGTGTTTGGTGATGGCTGAGTGGAGATTATGGGAAAGATGGCTGTAGCGAGGGCAGGAGGCTTGAGCTGGCAGGTGCACAGGGGCCTGTGGATGGAGGTGCATGTGTCTTTCAGGGGTGGCAACAGGGAAGAACGTGGCCTGTGAAAGAACAGTGCTGAAGGAGGTTTGGGATGTGCCGTGGAGCAAGCTAGTCAGAGGACATGGGTCAGCAGAGAAATGGGACTTGCATGGAGCTGCACAAGCCAAGTGAGCTGCGCTTCCCATGGCAGGAACTGTGGTGAGGAGGTGTGGTGCAAGCTTCTGCATAGAGGGAAGGAGGAGGGAGTGTGTTTCAACTGGGATGAGGGGAGCTAGGCCTTGTGTTTGTAGGCTCTGGCCACCTGTTCAATATCATCTTCATGTTTATAAAGGGGTTTAATGAATTTAATTATTTTTCACCTGTTTTATTATGTACCTATTATATTGCAATGTGTATTGGTCAGATTTCACAGTATCATCAGGGTTGGAAGAGACCTCACAGATCATCAAGTCCAACCCTTTACCACAGAGCTCAAGGCTAGAAGTACTTGGGTAACCCAATGAGGATGCCTGTGAACCTCTCCTACCTTCATCTCTATGCTCAGTGTCGCTTGGAAACTGGCCAAACAACCTGTGCACGACCTGGATCTTATTGCTGATGGAGTTAAGATGTCTTTTTCACCCTATGTAGAATGTAGATTGAGTGTGATGACTTCTGATGTATTACTATAGGGTGAAAACTGTAGATTGTGTTTACTGAAGGTCCAAACCAGTGAGATGCTGTGACTGTAGGTCACAGATGCTGGGAGCTGCACAGCAATTAATGTCACAGGGGTGCAGATTGGGGGATGGCTTTTCTGGAAGGGGTCCATTGCAGAACTTCCCAATACTTAGGAGGAGGAAGAGAGGAGAAGTTTGCCTGTGACTACTTATTTTCCTTCTTTTCGGGGAGCTGAGAGCACCAGAAGTACTTTAAGAACTGTAATTCTCCATTAGTAGTGCCATCATGAATCTCTTTCAGCTGTTCTGAAGCTCGGGTTTGACTGCTGCTGCCCTTGGGAACCAGATGCTGAGTTATGTGTGTTTTGCATGTTGTCTGAACTGCCTTTAACAGATGGAAATCCTAGTGCTTGCTCTGCCTTATCTGCAAGCTGAGGTACATAAGCTAAGTATCTGTAAGACCATTTCAGGTCCATTTTGCTCTCTGGCTGTAGTAGTATTCCAGCTGCTAGCAATGGTCAGGTATTATCAGACATGGTAGTTTGATAACTTGGTAATTGGACTTGATGATCTTTAAGGCATTTTCCAGCTGAAATAATTTTGTGATTATCTGTAGATTATCTGTATGGAAGCCATGAAAGTCTTCAACTCTGTGCATGCTAATGTGAATACCATACATGTTTTGAAGACTCTGGAAGATGGTCTTTGCCTTTTACAGCTTATGTTAGTCAAGAAGCTGGTAGAATAAAGTAATAGGAAGTGGAAAAGAAGGAAAGGAAAAAAGAGGAGGGCATGGAAGCAATCATATAGCTAGGTTGCTTGTGGAATAGTTGTGTACATGACTTTTGGGTGTCTTCTCCATTCAGTGCACCAGAAATAATCCTAAAATAATATCTTTTGAGCGGTGCAGTCTGTGAGTGGAGGAGAAGTGCTTTTTCGGCCTGTTGTCTTTAGAGCACTTGGATACACATGCATCTTTTACTCATTTTCTTTTCATAGTCTGTCTATATACAACTCTTGTGGTTTATTTTAGATCTTAAATGTAGACTCAGTCTGTCTAAAGGCTGGTATAATCTCCCTGCATAGTAGAGATTGACAGCTACCCACTCAAAAATTACAGTGGAAATGTAGGATCTTGAAAATGAGAATGTAAGAAAACTTTGTTTGCTTTGGTATTGCCTTAGAGTTTGTTTTTCTCAGAGCTGATGAGATTTTAGGGAAGAGCTCCAATGGGGGATTTCTGGACTTGGAAGATCTCTGCACCAAGGGTTCCTGTGTTGCTGGCTTAAACTCTGACAGCATTTGCCTTTTGTTCTCTCCAGACTGTTCCTGCTCTTACTGCCTTTTTTGATTCTGCCTACTTCCATCTACCCTGCAAACACTTGTCATGCCCTGCTTGCTTCTGCTGTCTGGAGGAAGTACTTTTTCAGGGTTCATATCTCCTTGCCTCTAAAAACTGCCCTGCAGACCTGATGGTCTAAGGCTGGGAGGTGCTGCAGGAAATGTGTCCTCTAAATAATTCAGGAGGTGGAGCTGTACTGCCTAGCTGCACTGAGCAAACATTCCCGAGAACATGCTGTACTCAGCAGTAGGGTCTGATTTTTCAGGTTAAAATAAGTCCAGGCTGCCTAGGATCTTCAAAGATCTTTCTTTTTACTAAGACTTGTATGGATTGGTGGATGGAGGAGAATGAAGATAATGAGCTCATCACCATCCTGAGTCCAGGTTGGTTTTAGTGACTCCATAGCTATTCATTGCAGTTTTCCTTGTAATCAGATCACAGCACTCTGTTAACTGGATTTGAAGCATTTATCAGTAGGTTATGGTCAGAAGTGTTGCAATTATGCAATAAAATCAGTATAAATCAGGGAGGAGAAATCTAACCATGTTCTGTTGTGACTCTGGGTGCGTAGCCTTAACTGCACACCTTAGCTGGGTGCTGCTCTCTTCGTTTGGGCGAGAAGGAAGTGAGAAAATAATGTGGTTTAAAATTTGCTTGATCAAATTCCTAGTGAAACACTTAGAATGTTTTTAATTTCTCTGTTGTAGTTTGTCTCTACAGGTCAGAATAAAGGTTATTAACTATCTGTCTGTTTCCTATGCCTGCAGCTTTGTTATCAGGTAGTTTTCTCATCTGCTGCTTTCTTTAAAACCAAGAGATTGAAGTGAATGTTAACTATGCAACAAGTCTGCAGAGTCCATCTTTCTCTAATAAGATGTTTTTGAGCCAAATTCTGTCAGAAGCATGCACTTCTTAGAGTGATTTCACTCCAAAGTAAAGACTTTGCTTGAGGATGCATCCTTTCTCTAAGGAAGAACTTGGTGTGACTGTTGTGGCGAACACCCCTATAACAGAGAGTTTGTGTCCGGGGCTGTGCTCTAGCTGTGACCACAGCACAAATACAGAGTTAACATGCTTTATTTAAGAGCTTGGCTGCATTTGGACCCTTTTAGAGCATCGCTTCAAGTAGTTTGTGAACTGAACAGCCAATTTTCAGTGATTCTTCTGTAAGTGAGGCTCATCTCTGAGTGTGTGAGTTTAAGACTTTTTTTTATTATCAAGTAAAAGTAATTAGTTGCAGCCTCACTTCTATGCCTTCTGAAAGGCATCATAACATACAGGAGGAGAACTGTTTGTGTATATATTTTCTTTGCTGTGATGTCTTTGTGACTCTGGGGTTTTTTTGCTTGCTAATTTCCACGGTTTTGGCAGGAGGCAGCAGAGATCAAAGTGCGTCTTGTACTTGCTCAGAACAGGAACCTCTAAATATCTGTGCAGATTGGATTAAGGACTGCTTGTACAATGATGATGTACTACTGTGAACTGTCTCATCTGTAGAGCATGCTTTCCCACTGATGAGGGACTTGTATTTGTAAGTTGCCCTCACAGTGGCACACATTGCTGTAGGAATTTCTCCTTGCATCTTGTGCACCAGATGGAAAACTTGATCTGAAAGTGTCAGATGCATCCTGGGGAGAAATCTGGCAGTTTTCTTCAGGACAGTCGAAGCATCTCTGTGACTGAGACCTGTCATTGCCTTTCTGAGAATTTCCCTGCCATCCTCCAAATATTAAGAAGAATATAACACTGCTGTAAGAATGAACGTGGCCAGCTTTTGTGGAGTCTTGCTGTGCTGTGGGTGAACCTGAAAGGCAGCAACTGCTAGAGCTGTTGTGATATTGTTGGTGATTTTTCCATCCTCCCAGCCTTTTGTGAGTCAGGCATAACTGGACCAGGTCAGCCTTGTCTGACTAGTGGCAGCATCCAGTGCTAAGGGTTCTGCTGGGTGCCATGATGCTGGGGTACCATGCTTCTGGGTGCTATGCTGCTGGGCATCAGATGTCTTGCCCAAAGTGGTGGTACTGCCGTGGGCCCTTCCAGTAAGATGGAGGGATGAATGTGCTCAGTGTTTGGCAGCTTTTTTCAGTGGCAATTACTCAACCGCATGAACTCCTTACTTTGATTCCTAGAAGTACTGCTCCCCTGAGCATCCTCCATGGTCACTTTTCTGCTTAGAAAAGTGGGAAGTGTGCTCTTTTGTGTAACTGTCAGCCTGTTTAACCAGTGTTGTGGTTCACTTTTTCTTTTTGTGGTGTTAGAAAGGCACTGATGTAGGAAACAGTTTGTGTGAAATCTGGAAACACCAGGACATCCTCTGAACTAATGGGCAGTACATGTAGTAAATGTAAATGGTCCACCTTTTTCTTTTTGCCTTTTCTTCCCTTTATGTCACACGGGGAGAATTGTCAGGGTTGAGCACACATCAGCTAGTGGCAGAAAGCTAGTGATGGGCTAATTATCTTCTGGCCTACTTCTCCCCTGAGTATTGTCTGTGCTGTGCTCCTTTGGTCATGGTGGTGCCTATGCAAATGTCTCCTTGAGGCATGTCCTGCAGTTTTAGTGACACTGAGCTACACGTGGCCTTTTATTCTATCTCCTGATAACGTGCACTGGGTTTGGGGTGTTCCTCTAATGTGAGCTGCCTTGTTAACTGCGTAGGAATCTTCTCTGCTCATTAAAGCATTTAGCCAATGATTTTATGGCTGTACAGCCTTCTGCCTTGCATTTATTTCAGTAGGTTCATGAATCCAAGGTGACCAGGCAAGCTGCTCCTCCCAGGATTGCACTGCTGTTTTTGCAAAGTGGAGGAAAGGACTTAGCATGTCAGAGACATCTTGAAAGCGTTCTCTAGGGTATGGCCATTACTCATGGCAGGGCATATTGCAAGACAACCTGATTGTGCCAGGTTTTGGAATGTGCCACTTGGAAGAAAAACAAACATGGAGGGTGGGATGGTACTCCTGGATGACTTCATGGAGAGGGGCTGATGGGGAAGCCAAGTCTCTCCTTCCCTCTGCTGTCTTGTGTGATTGGAAGAGTCAGGTTTTGACATGCCCATTCGGGGATGCTGTGACAGTGAAGCTGTGACAGCTGATTGCCTGTGAACAGTGCACATAACAAACACGCCTGGAACAACAGCTGGCTGAAACAACAGGCTTGCCAAGCAGGAATTGCATGCCTGTACCTTTCCTGTGACAAGAAGCATGTTGCTGTGGCAGTCACAAATGATGCTGTGCTGTGATTTAGTAAATACTGTTTGACTGTCAAGGAAGGTTCAAGGTGCTGCAGAGACCTGCTGCTCATCTGCTTGGACAAGGAAGAACTTGATTTTGCTCTAGTGGTATGAATATCAGTGGTATCACTGCCTCCATTATTATTTTTAGATGACTGCTATAGTCTCTACCATGGGTTGTAGAACTGTAATGAGGCCTTTTGCAAGGGGGATGCTCTGCTGAGTGCAAGACTGAACAATTTAATGTCAGTGTGGCCAGTGCTCCCTAGTGTGATGTGCCCTGAAAAACATCTGCTAACAGAAAGGAGAGACTTTGTTTTATGTAGAGCCAGCTTGTGGTGCTGCTGGTTTACACTTTCCTCTACTGAGCCAGTATCAGTCCACCTGCCATCACCCAAGGTCAGTCCAAATCAGCAAACAAAAAAAAACGATGTGAGAGGTGGGTTGTGTAGGAGATTTACATGCAGTTTCCTGACTTCCTTCTTCCCAAGCACTTTTACACTAGGATCCTGAAAACCAAATCCAGACACAGACAGTATACTTGCTGGCAAGAGGCAGCTTAGGCATGGCTTTTTCCATCTAAAGTGCTACTAGCCTCTTGCTGATCACAGTTTTCATAGCTGTACATGGGCATGGCAAGCAGCTGTCAAGCTGTGAAGTGCTGAATTTAGGGAAGACATGAGAACAGGGACCTTTCCTTCTCTTGTGGCAATTCAACACCTCAGTGAGTGTGGTCCTTAGGACTAGCAGAGTTCTTCTCTTTAGTCTTCATCATTACTATGAAATAGAAGTTAATTCTAGTGGAAATGTGCTTTTGTTTCATCTATAGCTCTGGTGTGTGCACGACAGTGAGAGACATTTCAGAGGCATCTCAGGAGCAGAGATCTATAGGATTTGTTTTGTGTTGGTTTGTTTTTGAGCTCTGTGAGGGATTATGATCAACATGAAAACTAACCAAAGCTTGTCTCTACTTGAGGCCACATGAGCTTGTCAAGATACTAATTTGCTGAAAGTCCTGCAGTGGGACAGTGACTTTAGTTGGAAAATTGATTTTGTTAGTGCAGAAGAGATATAGTTCAAGGAAGGGGATGAGCTTTATGTGCTTCTCAGTGTCTGTTTCCCCAGTAATTAACTTTAAAGCCACTGACCAGCTTGAACCACATTTGATAGGAAGACACCTCAAAGAAGCATAAGTCAATGGAATTCCTGAAGACAGCTAGGCATAGAGAGACTTTAAAAGCAAAAAAAAACCAAAACCAAAACAAACAGATGAAAAAGAAACAGGGAAGCACCGCTGAGTGAGAAGCTACAGTTGTGAGCTTATTAAGCACTGGAAAATTTGTGAGTCTGTGATGGACTTGATATATGCCCTAGCTTCTGGAAAAACTTCAGTCGGAGCTCACAATTTGCTAGCCTGAAAAGTCAATCAGCCTTGTGAAACAAACTGAAGGAAAGTCAGACTTAAGGAGCTCCAGTTGTTACAGAACTACTTTTACTTTTCCTTCCTTCTTGCTGGCAGAACAGCAACTTGAAGGCTGATAAGCTGTAGAAACAATTACAAAGAGTGCCTTTTGCCAGGAATCTCACCAACTGTCTTGAGCTTTCCCTTAGATAAAACGTGTTGATCATTGCCTGTTGGAAGTGGGGAGGAAACTCAAGCATTAATGGCATGCCAGCAGACAGTGCAGAGGCTTTTGGTGAGCAGAACTGATTCAGTCTTTTCTCTTGTCTTCTGGCACACAGATAGGACCAGCAGGTCAAGTACTGCTATCTGCAAGAGACTTTTTATTTAACTTAATATGGATCTGGAGCTTTATAATCAAGACAGCCTGGGATAATGCTGTCAGTCAAACAATAGCATAGTTTACAGCCACACTAGAAGAGTGCAAAATATGGAGAAATACTTGCCCTTGCCAACCTCTGTATTCCTGACTCTCTGTAATAAGCTTTTTATTTGCCAAGTCATTTGTATGCTTTTTTAAAAGCCTTTTTCTTTATGTGGGATCCTCTTTAAGTCCCAGGTGGTGGATGATGGCCAACAAGAAGCCGTGGGAGCTGCATGCCTTCTGCCTCCTGAAGAAGATCAGGCATAAAGAATCCCCCATGACAGCCATCCCACTGGTTGTGGGCAGAAAATTGGTCCCATGGAGCTAGCAACCTGCTGCAAAAGCACCTTTTAGAGCTCTTTGAGCTATTTTAGAGCTCAGAAATAACAAGAGTTGGAAGTAAATGGTGTGAAATGAAGGGGTTAAACAGTGGCTGGCGGAGCCAGGAGGTAGAGGAGAAGGTCTCTAGGAGGTGATAAGTATTGTAAAGACGGGACAAAACCTTTTAAGAAGACAGCATATCTTCAAGGCCATGCCACTGAACTGACTCTGTCTCATCCTGTGTATTAATTGTCATTTTAGTGGGAAAATGACGAAAAATGCTTCCCTTGAACCTTCTTACAGGGAGAAGAGATCTTTACTCTGTGCTTGGAAAGTGTTTAATGCAGTTACCTGCATGCGTGTGAAGGTTGTGTCAGAGCCTTTTGTAGAATAACTCCTCCTTCCCTTCCTGGCTGTGTAATCCTGCACTTGCAGACTGCTTATCAAACAGTGGGTGCTGAATAAGAGGACGAGAGTTGTGTGTGTACTGTGTTGTCTTCAAACTACCTTGTCCTTTGGACTTTGCCTTTTAGGAGAAGCAAAACATACAGCTTGCATTTGACTCTCCAATCTTTTGTGCTCTTCAGCTTAGCTAAAACAGGCTTGCAAACATCTGATTGTCTCCACTCACACTTAGCACTTGGACACTGACAAAGCTTGTCTTGTGTCAAAAATAAGAGCTTTTCATTTTCCTCTCTAGCTATATTCTTTTATCTTTGTATTACTGTTTTGGTTTTTTTCCCTTTCCATCCTATTAGGGTATTTTTAGGTCACACCATACTTGATTGTTATCACAGAACGTTAGGGATTGGAAGGGACCTCAAAAGATCATCCAGTCCAATTCCTTTGCAAGAGCAGGTCACACAGGAACACATCCAGGTGGGTTTTGAATATCTCCAGAGAAGGAGATTCTACAACCTATCTGGGCAGCCTGTTCCAGTGTTTTGTCACCTCACAAAGAAAAAAGCTTTCCTTTATGTTCGTATGGAACCTTCTATGCTCCAGCTCGCACTCACTGCCCTTTATCCTGTCATTGGGCATCTCTGAGACAAACCTGACTCCATTCTCCTGACACTCACCCTTCATATATTTATAAATATGAATGAGGTCATCTCTCAGTCTCCTCCAAGCTAAAGAGGCTTCCTCAGCCTTTCTTCATAATGTCTCTCATGTTTACGGCTCATTGTTTTACTGAACTTCTTGCTTTTCTGCTCTGACCTGGTCTCTCTGTACTTTGCAGACTATGTGAGCATACTAAACCAGCAGAGCACGTGGTTAGGCTGTGGAAGCAAGAGTTGGGAGTTTCCTCTTGGATTCATTTAGTACTTACAGGCACATCCCTTTACTGCAAAATCCGAGGATCATCCTGCCATTAAAAGATGAACTGAGGAAGTCTGGAGTGATTTTGCTCTTCTCAGTGTTGTTTTTTGTTGTGAAACCTGTAGTTTGCTTTTGCTTGATGGACTAGCAGAAGTGGCAGCTTTGCCTTTATTGTCAGCATGCTGTGTGTTTACTGAGAAGTGTCCTGCCAAGAAAACCTTAGGTTAAGGGACTAGACAAAATTTTTGTTGCCTTGTTTCACCTTTACTGGGAAGTGACTTCAATCCAATGCCAAGTGTAAGACCTTGCTGAATTCCTTGCATGGACAAAACCAAGACAAATATTTATATATATATTTTAATCCTTTAACAGAGCAGATCAACTTTGGGAAACAGAAAGAGTGACACTGATGGTTTCTTGTCTGTGTTGTACACATATCAGTGTAACCAGGACTCTTCTTGCTGAGATCCTACTCTCAAAAAAAATTAAAGTGTGACTGAGTGGTTAAATACATTGAGTGTCCTAATAAAACATGACTAAATTAGTGTATGAAAGCAGTAAGCATTTGGGATTTGATTTGAGACTGTAGAGATCTACAAGGCAGGAAAACAACACCAGACAAGATGTTCACATTGCGCATTGGTCTGCCTGGGTACTGTGCCACTTACATCTTGATCTTCTGCAGCCAAGAGGATATTTGTGTCTGTGAAACTGTGTGCCTTGTGTGAGTGTAATCTGAAGGCTGGCTGAGCTGCTGCTGCTGTAGCCATTACCACACTGTCAATACAGAAAAAAAGTTAGGTTTTTGGATCTAGAAGTCTTAAGCTCTATTGACGTTTTACACTTTGGGACATACTCTTGAATGAATGACTCCAGCTTTTGTCTTTGTATCCTTGCTAGGAGAGCACGTTTTTACCAGCTAGCTTTTCTCCCACACAGGCACTGCCTGCCCACAGTTCTTCTGAAGGCATTTCTCCTTCAGGACAGGATGCAAGGTAAAACTTGCTTATGCTTTTAACTACTGTCGTTCATTAAAGAAAGAGACTTTAACAATACTGCTCCTATCTGGTTCAGCCCAATTAACTTGCTGATTCACAGGTCTTACACTGCTTCTAAGTGTGTCAGCTTTCCCCCCATCCTGACAGCAGGCATTTTGCAGGTGAGGGCTCTTGAGCATTGAGTGTCTTGATAGTTTACCTAATCTGACAAATTAGTGCAAATGTAAACAATGGGGAGAAGTGTTCTTAAAATAAATTTCTTTGGTTTAGATGTGGGTGGTTTTGTTTTTTTGTTTGGAGACTGAATGTATAAATGTTATTATTTTTATTTTTTAAAGCTGCAGTGTGTTCCTGAGTGATTTCTTTGACATGAGTACATTTTGCAAGAACTCTTTTGATCCTGGTTTTACACAGAAAGCAGCTTCACATTTCCCATTGAAAAGGGGAATACTAAAATGGTGAATGTATGAAGAACTGTGGGGAGTTTGTGTCAATACACTGGGAGATTGTGTGATACCAAGTGTACAAACACCGTGTAACTTCACTCCTAGCTGGACATCTGGATGACAGTCTTCAGATCTAAATTATTAATTGTTAACCAAGAAACTCCTGGTTGTCTTCTGCACGGTTTCGGTCCAAAGGTTTTCAATGCCCTCAAGTACTATGGTCAAACTTTACCCAATTGTTGTAATACAGTTTTATTGTTCTTCTTTTATTCTTCTTCTGGACTTGAGTAGGAACTATTCTTCTATTTTCTGGAAAGCATTACTGTAAATAATCAACATGTGAAGACTCCCTTCCAACCCTGACTGATTCTATGACAACAGCATGTAGGTATGTAGACTTGGGACTAAACCAGCAGGTTCAGTGCACAGAGCTGTGAGATGAGAGCCAGCTTGCCGAAATGCAAACAGAATCTGCAAAGGGACTACAGAACTCAAACTGGCAGTGCACACTGTTTTGATAGATTCATTTTGGCTTGAAAAATCCTCAAGTATTTAGAGTGTAGTCTCTTTTATAGATGCCTGAATTGCATACCAAAATCTTTGGATGGCCATGAACCATGTGAGACTGCCATGCATACTTTGGGAAATGGAGAGAGGGAGCCCAGAGCAAGTTGGCAGCATGTCCTGTCCATTGTGGGATGGTGTTGGGCTGGGTAGGCACAGTAAGTGGCTTCTAAATGCCCCTGAGATGTGGACGTCAGCACTCAAGCTTGCCTTGCTTTCTTTGGCAGCAGAGAATTTTACTACCCAGCTGTTGTGAAGGCTCAGACATCTGTTTTAAGGTCTTTAGAGGATGGGATAATTTTTATAATACCCAACCTTTCTGCAAAGGGTAAGGTGATCTTCTGAGTCTGAGGACATTTTATATTTGCCCACTAAGAGATGTCTTCCATTTCCAAAGAAGGCCATCTTGCATGTCTTGCTATTTCACATTCCACCTTTTATTTACATAAGAAAGCTTCTATTTTGACTATTTTGTCCAGTTCTGGGCCCCTCAGTTTAGGAAAGATGTTGAGATACTTGAATGTGTCCAGAGAAGGGTAACAAGCCTGGTCAAGGGTCTGGAACACAAGCCCTATGAGGAGCAGCTGATGGAGCTGCCCTCAGGTAGTTGTAGACAACAATAAGGTCACCCCTGAGCCTCCTCTTCTCCAGGCTAAACAATCCCAGCTCCCTCAGCCTCTCCTCATAGGGCTGTGCTCAAGGCCTCTCACCAGCCTCGTCGCCCTTCTCTGGACACGCTCAAGCATCTCTATGTCCTTCCTAAACTGGGGGGCCCAGAACTGAACACAGTACTCAAGGTGAGGTCTAACCAGTGCAGAGTACAAGGGCAGAATGACCTCCCTGCTCCTGCTGACCACACCATTCCTGATGCAGGCCTCTGGCTCTCTTGGCCACCTGGGCACACTGCTCGCTCATGTTCAGGCAGGTATCAATCAGCATCCCCAGATCCCTTTCTGTTTGGCTGCTCTCCAGCCACTCCGACCCCAGCCTGTATCTCTGCATGGGGTTGTTGTGGCCAAAGTGCAGCACCCTGCACTTGGAGCTATTGAACCCCATCCCATTGGACTCTGCCCATCTGTCCAGGCGGTCAAGGTCCTGCTGCAGAGCCCTTCTGCCCTCTGTATAGGGTTAACACTCCGGGGGAGTAACCCTGAACCTGACCCTAGGGGTCTTGGCCCCTCCCCAGGGGTGGGCCCCACTCCAGGTGATGGTTAGCCCACTCCCCCCACTTCCTGTGCCATAAAAGACAGAGGGGCTTTCTCTTTGCTCTCTCTCTTGCTTCGCTCCCTCCCTCCTGACACACACACACACTGCATACCAGCACACCACGTGGCAGCCACGAGGCAGATCCATACCACCGCACCAGTCGGGTTGTATTTTATCCCTTTTTCTTTTCGTATTTTGCTGTTTTCCCCTTCCCTATCCTTTGTAAACTTCCTTACCTCTTATACCTTTTTTTCTAAGTTATTGTTAAACTTTTCCTTTTAACTTCCAAATCAAGTGTGATTGATTTATTTGGGTGTGCTTACCTCTCTCTCTCCCTATATCTAATCCCTATCTTTGGGAAAAGGAGGGGGAAGAGGGGAGGGCACTCTATAAATTGTCATTGGGTCTATCAAATTTATTAGAGTCTTTGGGAACTTGCATTTGAACCCAAGACACCCTCCAACCCAGCCACATCTGCCCCCAGCTTAGTGTCATCTGCAAACTTGCTGATGACTGACTCGATGCCCTCATCCAGATCATCAATGAAGATGTTAAAGTGTTTAAAAAGAGACTGGATGTGGCACTTGGTGCCACAGTGTAGTTGAGTAGATAATGTTGGGTGATAGACTGGACTTGATGGTCTCGAAGATCTTTTCCAGCCTGGTTAATTCTGTGATTTTGTGCCTTCCTAGTTCTTTAACTTCCATATGTCAGAAATCTTTCAGCTAATTCTTTGCCTTTCTGCAAAGGAAGCAGGGTACTTCTGTGCGGGTCATGGGTGTTCTGCCTTGCATCTGTTCCCCTCATTGAAGTGAGAGCTTGTCCGAGTTGTGTCACTAACGCCTTTGATTTTCTTACTTAAATGAGGCAGTGGTTGTCCTGCAGAAAAGGCCTCCTTAAAGTGCCTTGCAAGGTTATGCTGCTGCATGATGATTAATAAAATTTCATAAAACCATATTGGACTGTAGACTGTGAATAGATTCTTAAAGCCTTCAGCACTGTCCCACATGATATCCTGGTCTCCAAATTGGCAAAGCATGGGTTCAGTGTATGGATTAGAAACTGGCTTGATGGGTGCACCCAAAGAGTGGCTGTCAATAAGTCCGTGTCCAAGTGGAGGCCAGTGACAAGTGGAGTCCCTCAAGGATCAGTACTTTGTTAGCCACATGGACAGTGGCACTGTGTGCACCCTCAGCAAGTCCGCTGATAACACCAAGCTGGTGGTATGTCTGACACACTGGAGGGAAGGGATACATCCAGGGGGACCTTGAGAGGCTGGAGAAGTTCAGCAAGACCAAGTGCAAGATCCTGCATCTGCGTCAGGGCAATCCCAAGCACCAATATAGGCTGAGAAGTGACTGGCTTGAGAGCAGCCCTGGAGAGAGGGACTTGGGGATGCTGGTGGATGAGAAGCTCACCATGAGCCAGCAGCATGCACTCGCAGCCCAGAAAGCCAGCCAGATCCTGGGCTGCATCAAGAGAAGTATGGCCAGCAGGACGAAGAAGGTGATTCTCCCCCTGTACTCCGCTCTGTTGAGACCTCACCGGGGGTACTGCATCCAGTTCTGGAGCCCCTATTAAGGGAAAGATCTGGAGGTGCTGAAACGTGTCCAGAGAAGGGCCATGAGGATGATCAGAGGACTGGATGAAGACAGACTGAGAGAGTTGAGGCCATTCAGTCTCAAGAAGAGAAGGCTTAAAGGAGAGCTATTGAGGCCTTCCAGTATCTGAAGGGGGCCTATACAGGAAAGCTGCTGAGAGACTTTTCAGGATGTCAGGTAGTGATAGGACTTGGGTGGATGGAGCAAAACTAGAAGTGGGTAGATTCAGATTGGACGTTAGGAAGAAGTTCCTCACCATGAGGGTGGTGAGACCCTGGAACAGATTGCCCAGGGAGCTGGTGGAAGCCTCATCCCTGAAGGTCTTTAAGGCCAGGATGGATGTGACTGAGCAACCTGATGTAGTGTGAGTTGTCCCTGCCCATGGCAGGGGGGTTGGAACTGGATGATCACTGAGGTCTCTTCCAGCCCTGACAATTCTGTATTGTAGTCTGCAGCAAACATGATTTATTCTCAGCTGATTGACCTCGTGTAGACTTCTGCCTGTGTAAGCAGCAGCTGAAATGAGTGGTCTGAGCACTAATCTGCGAGTTGCAGACAGTAGGTTATTATTCAGTGAGAACGCTCCGCAAGTCTTTTGCTGCAGCATTTTCATTCAAAAGGTCACTTCCTTGAGTTCTTGCGCAGCTGAATTTAATGTTCTTTCTCAGCAAGGCAGGCCACACTGGAGAGTGAATAATTATAATAAATACAACTTTGTTCTCAGCTGAAAAATCCATCTGAAATAATTTTTCCCAGCTCTTCCAAGAAATGCTTTTACTAAGATAAATAAAAGCAATTCTTGCAGATTTCACATTCATTCAGCAGGAATGTTGGTGGGTGGAGGGTGCCTCCACTTAAGTCACTCATCACAGTGCCTTCTGGGCTCTATCAACTTGTATATTCAATAGCTGGCTAAGGGTAGCATTTGCAAATTGGGTTTCTTGCAAACCAATTGAACCCGAGTTCATTATTTCTTACTTTATTTGAGTCCCTTGTTAGTGCTTTGAGGGAGATTGTTCTTAACAACAAGTGCAAAGACTTCAGTTAGACTCCCAACTTCGGAAAACTGTAAACAGTGCTTTGATAGGTACATCTGGTTTTAGGGATGTGCATGTATTTGTACAAGTTTTTGTGGCTTTTTTCTTGTTGGCACTTCTGTGTAGTAAAAGTACATTTGTTTTCTTCTATGTTTTGCAATACTGGAAATATGAAAAGTCTCTGTGTAAATACAGAAGGAAAGCTAAGAGAGATTATTTTCCCCCCTCTCTGAACTTCTAAGCAAGTGCTTAAACAAAAAAAATCCCCCCTTTGCTTTCATTTTTCAGGAGACTGAGCAAAATGTGCAATGCCCTAACTTCCCTTTTGTTTTTTTCTTGTCAAAGTATGGCAGTTGATCAGGATACTGCTGCTGGTGGAAGGTGAATCTGCATAGTTTTCCTGTGTTCATGGGTGGGTCTGGTTACCGTTATGGTTTCAGAGAGGCAGAAGTATCTCTGCTCTCCTGCAGAGACTCTAGGTAAGCTATTTCCAGTCTTCACTCAAAACTGACACAACCTGTGGTTTGGGAACTACCTGGTAATATTGCACAGTTTGTTGTTACCACAAGGTAACAACCTGCTTCAATCTGGGAGGCTGGAAGGGACAAAAGACTCATGTGGCAGTGTCAATGGAAAACGAAAGATAGCAGAGCCATTCTGTTCTTGCCATGAATTTGTGCTGCTTAGCATGAAGAGCCATGTGTAAGCTGTGGCACCTGATATCTATCCTATTTCCTTTTCATTGCGGTGAGAGGGAGGAAAGAAGAGTCTCATGTTTGGGCAGAGAAAAAGTAGAGGGAGATCACTGAAATCTGACCACTCAGACTTCATTAAATAGAATGATAGACCTGCCCCTGGTGTGGAGAGGTGGAAACTTGTACTTTCATTCATGGTCTGTGTGCTAGTTTAGATATTAATCTCTCCAGGCTTCAGTGGGTTTCCATTGACATTGGACAGTGATCAAAAGGAGAATAATGCTTTCTGTCACTGGGTTGTGGGCTTGTGCCTTATCAGCTCCCAACCAATACGAACGATAATCATTTCATCAGCACTTAGATCTGCATCTTATTCTCAAGGTATTTTCTCTCCTTTGTTCCTGCCACTGCTTTCCTTCTTCTGATCTCTCTTATCTGTTGATCAGTGAGCTGAATGCTTGGTACTTACTACTGAAGCCTCTTTGGCAGTGAGGCAGCCAGGGAAGCTCATTTAAACTAATTGTTGTTTTAGGATCTCTCTAGACATCCTGACCTCACCTGCAGACATGATTTATTTATGAGAGATTGGTTCGAGTTAGAAAATGAGCTCTCGTCCTTTTCAGTGAGAACACACATTTGTCAGCAGCTGAACACGTGGGTTGTGTAAGCCTCTAATATAGGTTAGGTCTGGTCATTGGAAAATATGTGATGCTGCTGTTCAGAAGTTACAGTGCAAGAAACGTGGGGAACTGCAGAAAGCCACAGTAAATGTCTCCTTGGAGAACTGTCTCAGAAATCCTGGCCTCTGCATTTCTGCCATGTGCCTTTATGTGATGCTACCAAAGGCAGTCGCTTGAGCGGCTGCGATGTTCTCATATGTGTGAGTTTGCGTGACATTGTGACCTGTGCAAGGAATAATGCTCTGCTTCCCAAAGGCTCTCCCTCTGCCCCTTGCTCATGAGCCATCGTGCTGATCGTTAAGGCACCATCCGCTTCTATCCATGCCGTGTTTCCTTTGGTCAAACTGGAGAGACCTTTTGCTAGGGATCTGTTCGTTTCAGCACCTCCTCTCTGCCACACAGCGTCAGTGTCTAAGGCTATAATCTGACCCAAATACCCTCCTCCTATCCTTGTGCACTAAAGGTTTTCTCTGAAAGGTGTTTTACTCTCCTCTTTATCAACCCTGACCACAGTTATTTAAATGTTGCTCAATATTTTTGACATGATCTTGAGACAACTACTAATTCCTTCAGCCCCTTGTTTTGTTTTAGAATGTCTAATCTCATTTTTTATGACTAAGTTCAGTTGTGTGGTTTCCACAGGGAGGGTTATGGTTTACTGCTATAGGTACGTCACTCTGCCTTTGAAGCTGCTTGCTCATGCTTTCCTTGGCAAGCTCTGGCAGATGTGCTTGGCAGCAACAGAGATCATATCTTTTTTGAAGCTACAAAAAGAGTTAAATCAGAAGCAGGATTGCAAAACCAGGTTGTTTACCCTTTAACTGTGATTCAATTATTTTTTATATTTATCACCTGCCTTTGTAATTTTTATTAGGTTTTTATTTCATTTATTGAAGCTATTTTAATGCTTTGTATCATGCTGTCAAAACTATAAGCAACCCCTTCTTTGCACCTAAGAAGTGTGCAATTTAGGGCTTGCCAAGTGGAGAATGTGACTGTCTTCATGTGGCAGGCATAAGATTTTTGTCTGTTGTGTTTGAGGGTGACCAAGAGAGCCAATGGCATCCTGGGCTGCATCAGGAACAGTGTGGCCAGTAGGACAAGGGAGGTTATTCTTCCCCTGTACTCAGCACTGGTCAGGCCACACCTTGAGTACTGTGTCCAGTTCTGGGCCCCTCAATTCAAGAAAGATGTTGAGGTGCTGGAACATGTCCAGAGAAGGGCAGCAAAGCTGGTGAGGGGCCTGGAGCACAAATCCTATGAGGAGAGGTTGAGGGAGCTGGAGTTGTTTAGCCTGGAGAAGAGAAGGCTCAGGGGTGATCTTATTACTGTCTACAACTACCTGAAGGGGCATTGTAGCCAGGTGGGGGGTGGCCTCTTCTCCCAGGCAACCAGCAATAGAACAAGGGGACACAGTCTCAAGTTGTGCCGGGGTAGGTATAGGCTGGATGTTAGGAAGAAGTTCTTCACAGAGAGAGTGATTTCCCATTGGAATGGGCAGCCCAGGGAGGTGGTGGAGGCACCGTCCCTGGGGGGTCTTCAAGAAAAGACTGGATGAGGCACTTAGTGCCATGGTCTAGTTGATTGGTTAGGGCTGGGGGATAGGTTGGACTGGATGATCTTGGAGGTCTCTTCCAACCTGGTTGATTCTATGATTCTGTGAATGAGTGTAGGGCATCTGAAGTCTATATGTAGCTTCAAAACAAATCCAACAAAAGAACTCATATCTCCCAGGCAGGCAGGCAGCCATTTGTACAGATGTTTTACTCTAGAGCCTTTTTGTAGGAATGGTCATAGTTGTGGTTGAGTTTAGTTAACATGTGCACAGAGAGGGGCTGATGGCTGTTCAAGGGAGTATGTTTCATCAAGGAGAGTATCGCAGAATGTGAGGGACTGAAAAGGACATCAAAAGATCATCCAGTCCAACCCCCTTGCCAGAGCAGCATCACCTATACTAGATCACACAGGAACACATCCAGGTGGCTTTTGAATGTCCCCAGAGAGGGAGACTCCACAACCCCCCTGGGCAGCCTGTTCCAGTGTTCTGTCACCCTCACAGACGAAAAAAAAAATCCTCCTGTTTACCTGAAACTTCCTGTGCCTCAACTTCCACCCATTGCCTCTTCTCCTGTCATTGGGCATCACCGAGCAGAGCCTGGCTCCAGCCTCCTGCCACTCAGCCTTTACATATTTATAAACATTGATGAGGTCACCTCTCAGTCTCCTCCAAGCTAAAGAGCCCCAGCTCCCTCAGTCTCTCCTTGTAAGAGAGATGTTCCATTCCCTTAATCATCTTTGTGGCTCTGTGCTGGACTCTCTCAAGCAGTTCTGTGTCCCCCTTGAACTGGGGGGCCTAGTATTGGGCACAATACTCCAGATGCAGCCTCACTAGGGCAGAATAGAGGGGGAGGAGTAATGGTGTTGCTATGATTTCTCCAATGATATTGAGCACCTGCACATATGCAGTTCTTCTTTAAAAACGTTAAGCAGGATCTGCCTTCTTATAGGAATCGTTAACTGTGATTTTTGGCTCTGTCTGCCTCACCAGCAGTTGTACCATTGTGAAATTTTTACTACCTAATAAAATATTAGGGGTTGCTTTACTTCAGAAGGAATCTTGATGGCCTCTTTGAGCTGATTGCCTCTTTGACAGAGGGTGAGAGATGTGTGCTTGCTTCATTGGGATTTGCACCTACCTCCGCAGTCACAGCACCAGGATATTGATGTAAGGTTTATGGATTTCAAAGAGCCTGAATAGTTCTGGTGGAGTAGATGATACCGTGCTAGGCTCTGCATTTTGGAACGATGCAATTGAACAGATTGTGACAATCTTAGTTTTTAGTATGTTGACTCTAAGTGGAGTTATTTTTGGGCTTGCCATGCTTACCCCAATCTAGTACTTAATGCTGATCTTTGAAAATACTGACTTCTGGTACCAAGTTATGTGTTAGGTAC
This sequence comes from Pogoniulus pusillus, assembly GCF_015220805.1. Taxonomy (NCBI): domain Eukaryota; kingdom Metazoa; phylum Chordata; class Aves; order Piciformes; family Lybiidae; genus Pogoniulus; species Pogoniulus pusillus. Next base: position 13,798,693 of record NC_087269.1, on the reverse strand, counting down.
TTATAAGGATCTTCCAGAAACTTGTAGGAATTTAGAGACTGTTCTTTTATTTTCTTGCTTGTTAAACTAGCACCAATCTAGACTCTCTTATTTCTGAATATTTAATTGGATCTGATTTTTAATTCCCACAAAGTGTCCTGGAATCCTTGTGACCACATATAGTTAAATAAATGTTAAGTGTCACATCGTTAGGTTTGCCAGTTCAAATCTAGTCCAAAGTGGTAAGGGGCATTTTTGTATTTGTAATATTAATAAATAATAACAAGATTTATGTTTAGTTGCTTCAATGAAAAAAAACAGAGCATTTGCTGTTCAGAATTACAGATTCAAGTGGAGAACAGAGACTAGAAGAAGGTTTTTCTATAGCAGAGATTCCTGTTTGACTTTTATTATATCTGAATATGCTTGCCAGTGTACATGGTGCTTTAGGAGGAGTAAAGGTAGCATCTTCCCAGAGGAGTTTGTGGTAGTGTAATGCACCTAGTACAGAAGTCTATGTTTTAGTCAAATATGGCATTTTTTGGTGTGCTTCCCTATGACTTTTAAGTTGCAAGAGCCTTTGAAGAAAGTATTGGAGGACATAGATTCTGAAGGGAAAGATATTTTGGACTTGAATATGCATCATGAGCATCGGAAGCACTTAGACAAAGTACTTACCAAATTCTTCCAGGCAGGTGCTCTTCCAAAGAATGATGATTGGCCAGCTGATTGAGTCTATTTTTTCCTTGTTTCTTCTGGCATTCATGTCAGGATCTCTGTATAAAGCTTCACTTCTAAATCTGAGCTCTAATCTCAGGTTTCTGGTCAAGAAGTGTGAATATCAGCTTAGAGTGACTTGTAGTACTTGCGGTCACTTATTGGCCTATGCATTCCCCAGTCAGTCGAAAGCTTGAAACACTTCAGTTCAGCTGCATATGGGCTTCTGCAGCTTCATGGTTCTTCCTTGCCAATTTGGTATTCTAAGTTGGGAAATTCCCGCAATATCCTTGAGATATGTTGGGTCATAGAATGCCTTGCAAATCCCTGCAGTCAGCAGATAACCTCTCGAGTGCTGGGATCTGCCTGAAGCGGCTTTTTACTTCCAACCTTTTCCTGAATGTCTCCCGAGCACTCTCTGGCTTGTTTCAGGGACCAGCTTGGCGGCATATCAGGAATCAATAGCTGGAGTCCTTGAGGAAAGAAGTTGAAGATGCTGAAGTATGAATTCTGGTGTCCTGATTGTTAGAATCTTTTAGCAAAGACGTCAAGATGTGAAGAAGAGAGATGTGAAAGCCGGTACAGGTGTTCTCTTTCTTTGTGCTCCTGAGTTGCGAAATTAGGATCTGAGGTGGCTTCCCCACCCTGAAGGCTGTTGCATAGCTTCCCACACATCTAGTGTTGTGGGAGATTGCTGGTGACTTTCACCAGTATTTGAAGGTACAAAAAGAGGATTATGAGATGTGGAGACAGGAAAAATAAGATAATTTAATGACAGAAAGAAACCAACCAACCAAAATACCCCAAACCCAACTGTGTGTAGAATCTGAGTTACCACTGTAGCACTTTGTGACAAGACTTCCAGTCCTGTGGGATTTAAAAATACAGTATCATATGCATATGCTTTGTAACGAGTCTTCAGTCACGTGGAGGTCTGAGTTCTTGACGCTTCAGGACAAGGTATGAGATCATTAATTTTCCTTCCTGATGGCTGCTTGTTGCTACCATTTTGGTGGTTATCTCACAGGCTGTTGGCAATATATTCATAAGTTCCTACTTAGAATATTCTGTTACAATCAAATGTGTCAGAAGCATTGAGTGCACTTCTGTGCCTCTCTTTTAGTCTTGATTTGCTTTATAGAGGCAGTAGTGAAGTTCTGGCTTAGCAAAGGGATACTGACCACTGAACAGTTTCTGCCTGTATTTTTAAATCTCTGACTGCTTTTTGGCTTGTAAGTGTGATTTCAGCCAGAAATAGGCTAGGAATCTTTCTAAATTATCACCCATCTTTTTGCTGGAGACTAAAAGAGGAAAGTTACTGAAGTGCAAAGGAAACCTTTTTTTTTTTTTTTAAAGCTGAGTCATGACAACATTGGCAAGTTGCAAGAGAAAATTTAAGTCTAGTATTTACTTACTCTAGTTAACAGTGAAATCCTCCTTTACAGAAAACTGAGTGGATTATGCATTCAGTTTCCTTGCTGTTGTGGAAAAGGTAAAGAAAACACATTGATTTTTTAAAAAAAATTATTCATTAACTATCTGCTTGATCTAGGACAGGGATAATGAAAGGAAAGTGCCACTTTTTTACTGGTAATTCTCTGAAGACTGGCCCTAAAAATATGGTCATCATCAACAATTGCTAGTTTTCACAAATGGGATGGCTTTGTGTTACTAGCAAAGAACTAAGTCATGGGATGTCGATTTCTGAAACGTGATCTTCTACAGAACTTAGCTGTGAATTGTGGTTGCTTTCAGTACATGATATACAAACATGAATACACTGAACGAGCATGGAAAAAACATGTCCCATCTCATGCATAGTGAAGAGTAATGTTATCTCTGAACATTAATGGCTGTCTCCACTTCTGATATGGTAAAATCTTTCTTATTCTGCTGAGGGAAAGTAAAAGACCAGAAACGATGATTTTACCAAATGTGAAGTCAGGTACAGTTTGAGAGTAGATGACGAGTTATTTGGAGTCTCAGTTCTGTGTTATATAAATAGGCCATCATTTTTCTTTCAAAAAAACTTGGCTAATGCTAAAAAAACTGTGTTATCTGTCTTTTTGAAAATAGATGATATAGATTGCAGAAGACCATATTTGTCAACAGGAAGTAACCGTAAGCTTAGAAGGCATGCAGGCATCGAGCACAGCTGAACAGGACTGCAAAGAAAAAAGACCTTCTTTCCCCTCACTTTTTGGGCTGTAAGTAAGACCAGAGAGCACTTTATTTGATGAGAGTGGAGCAGTCTTTCAAATCTCTTTGGCATGTTCACAGTGTCTTAGTGCTAGATTTTCATGACACAGACTGGGCCAGGTGGAATGAAGCTGCAGATTGTCACCAGCCCACAGCCAAGGCTCTCCTGCTCCTGGTGTCACAGGAATATTTAGATATTAGGAAGATTTGATGTAGGTCAAATCAAGCACAAGCAGTTTAAGGTGTCCCTTTGCAAGATTTTATCATGCTGCCAGATGCACCTCACTGAACTGTTGCATGCAATGAAGGACCTTTTGTGATTGCACTGATCAAGATAGTACTATGGGTGTGTTCCTCATCCAAGGGGAAGAGTGAGGTCAGTAGGAATGAATGTTGTGCTGCAGCTCAGACTGGAAAAGAGATACTGGGAAGACTGTCTCTGACTTCTGCTTTGGGGCATTCAGTCTAACATGGCAGACAATGTTACATGGCAGGTGACTTTCTGGCCTCCCTTGGGCTGCCGTTCAAGATCAGCTTTGTACTTTGTCTTCTGCTTTTTCCTCTGGCATGGGAATCTCTTCTGTTGTCCTAGTACTTCAGCCTTGCTTGCTGTCTCCTTGTCTCAGAACTATCTGCTGTGTTACTTCTTGTGGAAACCCTTCAGAACGCTGAAGGCTGGGTTTGAGCTCACCTCCACAAGTTTTTTGGATGTGATGCACAGCATGGGAACCATTCAGATGTTGAGTTTCCAGACATTTGGACGTTGTGGTGGGAATGAAGGGAACCAGTAAAATCCTCCTGTCTGCTGCTTCTGCCAGTAGCCCTAGAGGAAGAAAACTGAGATATTTTCTTAACTCTTTTTTTCCACAGAATGGTTTGGGTTGGAAGGGGCCGTAAAAGTCATCTAGTTCCAACCCCATACCCTGGGCAGGGACACCTTGCACGATACCAGGTTGCTTAAGGCCTCATCCAACCTGGCCTTGAACACCTCCAGGGAGGGGGCATCCATAACCTCCCTGGGCAACCTGTTCCAGTGCCTTACCACCCTTACTGTACAGATTTTCTTTCTGATATCCAGTCGAAATCTACATTCTTCAAGTTTCAATCCATTCCCTCCTGTCTGTCCTCTCACTACAAGCCCTTGTAAAACTTCCCTTCATGGCTTTCTTGTTAGGCCCCCTCGGGTACTGGAGGGTTGCTATAAAGTCTGCCCAGTGCCATCTTTTCTCCAATCTGAAGAGCCCCAACTCTCATAGCCTTGCCTCATAGGGGAGGTGCTCCAGTCCTCTGATAGCCTTTGTGACCCTTCTCTGGATCTGCTCTAGCACTTTGATGTCCTTCCTATGATAGGGTCACCAGAACTGGCTGCAGTACTGCAGGTGGTGTCTTATGAGAGCAGAATAGAGGATGAGAATCACCATTCTTATCCTACTGATCTATTCAATGAGCGAAGAGTTTTTTCTGCCTGAGAACATATGCAGAAGTGGGATGGCTACATGTACATGCTCTCAAGAATTCAGAGAAGCTTGTATTGGCATTCTCACCATTTCCCACATCATCTATACTGACACTGACATTCCTTGTAAAATCATGGCAAAATGTGGTTTCTGGTTTTTGGTCTTGCTTCCCCTGTAGTTTGACTTTCCTTTTGAGATGTAGTCTCTGGTTAAAGGATATTAACAAAAGCTTTGTATTCTTGGTTTCACAAATTTGGCTTAAAAATTCTCTGCTTGAAACTTGGCAAATGCTTCCTTGGTATGCAAACAGTGGAGACAGGATAGGGGAAATCACTTGGCTCTTGAACAGCTACATATGGGAAAGTCACATAGAGCTTTCACTGTTGTATTTATAATTCTGCAAAGGCCTCTTCTAATCTGAAAAATAGAAGGGACCAAATAGTGGCTTCTGGAAAGCAGACAGCTAGATTTTTCCATGAGTGTTTTGAACACCAATATTAACAGATTGTAACACTCTTTCCTCCTTAAACACTCTTTTGTAACCTTCAGGGTAAACTACCATTGCGAAGAAAACTTTTAACTCCTGCAGCATCTGTCTTTTTTTAAGTTCTAATTGTGAAACCATAAGAGACCTTTTGTTTTCATTTAGCAAATACTGAGTTTCCAAAACTGTAACTTGATTTACAAGAAGCCTGCCCAATGGGAGCCATATGCTTCTCATGGTTGGCTTTTAATGAAGGATTTAGAGTGTTTCTTTCAAAATCTCTTTTCCAGAAGAACTCTGGTTTTAACCGTTAAGTAATGTTTAATCAAGAGCTGAAGTTGGATTTTCAGCTTTGGCTGTACATGGGAACAGACATTTCCAGACACAAGTCCCAGGAATGATTTTACTAGTTAATAATGCAACCATGAGTTTTATGTCAGCTTGCTTCTGAGCACTGCTTTGCTGATATCAGTATAAGGTAACTACATTATGTGAAATTGTTTGAACAAAGCTAAGGGAAGCCTGAGAGGTTCTAGCATGCTACTTTTGCTCGAATTGCTGAGCGTGGCTAGCCTTTTGCAGAATGGCATTTAAGGTTACATTTAGAGTCATTAGGCTATAAACAGTCCACAAAATAATTTACATAGTTCATGCTAATATTCCTCTGAAGAGCAAGGTTCCCTGGGGAGAAATGAGAATATGCACCAAAAACATTCTTAGGTCTCGAGGTTTATCCACAACTTCCTAGATCACTAAAGATCAACTGTCTCATGAAGAAATTCTTACAAAACAAATTTTGATGCAGCTGTCAGAGTGTTTATATGTGGGGGAAATATAGTGAGTAATACCCTTTCTTTTAGTTGTCAGAGTTTTGTATTTTTGCTGGCTTGCTGAGACATAGATGGAGATTGGAAAATCTCTCTGACTCAAATCTGGTGAATTTATATGAACATTCCTGTTCCGGAATGCCTTTGAGTCCCAGACCGTGTTTGGAAAAGACATGGCAAAAGCGTTCCCATCATGAGAGAATGTCTGAATCTGTGCTATTTAATCGAGAGAGGAGTCCTTTTATTTCTGTTTCTCAGTAAGTTCTTGACATTTCTTGAAGATGCCGGCTTGTCTCTGTGAGCTCTGACCCACCATTTAATTTTTTTGCCAAGAGTAAATTGGTCTCTGCTGTGAAAAAAAATGGCTGTTTTGTGCTAAACACAATCCACGTAAAACTGGGTCTGTGTGGAGATTATGCTGTACTTGTGAAAATGGTCTTGTCTTTTGTTCTGCCATTAGTATTTGCCGCCTTTACCAAGTGCTTGACATCCACAGTGGCACATCAGCAGTGTGTGAGCTTGTGCTTCTTGCTTGTGTGGTCGACCAACCTAGGGCAATACTCTGAAATAAAACCAAACCAATAAACCACCAGCTTCTCCTTCAGAAACAAATCTCGTCTCAGATTCTACTATTACGAGAGAAATACAGACCTGGCAGGATGACTCTGGCAGAGTTATCACATTACAGCAAAATCTGGGCTCTCTGTCAGCCCCCCGACTGGTGTTTCTCTTACCTGAGGATACAACTCACAAGGGACATCCTTTGGTCTGTATGCATCCAATTTTCATCCAGTTTGCTTAGATGAGAGGCTGAGAGTTACGGACCCAATGGAGAATCTGTTGAGAGCTACTGTAAGCAGCAGACACTTGCAAGCTAGTTGCAGTTCATAGACTTTAGGAGCCATTGTTGCATCTTTCTGACAGGGGAAAAGAAAATAAGGAGGTTAGGAGGGAGCATTTTCTGTATTTCCACAGCAATACTTTATGCCAATGCGGAAAAAACAGAGTTGCACTTCCTCTTGTCTGCTTTGAAAAGAGAAGTACAAAGGCTCAGCTGTTCAGAGCTGCACAATTGAGGGCATGCTAATAGCACAAAGACTTTTCTCTAACTGCACAGCTCAAGCATGCTCTAACTGCATATTGTAGAACTAAACCTTGTGCAGCATAGAATTGTAGAATCAACCAGGTTGGAAGAGACCTCCAAGATCATCCAGTCCAACCTATCACCCAGCCCTATCCAGACCATGTCACTAAGTGCATCATCCAGTCTTTTCTTGAGCACCTCCAGGGACAGCTTGATCTGGTAGCAAAGCTAAGCTATGTAATGCACATCTGTCCTTGATCTGGTTTCCAAATGGAATCCTTCAAGCACTCCTAAGTTTCTCTCTTGTTGAGTAGTGGACACTGAATACCACTGGTTCTGCTGACTCACTTGGGCAGGTACAAGCTGTTGTGGTAGGCCTGATAGGGCAAACATGGGTGTATCCATGCCCTAGCTTGCCCAAACATGTTCCCCTGCTCCTCCTGTGCTGGGGGAAGCAACTGTGGGACGGGAGGGCAAAAGCCCTGGCTTCATCTAATATGGTGAGGCTTGGCAAAGTGCCATTCTGATTGGCTAATGTGTGTCCAATGCCCCATTAGCTTGGGATGGATACTGATAAAGGGATAAGCAGCCTCATTTTGCATGCTGAATTTGCGTGGAGAGCTTACCAGGAACAGGCTCTAAATGCCTCCATGCGATCGGCCTGCACAGTCAATGTGATATTGTGCTAGGACTGCACATCGCAAGACGTCCTGCTTGCACCTGAAAGTCTCTTGCTAAGACTAGAAGTCCTGGACATACACAGATTGGCCAGATGAGCCAGGAGACAAGGTCAGAGATTGTCTGCCTCCTTTCTCCAGAAGTCTGGGAAGAATCAAGTCTCAGTGGCTGAAAAGACAGCGTTCCTTGAAAGTGTTTGGGTACAGTCTGGGACTGTGGCTAGCCCCGCGAGTCGGGTGATGAAAATTTTGTGAGCAAATACTTAAAAGCCTCTTCCAGTATAATATTTGCATTTGCCACTTTAAGGAATAAGTGATCTAGTTTTGCCTGTTCCCTGCATGTATAAGTTTCCAACCTGTGCGTTTTGAACCTTGTGAATAAGTTTTCTGGTGAGCTTTAATGTTAATAAACAGTTTTTGTAGTCGCTAACAACCATCACCTGGATATCAAAATTAATACAGGTTATTAATTTTGCATAATCCGTCACACAAGCTCCATCTGACTCATACTTTTCTACATTTACAGAAGATTGCATTAGCTTTTTTGATGGAAACTTCATCTCGAACTTGCTAAAAATCTGGGGACACTGTGGAAGGTCACTTATTACTCAGTAAATAGTCCGCTGTGTGCTGACACTCTAAAAGATGAAGTCAAGTCATCAGTTTATGCTGAATTCTTTCCACAAACAGGACATATGTTTTAAAAAGCCTGAACATTCTTCTTTCTCATGTCTGACTTGCATTTTAAAGAGATCATGAGGTTTATTATATGGGGTTTTTCTTGTTATTTTTTGCTGATGTTGAAACGATCTGCTAAATTAAGTCACCTAAAAATGAAGGGACAGTAAAGATTTTAGTATCTGTGTACTTCACCTTTGGTTTAAGAATTGTATCTCAGCTAGCAAGGAACGCAGAGAGGCTTAAGAAGAGATTCTGCAAAGATGGAAATGCAGTATTAGAACAGATCTCATGAAGAGCAACTGAAGGAGCTGGGGCTGTTTAGTTTGAAAAAGAGGAGGCTGAGGGGAGACCTTGTCTCTGTCTACAGCTACCTGAAAGAATGTTGTGAAGAGGTTGGTGTTGATCTCTTCTCACAGGTAATTAGTAATAGAACAAGAAGGAATGGCCTCAAGCTGTGACTGGGTAGGTTTATATTGGATGCCAGCAAACATTTTTTTCCCAGCAACATGGTCAGGCATTGGAATGGGCTGCCCAGGAAGGTTGTTTTAAACCCTGGATGTGTTTAAAAGTTGTTTGGATATGGCATTTAGGGATATGGTTTAGGATGAACCTTGTTGAATGATCCTTGGTTGGACTTGGTGATCCTGAGGGTCTTTTCCAGCCAGAATGTTTGTGTGATACTGTGATTAAAAAACCTCAAAACATCAATCTAAAATTTAATGAGGAAAGTGAGTAAACAGTAATTGATAGACTGAAAGGCTTTGCTACTCATGGTTCTGAAAGGGAAAAAAAAGCAGAAAACATACAAACTCCTGGTTGTAATTCTGTGCACATTAAAGTGAATACTACATAGAAAAGGGACAAACGAAAGGAGTAAGTAAGAAAAAGTTACAAAGTGATGAAGTGCTTCAGTCTCTAAAGTACTAAATCCTTGAAGGCTTTATTAAGCACCTCTTATGGCAACAGGAAGTGAGCAGTGTGGCCTTATCAATAACAGCCTCATGGATGAAAAAAACATTTAAGCTGGTTTATTCAAATACCTGAGTAGAGACCTGTGTTCAGGATTAAATAGTAATGCAGTGGATTCATTAAGTGACTGGAATATATGCTGAGAGGTAGTCTGTGGTGGTGACTGGAGTCCTGGAAGGTTTTATTCTGCCTCTCTGCCAGCAGTCTGAGAAAGCACTTAGAATCATAGAAACAGTCAGGGTTGGAAGGGGACCACAAGGATCATCTAGTTCCAACCACCCTGCCATGGGCAGAGACACCCTACCTTAGATCAAGCTGGCCAGAACCTCATCCAGCCTGGTCTTAAACACCTCCAGTCATGGGGCCTCAACTGCCTCCCTGGGCAACCCATTCCAGGCTCTCACCACTTTCATGCTGAAGAACTTCCTCCTCACATCCAGTCTGAATCTGCTAACCTCCAGCTTTGCTCCATTCCCCCTAGTCCTGTTACTCCCTGAGAACCTAAAAGTCCCTCCCCAGCTTTTTTGTAGCCCCCCCTCAGATACTGGAAGGCCACAATAAGGTCACCTCAGAGCCTCCTCTTCTCCAAACTGAGCAGCCCCAACTCTTTCAGTCTGTCCTCATGGGAGAGGTGCTCCAGTCCTCTGATCATCCTCATGGCCCTTCTCTGGACATGCTCCAGCACATCTACATCCCTGTTGTAATAGGGGCTCCATAACTGGATGCAGTACTCCAGGTGGGATCTCACAAGTGGAGTAGAGGGGGAGAATCACCTCCTTCGACCTGCTGGCCACACTTCTGATGCAGGCCAGGATCTGGTTGGCTTTCTCAGCTGCTGTGATGGTTTGGGTGTTTCCTACCGCCCCCCCCCCCCCCCCCCCCCGCCACCTTAGAAATCACCCAAACTAGACTCAGCCAGCTCTGGAAATATGAATGAAGCTTATATTTACAGCTAGCACAATATACAAGCAGATATTTACAGTATATACAGTTATGTACAGAAATATACAAGGTAAAAAGGTAATACAGAAACACAACTCCCCTCCCAGAAACCTGAGTCCCCAGGAGAGGCTCTCAACCACCCCTGCACCTTCCCCCTACCCCTCTCAACCTTACCCCAGTCCCAAAGAAGAATAGAAGTTTGGCCAGAGGTTAAGAAGCAAAGTGGGTTACCCCAAAATGGAGGGTGAGGTTAGAGAGCTGCAGCTCAGCCAGCAGCCCCAGCAAGAGTGAATGCCAAGTGTGTGTTATCAAATGTTTTTATTTCTTGTTCCTATACTTCTCAGCAAGACTGTGAGCGAAGTAGACATCACCATTGTTTTCTTTTTACTGCCTATAACGTAGTTCTTCTCACCAAAACATTCTAGCCTGCTTCAAACTAGCACAGCTGCAAGTGCACACTGCTGGCTCCTGTTGAGCTTCTCATCTGCCAGCATCCCCATGTCCCTCTCCTCAGGGCTGCTCTCCAGCCACTCACTGCCCAAAGCCTGTATTTGTGCTTGGGATTGCCCTGACCCATATGCAGGACCCTGCACTTGGTCTTGTTGGATCTCATGAGGTTGGCTTGTGCCCATCTCTCCAGCGTGTCCAGGTCCCTGTGGGTGGCATCCCTTCCCTCCAGCCTGTCTGCTGTGCCACACAGCTTGGTGTTGTCAGCAAACTTGCTGAGGGTGCACTCAGTGCCACTGTCCACGTCACTGACAAAGATGTTGAACAAGACTGATCCTAGGACTGATCCCTGAGGGACTCCACTTGTTATTGGCCTCTACTTGGACATGGAGCCATTGACAGACACTATCTGGGTGCAGCCATCAAGCCAGTTCTTTATCCATCTACTGGTCCACCCATCAAACCCATGTTTCACCAGCTCGGAGACCAAGATGTGATGCAGGACAGTGTCAAAGGCCTTGCTCAGGTCCAGGTAAATGACATCAGTTGCTCGCCCCTCATCTATTAATATTGTGACCTGTTCATAGAGTTTCTTTTTGTGTGACAGCATTTCCAGGACCTCCTTGCTCAGCCAGGCAGACCTCCTAGCATTCTTGCCTGCTTTCCTCTTTGTTGGTATACATTGCTAATGGAAACAGAGGAGGTGATCCTTGAATACTGACCAGCTATCCTGGGCCCCTCTTCCCTCTAGGGCTTCATCCCATGACACTTTGGCAATCAAAGTCTGCACACCTAAAATCTAGGGTCATAAGCTTAGAATACATCCTCCTGGTTGCCCTGAGTTTTTTGAGTTTAAATTACAGACCGAGGAGAGAGTAAAACTGACTTAATCCTTGTAGCATATGAAAAAAAAAAGGCTTCTTTTGTCTTCTGAAAACAGCTGATAGAGGAATGGGACAGTTTGCCAAGTGAACTAAGTTAGAGCATGACTGTGATCAGTTGTCTTATTTTCAGTGGAGAAGAAATTACTGCCATATATTGTGCTAAGGCTTGAATTGATGTTAATGAGAAAGAATATCTTAATTTTTAAGGAACATTGAGTTCAGGAGCACACTGCCTGTTGAGGCAGTGGGAACACTAGTGATCACACTTGTCTTCAGAGTAAGTTAGAGAAATATTGATGCTTTAGGTGCAGCAAATTTGTTCACAGAGCAGTTTGACAGGGTGGTTTCTGGGGAAGCCTTTCAGCCTGATGCCACTGGGTTTGCAATCTTCCATTTTTGAACAGCCCTGACATCGGAAGCCTGTGTTAAGGAGTGATGAAAAGAGGACAGTCTGTTAGCCAGCCTGTAATTAAATCCTGCTTGCAAATGTTGCTGTCCATCCCTAAATTCTTTATGTTTTTTTACCTGGAAGATGTCTCAATCGTCTGGTGATTTTACAAGGTGCAGGCTAGGTCTCTGCAGTGATGGGTGTGCAGTTTTCTCACTTGTTTCCAAGAAAGGAGGGTTGGTCCTGGTTTTCTAGAGGAAATGTTCAGAATTCCTATTCCCCAAACCACCTTCTTCAGGGGTATTACTACAAAGTGTCAGGAGTAAACAGGTCTAAAAACTGAAAATACTTCCTTGCCTTATTTTTTTTTTCTTCATTCAGCAGTAACCCACATGACTGGGACATTGAGATGCTTGAGCATGTCCAGAGCACAAGCCCTACGAGGAGAGGCTGAGGGAGATGGGATTGTTTAGCCTGGAGAAGAGGAGGCTCAGGGGAGACCTTGTTGCTGTCTACAACTACCTGAAGGGTGGTTGTGGCCAGGAGGAGGTTGCTCTCTTCTCTCAGGTGACCAGCACCAGAACGAGAGGACACAGCCTCAAGCTATGCCAGGGGAAATTTAGGCTCGAGGTGAGGAGAAAGTTCTTCACTGAGAGAGTCATTGGACACTGGAATGGGCTGCCCGGGGAGGTGGTGGAGTCGCCGTCCCTGGAGCTGTTCAAGGCAAGATTGGACGTGGCACTTGGTGCCATGGTCTAGCCTTGAGAATTGTGGTAAAGGGTTGGACTTGATGATCTATGAGGTCTCCTCCAACTTTGGTGATACTGTGTGATACTGTGTGACTGCAAGCTGTCTTAGTGCTGAGGATGACACACATACTGTTCACCTTTTGAAGAAAATAGCTGGCTTCTGACAGTGCAGTGGGTTTTGGTGGTTTGTTTTTTTAATGATTTACTGTTTTACTGTAGTCATGCTAATTAGCACCAATTGACCTCTGTAAAAAGGTAGGATGTCAACTGGGTTTTGATTAGTTTTAGTTTTCTTACAGAAATGTATATGGACTACTTCATTTATGCTGGGGGAGGATTTAAAATCAAACAATGTGTCTGAAGGGGGCCTATACAGGAAAGCTGGTGAGGGACTTGAGCTCTGTGGTAAAGGGTTGGACTTGATGATCTATGAGGTCTCTTCCAACCTTGATGATACTGTGATACTGTGACTTTTTAGGATGTCAGGTAGTGATAGGACTGAGGGGAATGGAGCAAAACTAGAAGTGGGTAGATTCAGATTGGATGTTAGAAAGTTCTTCACCATGAGGGTGTTGAGACACTGGAACAGGTTGCCCAGAGAGCTGGTGGAAGCCCCGTCCCTGGAGGTCTTTAGGGCCAGGCTGGATGTGACTCAGCAACCTCATGTAGAGTGAGATGTCCCTGCCCATTGCAGGGGGATTGGAATTGGATGATCTTTGAGGTCCCTTCCAACCCTGATAATTCTGTGATTCTGTAATGGTTGCAGGAGGTACCAGGCCACTGGTACTGTGATCTCCAGCTAATGCGTGTCTGGAAGCAAGATATCAGCAAGGAGAAAGAAGAGCTTAGCCTTCTCTCTTTTTCACAGCCTGAAACCTTGATGCAGAGCAATGTGTGGAAGAGGTAAAGCAGCATGGATCATCCTGTCCTCCTTCAGTGTGATACAGGCAGGGGAGTGCTTGCTTTATCTACCAGCAGCACAGCAAACACTAATTGAAATTATAGCACTTTGGATAAGATAATGCTCATAAAGGCAGGCTATGGTGATCAACACTTTTTCCCAAGATAAAGCTGGTGTGAATCTGTAGTTATTGGGCATTGAACTATATGGAATATAGCATGCTTATTCGTGCAAGTGGAGAGCATTACCCGTATTCCTAAGGGGGGAAATCCTACAGATACCATGAGAGTGGTGGAGACAGTGGGGTGTGGAAGGTGTCTGCCCTTGGAATGGCAAAACCGCTTGGTCTGCAGGTACGTTGCTGAAATTTAGAAGCTGGCTGTGATTCCAGGTGCCAGCAGTGCTTTTAATGCTGAAGCAAAGTGCGAACTGCGTAATGCCATGGCCGATGCTGAAACACGACACCGGGACATGGCTTCCTTTCAGCTGCCTGTTCCTTACATAACTGCTGGCTGTCCCAGGGTGGCCTCCAGATGAGTTGAGCCCAACAGGAAATATTTGGGTAACCGGTGGCAGTTCTAGGAGGCATGGAAAGAATAACGATTAGTTGTATTTAGAGTCCAACAGTTGTAATATTTCAAACAACTTTTTGGCACTCTCCCCCTTTTATGGTTAGGGAAAATAGCTGCAGAGAGGGAAAATGAACCAGAATGGAGAAGCAGGTGATGGGAGGCTTTGAGTTTTTTGCCCAGTAAGCTTGGATTGAACCAGCTTTATTTGTACCTGGGAACTTTTATCTGTGAGCTCTGTGCTTTTTGTAGATCATGCTTTCTGAGGGCTGTCCTGTTGGAGCTTTCCCCTCCACCTGGCAGAGCAACAAAGTGTGTGGTCTTTTGGGGAGCATTTCTTGTCTTCCTGGTAAAGATGTGGGCCAAAACAGAACTAGTACTACAACAGATTCAGCTTTAAGGTCTTGGCATGTCTGGCTGTTTCACAGACTGGGTAAACTGAGCTTGAAACTACATTTAACCATAGTCTATATTGGTTTGTTTATTTCTTATTTTTGATTACACATTTCAAAATAGAGATGAGTTCATGTTTTTCTTCCAAGTACTTGCAGATCTTAAGTAACACAATAATTCAAATTAGAAAAGACAAGCTTGTGTTTAAGGTGAGTTTCCAAGTTAGGAAAGACAGGCTTGTGTTTAAGATGAGTTTTCTGAAGTGGTTTTTCCTTCAGGTTGCAGTCTTTAACCATAGACATTAAGATCTGGTAGCTCTCTTAGAGCTTCTCCTAGTAATTTAAAAATTATGTCTTTAGCACTGTTGTGCTCTGATCTTTTAAATGGTTGTGGTATTGAGCTCTTTTAATACTTAAGCTTGTGTCTTCCTTTACGTCTTTGCCTTGGCTGCATGAAGATCTATGTATATGATCTTTAGTGCTCTTCGTTTTGAAAAAGGAGAAGCCTCCCTATCTTCCTGCCACTCAGACCATGCCATGTGGAAGGCCTTTCCTCATGTATGTGCCAGGCTTTTGTCACAAACTCTAAGCCTCAGCCTATCTGTAGCAGCTGAGATGAGGTTACTTTCTGCTAGGTAAGAGAAATACTGTAAACTTGTAGCTACTACACAACCCATTGGCTTAATTGGCAGACATTTAATTTTGGGAGTACCATACTGTGATCCAGGTGTATTTTCTAAGAGGAGGAAGACTGGCTTAAACCGTTTGTTTGTGATTTGTGTTCTGCAAGCCCAGTGTGTGATAGGTTAGGAGCTTCCGCCACCCTCACTACTGAAATTCACTAGACCATCTCAGATGGTTTGGAAGTAAGATGTGGCTCTATTTACAGCAAAGCAAAATGTACAAGCATATATACACAATGTATGTACAAGTATTTACAATCATTTACAAATCAGAAATGATACAGAAATCCAGACTCCTCCTGGACAAAGAAACTGCCCAGAAGTGCTCAAAGACTCTTTCTCTTTCTCTTTCTTCTCAAGCAGAAACCAAAACAACCAGCAAAGCGTATTTGTTTTCTGGTTAGCCAAGGTTGGTGGAAGATATGAAAGCCGAGTGAAGGAGAAGTGAAAGGAAGCAGTGTCCCAGAACAAAGACAGACAAATTGTTTACATTTTGTTGTCTTACCCTTTTCAGCAAACCAATGAATGATACAGACTTCATCATTACTTTCTTTTCACAATCAGTGGTCTATCTTTTCTCATTACAATATTCCACTTAGCCTCTAACCAGCACACAGTGCAACCCAGAACCCACCTATTGGTGGGATTTAGGTGCCACAGCAAGGCCTGGAGTGTAAAGTCCAGGGACTATAGTAAGGAAAGCGTTTGAGGCTCTACATGTATAGGACAGTTTAAGGATATTTCCTTGCCTTAGCATATGCCTTATTGATTATTGAACCATAATCTGCAGCAGGGTACTCAGAAGGAGGCAGCTGCTTAAGGCTCTTTTTTTTCCCCACTTATTTTCCCCTAAAGGATTTCCCATGAAATCTGCTTGAATTGAGTATGGGCCATATGGAAGGGGCTCTGCTGGAGACAGAAACTTCTTTAGTAAAAGAACCTGTTTCATGTGGAATGTGATGAAGAACAAAGCTGCTGGGTTTCTGGGGGCTTTTCTAGATTTGTTTGACATGTAAACTTAAGCTTAGGAAAGACCAGAGAACTTCAGAAAGATCTGACAAGGCCATATTCATAACAGATCCCCCCGCAAAGTCTTAGATGATGAGAAAAGCATTTTAACCAACTGTCTACCTCCTGTCACAGTAACTAACTGCACCCTTCCTGAAGAAAGAGCTGAGCATCTTTGCATGGTCGGATGCCCGTTTGACGCCACTGTGTGTGAACAAGTTGTGGGGTTTAGGTTTGTAAGGAAAGGAGCAGAGTTTAACATCAAAATACTTGCAGGGGTAGCTCCACTTCAAATTACATAGATCTGTATGTGTGTGTGATTACCTAGGACATGTGCTGTCTATTTCACATCTCTGTGGGTGTTCCCTCCAGTCAACATGCCTGTGCTGCCTCTGTGAGACTGGATTTTATCTCACAGTAGCTTTTCATGGAGTGGTACTGGGAAAGTGCAAAAGAGGCAAAAGGTCATGACCTTTCCTGTTTTTTTTTTCTTGCTTGTGGTGATCTGATGCGATTTGGCTTATCCCCGACCCTCTTTTCCTGCTCCAGACTTCTCTCTTAGGTATATCTTGATGGTGAAATGCCATGTAACCACCCTTATCTTCAGTGGGTTCTGTGGTAGGAGTTTTGTAAAAAACACATTTGCAGGTTGAAAGTCCTGCCCAACCTCCAGTGAGACTTGGTCCTGCATAGTTTGACCCGTCAGTGTCAATGCAGCATCCCAGATAATTGCTCAATGTATGTAAGTTTCCTTCTTTTCAAGGACCTGTAAGTTAAGACTCTCTGCTGTATAACTGACAGTTGCCCTAAACTCTGATGAAAAAATCATCTGGAACAAAAAAAAAATCACTATCCCACAACATTTAGAGGCAACAGAAGACTAAAGAAGATCATCTTAAAATCCATGCTACTGACCCCAACACTAGAGCTGTTAGCTTTGGCAAATCCTGTGTTGGCAATAAAGCCAGCTGCCATTTTGGCATCGAGACAGACAGACTTGGCGTCAGCCCCTCTGGCACCAAAAAAACGCTTCGTGGGAGCTGGCACCAACACTGTGAAACAAGGGTAAGGCCCAAGGGAAATGCCAAGCAGACATGAGATGAGCACTAAAAATAGTGAGCTGCTGTCATTTGGAGAGAAAACAAATAGCACTTCTAAGAGTAGGGCATCTGAGATCTTCATCAAGGTTGTGCTGGTAAGCAGCTTTGGGACAATGCTGTCTCCTTTGGTGATGTGACCAAAGGACACACACAGGCTGTATTTTTGGTACCCACATGGTGCAGGACTCTGAAACTAGAACAGACGCTTACCGTCTTGATTCCACATTTGGGAGATCCTGTTACTGTCTACAGGCTCTGCCTTCTTCCCTGTCTGGAGCAGATCGTCTGCTCTTGAGCTGTTGCCAAAGGTCTTATTTGCATACATAGGCCTAAGGAGAGGAGAACAAGAGAGCCAAAAAGCAAGTAGCCAGGCTAATGGCCCTATGCCACCCCAAACACACTAGCCCTCCTGGAGACACTTTTGTCAGATGTATAACAGCTGAATTTCTCCCTCCCGCCTCCTCCCCCCTGCCAGCAGACTCAGAGAAAGACGAGCAGTCTTTCCAGTGACTTCACTACCCACTCCAGACTAAAATTGAAGTCTGACATCGGTGCCCAACACCTGGGAATGCTGAAGGGGCATAGCCAACGCTGTCACCACTGAAACAGTTAACATTGCTTCTCAGTAGGGCAGTTTTGACTCTGCTTCAGTGCTGAAGGACTTTTAAGCTTTTTAAAGTGTCTGGGCTTGAATGGCAGGCCTGGGTACTGAAACAGTGGTCATACAAAATAGATGATGCAAATAGTCTTTGGCATCACAGTTGCACTGGCTTGGCTACAACTCTGCTGCTGTGAAGAAAAACGTGCTGGCACTGTGGCTATCATTTTTCTCCTCCTTGGGTTAAAAAGCACTGGGAAGTGGCATCACTGAGGGATGGAAATTTCATGCTACACTTAGCAAAAACTATTTTGGTCATGGAGAAGGAGCCTGGACTTTTCATTGCCACCACTCTCCCATCAGCTAAACAGCAGATTGGGTAGGACTGTCTGGAACAGCCTGGATGAGGTCTCTCTTGTCTTCTCTTTCAAATGGATATTTGAGAGAACTCCCCTTGGGTATCTCCTCCATATCCACACTTTGCCTGTTCCCTGCTCTTTCTTGAGTGCCCTTTTTATGATAGCTTAATACAGAAAGCTGCTTCAGAGGGAGGGATTACTTGCAGTACAAAAATGCAAAGGACTGTGCTTTACCATATGAAAAGTGAAGGTGAAAAATGCCCACATATCACTACTGGAGCTCTCTGCAACACTAAGCCTGTTCTGAAGTGTGCAGTCTCTTCCTACCTGGTTAACCAGTTACTTGGACACAGAGACAGATGACAGCAGTGAGGTTGAAATGTGCTGTCTATATTTGCTTATCTTCACTTAGCAAGATGCAGAAGTTCCCTGCACTTTTAAGCCACTGAGCGGACAGAAGTGGTGAAAGGCCGCAGGGAAGAGGGACCTGCCTAAGGACAGATCCCGAGCGCCGTGAGCCCTTGTGCTTCATTGCACATTAGAATGTATTGATCCATCAGACTGGTTGCAGCAGTGACTTACAAGCCAGTTCCACCATGCACAGTGTCTTCCTGCAGCTCTTTAACAAACGGGAGATGTCAGTGACTTAGATGTCCTTGTTTTGTGGTTGAACTGCATGCAGATTGAGAGACCCACTTTGCCCCACTCCTAAATAATACAGTAGTACTAGACACAAAGGATCTGAAATGTTTGGGATCTTGTGCCCCCCTAAGCAAGAGAGTAGATACTCCAGGTCCTGTAGGTACCGAGTACTCCTCTGCTCTGCCCTAGTGAGACCTCACCTGGAATATTGCATCCTGTTCTGGGCTCCCCAGTTCAAGAGGGACAAGAATCATCTTAAGAAAGGTCCAACAGAGGGCTACAAGGATGATTAAGGGACTGGAGCACTGCCTTGTGAGGAGAGGCTGAGAGACCTGGGTTTTTTTAGTCAGGAGAGGAGAAGACTGAGAGGTGTTTTAATAAATGGTTATAAATGTCTGAGGGCTGAGTGTGAAGGAGGAAGGGACAGCCACTTCTCATTTGTGACCTGTGATAGGGTAATGGGCAATGGATGTAAACTACAGCACACGAAGTTCCACCTCAGCATGAGGAAGTACTTCATTATTATAAGGATTACAGAGCACTGGAACAAGCTTCCCAGAGAGGTTGTAGATTCTCCTTCTCTGGAGAATTGCAAGACCTGTCTGGATGTGTTCCTGTGTGACCTGAGCTAGATTCTATGGTCCTGCTCTGGCAAGGGGCTTGGACTTGATCTCTGGAGGTCCCTTCTAACTCCTAACATCCTGTGATCCTGTGAAATTACCAGACTCACCTCTTCTGTTGGTTCTCTGGAATCTGTTTCAGACCTTCTTTGTAAGCAGTGCCAATGCAACTTGTTACATGAATCCAGGACACCTGGTCCTCATATCAGAAAGTTATAATTTTCTTGCATTGGTAATGTTAGGTGGGGAAGTGGCCCTTCACTCTTCAGGAACTGAAAAATAGGTAGGTTTTTGTGAGAAGGTGGCCAGCCAGAAATGGTTTCCAGGCAGATTTAGCATTGTATCACTATTCCAGCATTGGTGGAATGCCTTATGCTGGGTTTGATAACAAATGAGTTGCTGTCAAGACAGACAGAACTTGGTTGTTCCTGGTTGTTGTCTTATTCTAAATAAACAGTGATCTGCTTTTATGCCTTTCTATACATTTCTTTCCTCCCTTCTTTTTCCCCCCTTTATTTCAAAAGTCATCTCCAAGATGAGGAAAGATAAAGTAACCCCAATTCATGTTGCTTCTTTCACACTGTGTTGGTAGCCTGATGTGGCAAACATGGGCTCGTCCATGCCCAGACATGTTTGCCTGCTCCCCCTCCTTCTGTGTTGAGGAAGCAACCTTGGGAGGGCAGGGCAAAAGCCCTGGCTTTGCCTAATGTTGTGGGGCTTGGCAAAGTGCCATTCCAATTGGCCAATCGATGTCCAGTGCCCCACTAGTCGCAGGCTGGGTATTGATAAAAGGGATGAGCAGGTAGCACGAGGCTGCTACTGCCTCATTTTGCATCCCAAATTTTCCTAGAGAGCTTACCAGGAACAGGCTCCAAACACCTGCACACAGTCACCTTTCATTAGCCCCCACTGTGCTGAGACTGTGCACACCTCAAGACATCTTGCCTGCCCCTGAAAGTCTTCCTGCTAAGACTACAAGTACTGGAGACACACAGAGGAGCTGGGGAGGAGGTCAGGGATTGTCTGCCTCCTTTCCAGAAGCCTGGGAGAGACCATGTCTCAGCGGCCAATCAGACAGAGTCCTACATGCTTTGGCTACTGTCTGATTTATAATTTTGTGAGTAAATACTTAAAAGCCCCTTCCAGTATAATATTTGTGTTTGCCACTTTAAGAAGTAAGTGATCTAGTTTTGCCTGTGCCCTGCGTGTATAAATTTCCAACCTGTGCATTGTTTTGAACCTGTGAATAAGTTTCTGGCAAGTTTTAATGATAATAAACAGTTTTCATAGTTATTAACAACCATCGCCTGGATATCAAAATTAATACAGATTATTAATTTTGCATAATCCTTCACACACACTTTGAGTGCCTGGCAGACTTGCATAGTTCTAGTACCCAAGGCTGTGGGCTGACTAGTGAAAATGGATAGCCAATGCTGCTGTTACCAGTGTGGAAATAACAGAGTGCACTGGGGCAAATTGAAGAGTCATTAGATAAAATTGTTCCAACTTTATGGTTAGTCTCTATATATAGCTGCAGAACCATGGCATTAAAGTTTTAATTGAGGGGGTATTGCATACCACCCATATATACTGCTCAAAACCTCTGCCTGCCAAAGATTCTAATAACGGAGCAACTGAGTGTAGCCTTGTTCTTCAGCTTCAAGTTTTGTTCAAATTGTGTTCTTGTAACTTCTTGTAAAGGTTAAACTGTCTCCTCTGGGGAGTATCAAAATGAGTATTGTATCATGCTGGGTTACTAAATCTACTTGCGAGCATCTCCCATCTAACATGGAAAGCAACTTATGAAGTAGCCCAAAGAACTTCCACCATCAACTTGAGTTGTGTGGTAATATCTGCAGTCACAAGGCACAGTGTGTTGGGCTTACGAAGATGTCAAGCAGTATCCTTTGCTGGACATAGTACTTGGGACAGATGGCATGTTCAGGAGAGCAGTGACACAGACTAATAAAGCATAGAGGTCTTTTATTCTCTTTTTCAAAAGAAAATTGCTCACTATTAGCCTGTACTGGGATCTACACTGATGTGTCAAAAGAGGAGGGTTGGTGGTTGCCTAAACAAGCACATTTTTGGAATAACACAAATCCCATAATCTGTCCTGACCTTACCTCTGACTGTTCAGAGTCCTCAAGAGATTGATCTGCAGAGAAACTGTAAAAACTTGTGTTTGGTCTGTTCATTATATCTCGGATGGACACACTCTTGTGCCATAGATTGTCGTAGATATTAAACTCCACAATCATATAAAGTGAGGTCTGTGCTGAGACTGCCTTGCTTTCAATGAAGTGATTAGCATTTCAGCTCTGGTTTCCCCCACGCAGAGAGCAGTAGAAAATTAGAAAGTTTTGGAAATGGACAATGAGCAGTTGAAGGCTTTGGGCAAAGATTTTACATTAAGAGGTTAGAGAAGATTGATACCTTTTATAAAAGGGTAGCTAACAGGTACAGAGTAATGAATAGGTGAGAAGATGGATGTGGACTTCTGTTCCCACCTGCTAATAATATGAAAGTCAGATTAGAAGGTGGTGAACTCACTCTTGATGAAAGGAATGATTTGTTCACAACCACTGTCTTCAAAACTCATTGCCACAAGACAAAGCATTGGGGCAAGAACTTATGCTTTAAAAAAAGAAAAAAGAAAGAGGAGGGTATGAAATCATACTGCTTGGAATATCCAAAGCAGTTGCAACAATGAGAAGAACTTCAGGTGTTTTGAAAAGGCTCTATTGATTAGAGTGTTATAAGGGTATAAGTGACTCATTCCTCATTCTTCTTTTTCTTTTTGGTGCCCTTCAGGGCGTTTTAAAAGTCACCTACACCAGAGTTTGCAGAGTGTGTTGATGGCTGCTGCCACTCAGAGACCGAAGGAGAGAGTGGCTGCTGCTGCTGTAGCAAATGTGCTAGTGCCTGCTTGCAAACCATCCTTTGGTTTTTTATGTCTGTCTTTCCAGGATTGCTAAATTCACACGTAAATTAGGATGCTTTTGCTTTTCTACTAAGTTACTGCCTTTGATAGTCCTTCACAACTTGTCTCAGATCTGGTGTGATGCTTTGCTTTTTGAGTACTGAGGGAGAGGCGGGTGGTTAAAGTTAGATTCCTTCCGACAGTAGGGATTTAGAAATTGCTGCATTGGCTCAGCCCAGGGCTCTGCCTAGTCCAGGGCCCTGGATAGCAACAGCCAAAATCTGGTATTTCAAAGGACAGCATGAGGCCACAGAACAGATTACTAAAACAAGAAAGCTGCCCTTTTATATCACTGGTGTTTCTCCATAGAATTGGAAAAGCAAAGGTTGTGAGTTTGTTTGATGCAAGAGTACAAAGGCTGGAAAACCCTGCTGCTTGGCTGATGCTGGTTAATGCTGATCTTTTGTATCCTTCAGGAAGTGATTTGTGTGCCTGTTTTCTCTTAGGAAAAACAGAGATGTGCTTACCTTAAACAGCAAGTTTACATGGTGACTGTGAGCTGATGTAAAAATAAGTAATATTTGTGTGTAGTCTTGCAGACTAATTGTATAGGGGATACCCCCAGTGGGGTTATAGTTTGGGAAACAACTCCAGGCTGGGATGGGCTGGAAGGAAACAGCAGCAGTGGTCACTGAGAGGTTTTGGCATATGGGAAGTGGATGTCTTTTTCTGACACTGCTGCAAGCTGTCTGGCTGATGGGGGGGCTCTGTTCAGACTGGGGGTTTTTGCTGTTTTTTTTCCCTCTGCTATTGCAAATTATAATTTGTGAGAATTACATGTGGTTTCTTTCTCTGTCTCTTCTAAAGTCCTGGAATTATTGCTAAAACTGCTACTAAAAAAAGGGATTCAGTGAACTTTCTGTGGAAAAGAAAACCGTATTCTTTCCCTCATCAAATATTTTGATGTGTGGAGCTCCAAGAAGTCAAAAGCAAGGGGAGTTGTGTCTCTGTCACACGTCTATGGAGCTGCTGCTGGGCAACGCGGGAGTGGCAGTGGTGTCCTAGTAGTCCCTCGTCCTGTCCAGTGTCCCCCCTTCCCGACAGACGAGAACAGCTGCTGATTAAAGAGAAGCACAAAAAAAAAAGACGTTGCTGAACTTTCAAAGTGGAGGTAAAAAAGGGAGTTAAATTTAGATTACCTTCTGCAGTGTCATCTCCTACACTGCTGTGGAACTTGCTGTACTCCTTGCTTGGGAGAGGACAAACAAGACATGCCATCCTGGACACCAGATGATAAATTTGTTTATAAGGCTTAATTGCCCCTTGGCATGAAAATGTGAAATGAGCTCAAGCAGAATAAGAAACCTTCTGTCAGGGCAAGTCGCATTTTCCTTGCAGAGGGGTGGATTTAAAATGTCTTCTCACCTGTCTGATGCCGGAGAGGCCCAGTCCTGCTTCTAATGAAATCAGGAGAGTTGTTACCCTATCTTCAGTGGGATGGTTGTTATTTGGAGGGGCAGAGGGCTGAACAGTGCTGTAACAGTTGCTCATTAAAAATGGAGCTGCGGTGGTAGGCAGGAGGAGGTGTGGAAGTGCTTTGGATCTGCGAAGGCTTTATCCAGTTTCCCAGGATCTGGAGGTACTTTGGAGAAACCGTGGCGGTTGCTCTTAGGGCTCTAGTGCTGTTTGGCAAGCAGCTTCGAACTTAGCTTTCTCCTCAAAAATAGATTAAATGTCTGGTTTTTTTGCTTAGTGAGATTTAATCACTGCTGAGGAGCTGTCGGCTGCTGGCAGCGTTTTTAATAGACTCCTCTCCACTTGCCACAGCCGGTTCTCAGGGAAGCGGCTGCCGCTGCCGCCGCCGCTCGCCCTCCGCTCAGTGTCAGGGGCCCGCATGGGCACCGCTGCCCAGCAGCACGCAGCTCCCATTTGCAGCCAGCTGCCTGGTGTTACCCAGCAGCTGTCTTAAGGTTCAGGGCTGCCTTTTTTTTTTTTTTTTTTTTTTTCCTTCAGAACTGCCCGACCTGATGTCATTTCCCTCTTGCAAACACCCCGGCTGGGCTGTGTCTGAGATATGTCACGGGGAGTGGGAGGAGGAGGAGGAGGAGGGGGAGCCAGCGAGTGCGTGCAGTGTCCCAGGACCCTGTTTACTTAGCATTCCCAGCCGAGGAAGCCCTGGTTTAAATAGGATCGGAGGAGCAGGCTGCCCACAGCAGAGGAGGAAATGGTCGCTGTGAGGCTTTAAATTCCTACCTTCCCATGCGCTGGTGCGGAGGATGAGCCTGCAGAATGCCTTTCCTCCTGGGTCTCAGACAGGTAACCGGCTTCGGTGCACTGGGAGCTGTTCGCTCAGGTGGAGGATGTGACTGATTGCTTTTACTTTTGTTCCCCCCTCCCCTCCCAGCGAGATGATTTCTGCCTTTCCCAAAATGGAACCGTACAAGCAGCGCTTCCCCACCCGTGATGTTTGATCGGGGCTGACGGCGGTGTGAGAGCCCTGCGTTATTAGCCAGGAAGGAGCAGACCTGCAAGCCGGGGGGAGGAAAGAGACTCTCTTGTTGTTGCAGGCTTTGCGGCAGGGTGGCTCTTTGTGTCCTGGCCCTCTGCAGTTTTTTGTTCGGTTGAGTTTGCAAGCGTACTTTCCACAGTCCTTAACGTGAAATTGCTTTTGTGTGACTTAAAAACACTGCCAAACTTTGAACCCTGTTCTTGTGCGGGCAGCGTTTTAAAGTGTTAAAACTGGAGGGGGGGATTATTTATTTTAAGAGAGACATTTTATCATTTCGGTGACCTTTGTCAGAGGAAAGTAGCAATATGCTATGACTCCCCAGCCTGGTGTCTTTTTAGATGTTCTGGGAGCGTTTCAGCTTGAAGGAGAAACTGGGGATAATTTAATAGCTGGTAATGTTGGGTGGAATGAGAAACAGTAGCAACTGCCCAGCTGCTCCCCACTGGAGGAGGTGCCAACTATGTGTTCCTAGGCTGGGGGAGAGCAAACCCTTTTTTTGGTCTGCGAGGCACGTCTGTAGGGTAATCTAACTGTAAACTCTTCTCAGCACTGCTGGGAACTGTAACACGGTAAATAGGTATTGCGTTGTATCAGTGCTGCTTTCAGTTTCTCATTTAAATCTCAATATTCAAGACCTAACTGTAGCATGCTTTAAATTATCTACTTTCAGTTGTTTAGAAACGAAGGCAAAAGGATTTAAACGCGCTGCTGAGTAAACAGTGCTGTCTCTTTTTTCTTATCAGTTCAGGTTTGGGTGAAATTAGCTTGCCCCGCCCCCAGCTGAAAACAGTTTTACATAAGAAACTACCTCTAGCACAATGACCTTCTGTAATTGAACGCAATAGCTATAATAATAGTTCACTTCTTAGCACTCAGGGCAAAGAGATGTCTCCCCAAACCCCTCAAACTGAATCAAGCAGGCAAATTTGGCCTCAAAGGCTGAATGGCTTTGGGGTAACTCTCAACTTGCAGCTAGGCAGCTGGCTTAGACGTTGAGATTGCTGGAGTGTTGTGGGGTCCTGTTCCTAAATTAATCTTTTTGGTTTAGAGTGGGGTTTTTGGGGATAGTTGAGGTGCTGCATAAGGGTTTAAAAGCAGAAGTTAAGTGTAATTTGGCTTCTTTTGTTCAAACTGCAAATATCTGGTTAGTAGGATGGATGGTACTTTTTACTTCTGCCTGTAACTGTTAGGTGTTGATACAGAGGTATTTACAGAAAACAGAAGAAAGGTGTTGCCTCAAGAATACAAGAGCAGAGCTCTTGAGTATTGTTATCCACTGATGAAGTATGTAGTGGGAAAGAGCTGCTTGTGAAGCTGCTTGAACTTTTCATAGTTTTAATAATTTTAAGACTTAAAAAGTCTAAATATTTGCAGTTGTGTCTTGTATGAAGATGCTTTCCAGAAATATCTTCTGCCGCTTCTAAAACAGGGTGGAAAAAGGGTTGTTAGTGAACAGTGGTATTTAATTAGAAGTCTGTGAGGAATTCAGGAACGTCTGGCCGGCTCTATTGTCTCTTGTGTTTGCACTCTGATTGTCTGGGATGTCCTTAGCTGCTGCTGTTCCCGTTCAATAGAAGGGGTGCTGATCCTGGGCTTCACCTCACAGGCACAAGAAAGAGATCCCGAATGGGGTGCCCTCTTCGTGGGCTGTCTGACATGGACAAAATGATTGTAGAGAGAGCCTGAACTCCCTGCGACCGGCACTGTCTCTGCTCACTGCTGCACTGCACAGAACAACTGGTTCTCCTCTGGATTTTGTCTTCCACCGGGTCCCAAAGAAGTGCACTGCAGCATGGCAGATGGACTGATGAACATGTGGTAAAAAAAAAAGGGTGTTTGGTTTGAGATGTTTGTTTTTTATTGCTCCAGGGATGATGTTTAAATGCCTAAAAAGCTAGATCAGCTCTATTTGACATCAGTGCAATGTGGGTGTTTAAAGCTCCTGACCGGGAAACATGATTGCAGAGGATCTCAGCTTTCAGTTTCAAGTCAGCGTTTCCTCTCACAGTTGCAGGTGGAGGCGTGGATATATTCATGTACTTCACCACATAAATGTAAACAAAAATGTTAAAAGCTTAAAATGTTGAGTTCCTAACTTTTTCAGTTTTAATTTTAACTGCTCAGGGTTTTCAGTGTTGTAAACTAGTGGTTTAAAACAACAAAATGCAAGACAGCCTCCTTAAAGCCATATTAATTTCCTAGAAGCATCTATCTTTTATGTGAGAGAGCTGAAACTACAGCTAGGAAGCTTCTAGGAAGGCTTAAAAGGGGTAAACACTTTCACGTGGTGCTTAAAATGTGAATGTGCAGCTCTTGGAGTCTGAAAGTGAAACTTGTGTCAAACAAAAATGAAACCAGCTCATATCAAAATGCATCAGTGTCCACAGTCTGTGAAAAGACAGTGCTCCTTTAAAGCTTGTTGGAGTATTTCTGCATGATAAATGGATGCCACAAACAGATTTGTTCCTCAGATAAAGGTTAATAAAACCTTGGAGATGCTGCATTCGCTGGGGGTGAAGATGCATCTGCTGTGACTGATTAATCATGGTGATTTAAATGTAATGCTCCTGATGCTGGCATTAGCAATGCAATAAATGTTGTGGATTAGAATTCCCATTTTAGAGCTCTTTATTGTGCCTGGGACAGCTTAAAGGCATCATTCATCGCTGACTTTTGGGTGTTTGCACTTAGCACTTTTCTTTTTCTTTCTGCATTCAGCAAACTAAAATTTGTAGCGAGTGTCTTAAGAAGAAATGTCCAGAGCTGATTTATTTCCTGGCCTCAGCTGTCTGTTGTAAGGCAGGCTTACAGGAATTTATCCCCTGTCATGCTGGCAGGGGCTGGCACCCAAGGTTCCAGTAACTCTCAGCAGTCAAAGCTGGTTCATCTTTACCAATCTTACATGCTTTTGTAAAACCGAACCTACTAAAGGCATGGCACTTGCTCAGATGGTGAGTTTTTACTTTTCTGTTCCAAAGGACTAACAGGATATCAGGATAGGGTGGACAACTTAAGCCTTCAGTGTACAATCAACCAGGTGGACATCAGTGCTTAGCTGCCCTGGTAATACAGGGTTGCCCTGTGGTTGTGTCTGTCCTTGCTGCTACTTTCTTTTTTTGAAAGGATCTGGTGGTTTTTTTTTTTAAGGTGAATTTTGGTTAGAAACTGGAAGGCTGCTGGCAAACTAGGAATCCTGTGTCAATATTTGACATTCCAGACTAATATTTTCAGTAGCAGCTTTCACTTAGCTGAATCTCCTTCCTGACAGAGATGCTCGTGTTCTTTGGAAGCTTTGTGTTTGCAGATGTGAGTTTGAGTAAAAGCCTACTGGTAATTCATAAATAGTGAGTATCAAATACAGTTTATCCTGCTGATTGTTTCTGACATGTAATATACTGGCAGTTGCTACCACTCTATTACATAAATAGTATGTATGGTTCAAATAGTGACTGTAAGTTAACTCAAGATACATATTTTTAGTACTCTTTTCCCTAAGATTTTGTGACTTGCTTATATCTATCCTGCTTTGTTGTTATGGGTGTGGCTAGGTACTGAAAGCAAGGGACTGCTGCCTGTGAATAATGAGATCAGTGAAATAACTAGGTCAGGATTTTTTTAATCACTAAATAGATGCTTATTGCAAAGTCCCCTGTAAGAGCTGTGAAATCAGAATGCCTGGAGCAGTCATATTGAGCAGTTGGATTGAGCCTCAGTCCTGTTAAAACCAGTAGCATCTTGCCCTCCAGCAGATGCCAGTTCAGCAGTCTCTCTTTGTCCTGCTGCTGGGCTTTTTGCTGTCCTGCTATTTGTAAGCCTGTTACTCAGTTCCTTACTCACCCCATCGTTCTGTTACTAATCCCCATCTCTTCCTGTTTAAAAGCTGTACCAAGGGTTCATACAGCGTTAGAAAGGTCTAACAAACTGCCTGTCTTGGGAGACAGGAAAGGGATATAACCTGTCGTCAGTGAATGCAAGTCACATCTCAAAGTGTTTTCCACGGGGTCTGGGTATTACCAAGGTTAGAATGAATAGATGCTCTGGCAGGTCGAATGACACACAGAGGCCATATAAATGCAAGGTGCTCATACTTGGGGTGATAAAGCCTGAATTTCTGTGGGAATGAGGGGCAGAGCAAAAAGCTAAAATGCTTATTATATCTCTGTGATATCAGCTATTGCTCGGTTTGGTTACCTGGTTAATGCCAGCTGAGACATCATCTTCTGTAGGTGGTTCATTGCCAACTGTGCAGTTCTGAGCGTGGGCTGTGGTATTTGTTGCTGCAGTTGCACATATTAATTTTCAGCTTGGAAAATAGCCACACCGGCCTGGAATTTGCCTTATGATCATCTTTCTCCTTTTTGATATGGCAACAATGTTCCCAGGTTAACTGCTGACTTTTGAGGGCAAAAAACTGTGCCTTCATCCTTTTGTTGTAGTGGTACTCCACTGTGAGTCATTCTCATTGTCCTTCATTTCCTACATTGGCTTCAGATGCAATAAATCTTTACAGATTTACAGGTATTAAACCCCACCATTTAGTACTGAAAACCTTTACAAAGTAGGATAAGGAAGTCTGGTTCCACTCTTTCTTGCAGCAAGAGGTGACTCAGGCAACCTACAAAAGTCCATGGATGCCTTTGCCTTGATCATATCCCAGACTCTGACCTTTATTTTGTCATGTAAATCTCCAGCAAAGGCCCAACAGTAAATGGGAAGGTGAAGAAAGTAATTGGTTTCTTTTCCCTGGCACTAGAGATAGTCTTTGCTATAGCTTCAGGTGTGACAATTTATGACATTGCCTTGAGTTCTCTTATACTGACCACTGCTGGATATTATAAGGACTATATGTCAGAGTCCTTAGCAACAAAAGTGTGCTGCTGTCAGAGTTACCAGCATGGTTGTGGGATTACCACAAATGCCAAATACCAGCAAGAAAATAAGTAAAAAAACCCAACAAAGTTGCTTTGTAAAATTTGTAACAAATGAAAACTAATCCAGGATGCCACATCTGAAACAGGAAGACACTCTCCAATGCATTAGGATAAGGTCTTCCCAGTTGGTTTCATGAGAAAGAGCCTGGACCATAGCTAACAAATGGCCTCTATTGTACTGGATGGAGAGAGAGCACAGAGTTAAGGCCTGCAGAGCATTCTCCTGAGAGCTCCCAGCTTTGGAGTGTGCGTTAGGGATCCAGTGATTTCGGTTCCTCAGACCCCTGTCATCTCTTAGGTTGGCAGCAAGGAGACAGTGATGTACACGCAGCCTAGAGTACGTGCTGCTTTACAGGACAGAGCCAGTGCCTTGAAATTAGCTTTGCAGGTGGGAGATAAGGATGACATGTTCAGGCTTCTGAGTTGTGAAACAGGAATATTGGACTTGAAGACTCTTTGAGGGCAGATCAGCATGGATGCTGCTGAGTAATCCTGTCTGGTGTCTACAGCTGGCTGAACAAAAGCTGGTGAGAAAGGATATGCCTGCCTAGACAACAACAAAATGAGAATGTCCTTCAGCAGGGAAGACTGCGCTGGAATATGACAGCCACTGACTGCTGGGGGGAAAAGTGCTTCAAGGAGGAAACACTCCTCTTTGTTCTCATAAGTTACCTAAAGACCTAACTCTGTAGTACTTCAGTAAAAACTCCGTGCTGCTAAAACTGATAAAACATATCATTGCAAGCGCTAATTGCAACATAAACTAGAAACAAAGGCAGGGCAATAAGATGCAAGTGCTCCAACTTTCCTTTCATGAGGGTTTTTTTTTTCTGCCCATAAATACTTCTCTTTCCAGTCTCGTGCCTCCTTCACTCTTGTTGGTGTGTAAAAGTAAATGATGTGTTTTCATGGCACAAATACTTGTGATGGTGTTCCAGGAGATGTTTTGACTATGGGTAAATATATTGCTGATACGTCTTTAAGTAGTTAGTTTGGCAACATATGACACAGGGAATGAGTGGGAGAAATAGGTAGCTCTGGTGGTATGAAAAGCACAGGCTGGGATTTAATTAGAGATTTAAGACTGATCAGAATGCTTGGTGGCAGGCAGAAGTTTCCTAACAAAAAACGTCAGAGTCTGTGTCATGACCTGTACTGATGGCAGTGTATTACCTCTTCCTTGGCTTGCAAAAAAAGTGCAAGAAACTGTACTGTGCAAGAAACTGAGCTGCAAGGCTCAGCTTTTCACAGAAACGAGTTTTAAGTGGAAAGAGGAAAGTAGTCTGAAGCACTTGATCCAAAGGAGACACCTGTAACGTGTCCCAAAACAGTGCTCTCCTTGTGCTGGAATCTGCCTTGTAGAATGTTTCCAAAGGTTTGTTGCCTTTCCATTTTATCTCTTTCCCTGTGCCAGGTTGAGTAACCCAACACTGGAGGTAGCTATGCTCTGAGCAGGGGTTGGCCCACGTGACCTGCTGGGATCCTTTCCAAACTAAATTATTTCTTGATTCTGTGAAACTGTTTGGAAACAAGGGTGACAGTTCTGGGCATGACACGTGGCACTGAGTCTGACCGCTCTGTGTGCCCAGAAAGCCATTGGTGATGGGGTTGGCAGCGAGCTGCAGAAAGGCTCCAAGAGGAGCTGCTTGGACTTGGAGGAGCATGGCTGGTGGCCAACACTGGAAGGACTTTAAAACCCTGGACTTTCTGAACTGTGGGAGCTGAAAGCCAACTGTGAGGTTATTCAAAGGTACAAACACTCATTAGCAAGGAAGCTGATTTCTTTTGGTCAGTGTGTAAAGAAGCTCTGGAGAGTAAGATTTCAACTCTAAATGGAAAGGCAGCATGTTGCTTGAGACTTCCTCTCTGTGAGCAGGCAGGAACCACCTGCAGAATACCAACCTAGCTGCTGAGGATCTTCTATTTAACATATACACCCATCCCCGTATACACTTGTTTGCCTGCATGGAAGCATGGCATTGTGGAAAGGTTATTTCAAGTATAATAAGGCTGGCAAGAAAAGAGTCAGAAAGTTCAAATAAAAGGATAATGTGCTGAAAGTCTATGTACAGGACTGCTACAAGTTCTTGAGTGGAAAAAATAAAGTCATGTTGAAGCTGTCCTAGGTTGCTGCTGCCAAAAGACAGCAGTGTGCTCCTTATTGCTACTCTTTGAAGCAGACAACACTGGACAAAGCAAACTTCTGGAGCGTCAACACGGGTGCTCAAGAACAGATCAGTGTTACAGGGCAGAGGAGTTCCTGCAGTGGCAATGTGGGGCTCTGTTCTTTCACCAGCTCCATGTGATTAATTTGCTGGTTCACCGAGTCACATTGATCTTCATGTGTCACAAAGGCAGGCCTCAGCTGGTGACTTTCTGGCTTGTGCATTATCATGAACAGGACTGCAATTTTGCAACAGGATCTTAATTTCTCAATTCTGTTGATGTGAGAGCCAAAATCTGTGCTGTTGGTCAGTTACATTAACTCTGTAAGGCCAACAAAAATGAGAAAAAGCATGAAAAAAGTACTACTAAGAGGAGACAAAAGAGTGTATCTGTCCTGTGTTTAGTTCTTTTGATGAGTATAATTACAATTTTTGGAATGAAGAGCATGTCTGAAGCAGAAGATGGTATGTTAATGTCTCCTAAAGGCTGCTGCAATTAGATATGGAAAAGACCTCCTTGCCTTGTAGGAAAATGTTGTTCCTACTGTTGGCATGCAACATTTCAAGACAAGAATAAGAAATGTTTGCTTTAGTAAAGCAGTTGGACTGGTCTGTCCAGCAAAATGTTGTTCTCTTCCTGGAAACAGGAGGCAGGTACTCTCCAGCCTGTTGCCTCTGAGCTTTCAGGAGCTGGGCCACTGGTGCTTTTTAGAGCCTTTTGTAGAAATTGTACCTGTGGAAGGAGGGGAAGCAGTGTTTCATGTGCTGAGTTGTGCTTGCTGAATTGTGCCCTCAGATGATCAGAAAAGTAGTTGTGACTTTTTAGGAGGGAGGTGTGAGGTGGGGGTGATCTTTTCTGTTGAACCTTAGGTGCTAGGAGGTTGATCTGGTTTTACAGAATCACAAAGTCACAGAATGTCAGGGGCTGGCAGGGACCTCAAAAGATCATCCAGTCCAACCCCTCTGCTAGAGTAGGATCACTTATGCCAGATCACACAGGAATGTGTCCAGGTGAGTTTCGAATATCTCCAGAGAGGGAAGCTCCACAATTCCTCCTCATGTTTACGTGAAACTTCCTATGCCTCAACTTCCCATTCACCCTTGTCCTGTCATTGAGCATCTCCAAGCAGAGCCTGGCTCCATCCTCCTGGCATTCACCCTTTACATATTTATAAATATGAATGAGGTCACTTCTCAGTCTCTTCTTCTCCAAGCTAAAGAGCCCCAGCTCCTTCAGTCTGCTTGTAAGACAGATGTTCCACTCCTTTAATTGTCTTTGTGGCTTTGTGCTGGACTCAGCAGTTCTATGTCCTTCTTGAATGGGGAGGCTCAGAACTGGACACAGTTTTAGAAGGTGTAGTGTTGCTGGAATATGGATGCTCAGGTGAGAAACCCACAGGCCCAGTGTTTGGGGGATGCAGCTCTGACTGGGGTGCTATGTGGTAGGGGAGTGCTGGTGCCCACTCAGATGCCCAAGTAGACTGCCTCCTTAAGACATTAGTACAGGATGTCTCTGCATTGACACTGCTGCCTTACTTCACTTTTCCAGTGAGGTGGCCCATCACTGGAAATGAACTTTGGATTTTGCACGTGGTGACTTTGTAGAGACTTGTCAGAAGTGTGGCTGTGGTGCACTCACATAAAACAGAGGAACAGTGGAGTTCAGCAAGTGCTGAGGTCTACCAATGTACATTCCTGTAGCCAGCTTCTTGAGCTCGCTGCTCTTCTTAGCTGGTTGGGTTTTGTTGGGCTTTTCTGTTTGTTGGTTGGTTGGTTGATTTTTGCAAGGTG
Source organism: Pogoniulus pusillus (assembly GCF_015220805.1). Lineage (NCBI taxonomy): Eukaryota > Metazoa > Chordata > Aves > Piciformes > Lybiidae > Pogoniulus > Pogoniulus pusillus. Next base: position 13,765,015 of record NC_087269.1, on the reverse strand, counting down.
GTACTTACAAAATGAGTCCTTTTAACACGTTTCAGTATAAACCTCCCTGTTTTCTTTGCCTTGTAATACATTCTAAGTGAAAGAAAGTAAAGAAGTCAGGCTCTGTTACAGATTTGTTTGCAACACCAATGGTTTATTAAGATCTGTTAGTTTCTTAAGAAATTCTGTAGTGTCTGCTAACTTCCAGGTTGCTCCAAAGCTTAGTAGAGGATGTACAGACCACAACCTGTAAAATGCTTCTATTTTCCTAACCCTCTCCCCACTGTGTTTTCAGACTATCAGGAAAACATGAACTTATGTTGGTGTCCCCAAACTGGGGACTGAGACCTCACATCCACTGTAGTCCTTTTCCATCTTAGTTGTCCTGAGGACCTGCTGGGTGATACAGTACAGCTGAATTGGCTCTGCTCCTGGACTACTTTGCTATTCCAGGAAGAAGTTTTGCAGGGATGCTGATCTTATATAATGCACATGACTAATTATGCAGGAATCATTTTAGATTGGAATCTCACAGGAACATGCTGTGATTATCATTTAGATCTAAACAAATCCAAGTGGTCTTCCCTTAAGTTATAATGCTCTGTTTATGAATGCATTTCCTCTACTTGGCATTCAGCCCCACAAGATGCAGCAATATTGTATACAACATGGAACAAATGACATCTTGCCTTTAAGGGAATGCTTGGCTCCCAAAATGTGGTCACTTCCAGTGGACAAGGAAAAGGGATGATGAGAAAGCAGTGCTGACTAGATGTTAAAGCAGAGTAACTCATTAATTTGGCGCTACAGAGTTTTCTTCTGAATGATCCTTTGTGGGTTTTGGTGATCTTTAGCTTCATTTTAACCTCTTTTATGTATTTTAGGGCTTCCCAAGACCATAACTTGTGACTTTTTAAATGCTTACAGACCATTGAATGAAAGATTGCGTTTACAGGAGATACTGGCAAAGCATCTTAAAAGTGTGTCTGTTTAATTTTAGGACAAGGAAACCTGCATGGGTGTCAACAATCAAAGTTACATATGTGAAACGGGCCACTGTTGTGGACAATCCCAGTGTTGCAACTACTACTATGAACTCTGGTGTAAGTCCTTCCATTTTGTATGGCTTCCCTTCCTAATCTGCATGGCTCTCATACCATACTACGTATCTGGCTTGTGGAGTTTTGTATGCAGCCCTTGTTATGCATTGCCACTGCATTTCACTGGAATTGACCTGATATGCAAGGGAGATGAGGTTGCTCCAAAGGGCACGGCCTGCTTTTTGAGGTCATCTTGCCACATTCTTGACTGGAGATCTGTTGAGGATTTTTCTCACTGATATGGCCAATACTAAATGTATTCAAAATAACCTTGTACGTGAGTGAGGAAACCATGCTTGAGGGAGAAATGCTGATGCACTCAGCACTCCAGTAGAGAATTAAAACAGCTACTTTCGTCTTGCTGGTTTGGGTCTTTGCAAGCACAGTGGTTTAATTCTGATGTACCTTTTCTAAGCTGTCCTTTCAAGGATCAGGAGTCAGGACATTTATCCTTTTCAGGACTCACTGTGTTTGGAGGAGAGCTCTTTACATGGAGAGGATCTTGGGCAACTGTGGTGGGCCAGCAGTAGCTGAATACTATGGGCCAAGAGGAATGTGCATTACCCAGTGCTACCTCTCTGATCTCCTCATTCCTGAAATCTGAGGTTTAGAAGTACCAATGTTTCTAGTGAGTGGCTGGGTGACTGTATCTCCTAAATCTCTTTAGTTGACAGCAGGCAGGTCAAGACAGGTCAGCAGAACTTGGATAAAGATATATGGAAAACTGGGAAGCTGAAAGGATAGGAAAGCAAGAAATGCTGTAGAGGCAAACTTTTAGAGTTTGTAATGCTCTAATGGTGTCTTCCTTTCTTGGGGAGGATTGAACATTGATGTTGAAATGCTGTTGTGATGCCAAAAACCTAGGCTGGGAGGACATCTGTGCTCAGAGAGTTTGGAAATGTGGAACACTAAACACTGTAACCCCACATTAGAGGCTGGAGGTATCAATGGTATCTTACAGCCTTTATGCAACTGTGCTACTTACTGAATCTCTTTGCTATGCTCACAGTTTCATTCTCTCGAAGTGTGTGTGTGGAAATGTATTATTCAGAAAAAGACTGTCACTTAACCTAGATCCAAGGACATGATGCTTCATCCTTTAGTCTAGAAACATGCTTTTACTTCTCAAATTAACCACTGAAGCATGGAGGACCTGGCTATAAACTAAACAGATCTGTAATAGACTTCTTCAAGACACGTCGTGCATCAGACTATAAGGCCTGGCTATGTCAATACTAATGGCAGGATATTAATGTGTTGCAGCAGACCTTTTTACCAGCTTTATTTTCAGAAGTCTCCAAACAGTTGAAGAAAAAATTCAGGACTGGGAAACAGATCTAGGAGGGGTCTCTGCTCTCCTGAGACCCCACCTGGAGTACTGTGTACAGTTCTGAAGCCCCCAACACAAGAAGGACATCAAACTGTTGGAGTGAGTCCAGAGGAGGGCCACGAAGATGATCAGAGGGCTGAAGCAGCTCTGCTATGAAGACAGGCTATGAGAGTTGGGGCTCTTCAGCCTGGAGCAGAGAAGGCTTCAAGGAGACCTTGTAATGGCCTTCCAGTATCTGAAGGGGACCTACAAGAAGGCTGGGGAGGGACTATTTACATGGTCTTGTCATGACAGGACAAGGAATAATGGATTTAAACTGGCAGAGGGGAGGTTCAAACTGGATGTTAGGAAGAAATTCTTTACAGTGAGGCTGGTGAAAGACTGGCATAGGTTGCCCAAGGAGGTTATGGGTGCTCCCTCCTTGGAAGTGTTCAAGGCTAGTTTGGATGAGGCCTTGAGTGACCTGTTCTAGTGAGACATGTCCCTGCCTATGGTGGGGAGTTGGAACTAGGTGATCTTAGAGATTGCTTCCAACCTCAACTGTTCTGTGATTTTAAGGACCCTAGCAGACTGAGGCACAGACATGAATACATGTCTGCCTTGGACTGCCTGGCTCAGATCATCACAGTCATCAGCAGAGATAGGACAGATGGTTGGAATTTGTTCAGATTATGTGGGGATGCCTGGACAAAGCAGAGTGGGGAAGGTCAGTCTCGGTTTTGGATTTCTGGGGATGGAAATGTAGAGGAGGATGCATGTGTGCAAGGGCTTACAGAGTCTGTGGCAAGCAGGATCTAAATTGAGCAACAGGATGGAGTACAGCTGCACACAGAAGTTTGTTTCACAGTCACCACATTTCTCCCACGGACATCTCAAAAGAGAGGCTTAACTGGTTTTCATAGAAACAATGCAGTCCAAACAATACCCCCCTGCCATTTTAATGGAATAATTTTACTCTTAACTGTCTTTGCACTCTCAGTATAGCACAGACTTCTGCATCATAAAAGATAAAACCAGTCTTTGTTAGAGAGAAGCAGAATATTTCAGGCTTCTAAGGCAAACATATAGGTTGTGCTGACATCATGGAATAAACATGTTAGTGTTGCACTGGTGGGTGATTCCTCAGATGGGATGAGTTTTTGTGCTGAAATTATAAGGAAGTTTTCCTGGTTCTAGTGGTTTGTGAGGACAATAAGTAGCTTGTGGCCACTTCCTAGTGAGGTTTCATACATGTTGATTGGCACTGGTAGAGGCTGCTCCCAACCAGCTTCCACCTCTCCAGTAGCTCCAAAACAGATTTTGAATTGAAGGACTTAAAACTCGTCTTCTGCTCTCTTGGGGTACCAAAAAGATTAGAGCAGGTTAACTCCATGTCTTCTGGTGAGCATTAATGTGTGGCTTGGTGCAGTCCCAAGCACTGATACAAGCTAGGGAGTGGCTGGCTTGAGGCCAGCCCTGGGGAGAGGGACTTAGGTGTGCTGGTGGACCAGAAGCTCACCATGAGCCAGCAGTGTACACTTGCAGCCCAGAAAGCCGACCAGATCCCAGACTGCAGCAAGAGAATTGCGGCCAGCAGTGCAAGGGAGGTGATTCTCCACTTCCACTCTAGTGAGACCCCACCTGGAGCACTGCGTCAAGTTCTGGAACCTCTATTAAATGAAAGATCTGAAGGTGCTGGAACATGTCCAGAGAAGGGCCACAAGGATGATCAGAGGCTGGAGCACCTCTCCTATGAAGACAGACCAAGAGAGTTGGAGCTGTTCAGTCTCAAGAAGAGAAGTGTCTGTGGAGAGCTTGTTGAGTCCTTCTAGTGTCCAAAGGAGGCCTCCAGGAAAGCTGATGAGGGACCTTTTAGGATGTCAGGTAGTGATAGGACTGGGGGAAACAGAGCAAAGCTAGAAGTGGGTAGATTCAGATTGGACATTGGGAAGAAATTCTTCACCATGAGGATGGTGAGATCCTGGAACAGGTTGCCCAGGGAGCTGGTGTTAGCCCTATTCCTGGAGGTCTTTAAGGCCAGTCTGAAAGTGAGTCTAGGCAACCTGATGTAATGTGAGGTGTCCCTGCCCATGGCAGAGGGGTTGCAAATGAATGATCCTTGAGGTCCCTTCTGGCTCTGACAGTTCTGTGATTCCCTGATTCCTGTGCTTTCCACATTGAAGAGAGCATCATGTGCCACACTGAGACGAGGGGAGTAATGCAAACGTGAGACCAGATCTTCTGTGCTTTCTGCAAATTCAGGCAAACATACAACATGATTTAAAGTTGGTTAATGTGTTCAGAGCTTGCTTTGCCATCCTGAGCATTAGAAAAAAGTTTCTGGGGTAGGAGGGAGGAGGCATAGGAGGAGCATCTCCTTTAAATGCAAACTGGTATTAAAGCACTTGCAATCACAGCTGTAGAATTTATCTGCAGCTTCAGGAGCTGTTGAATGTCTTTGCTAGGTATGTGTGGTGGGGTGCTCTTAAGACCTTCAAGGTACATAGCAGTGATAGTGTAGGTAAATAGTCTTACTATGGGCATGAATTGATGGTGTGGAAAGCAACAGCTTTACATGCTTGGGAATAGATTAGCTTTTAAAAAGTTAATAATAACTTCTGGTTAATGAACAGTTAACTCGGCAGTACCTTTTAGGTATGGCTTCATAGTTGGTCTGCATTTTGATTTTAACCATTGTATGCATGTACTGAAGCAGCTTTTGAGAAGTTATTTTTCAGACCTTCTCAGGCCACCAGTGGTTTTGTGTGCCCGAAAACAGACCTTCTTGCTAGTCCTGTTGAATTAAATCCTGGATTTACTTACTGTCATAGCTTTCTGGGGCAAGGAAGCAGAGGAGGGCTGCATTTGAAACGGGTAAGAAAACAAGGTTCTCTTTGCTGGACTTGCCTTCTGAAATGTGGTCCTGTCTTGTGGCCACTTGGAGTTTTCAACATTGAAAAAAAAAATCCCATTTAAGAATTTGAGAGAAGACAAAATTGTTTATCTTTCAAAATGGCTGATCTCAACATTTCTAGACAGCAAGTAAGGGTACAGTAATCCTAAACTGGTTCTTGAGGGCAGTGGAATAGGATGCAAAATCAAGGTACTGTTTTGTTAAGGGGTGGAGTGGAGGAATGGAGAACATGATATGCCAAGCAGGTGGACAGCCTGTGTTTAAAATTAGATAACAGCCTGGTTCAGATTCCCCACCCAGCTCTTACTTAAAAAAAGTGCCATGTTGCCAAGTAATAAAATTATATCCAGATTTTTATATATATATATCTATATCTAAGTCTAATGGACATGTAAAGGTCTAATTAGCTCTTAGCTTGAGGTTGGTAGCCAATAACATGACTTGGGTGCAAGGAAGCTGCAGTATGTCTTTTAGTTTTCTTGAAATAGATTCATAAGGAGTAAAAGGAAAGAAGACTTTGCTGTTGCATTTCCTCACACAGGGAAAGGTGTGTGTTTGAATAGAGCTTGATCTGGTTCAGCATTTTAGCCTAACAGCTTCTTTGGATTCCCCAGAGACCTCACGTTCCCCAAAGAGGAGATTGTGATCTTGGGAAAATGGCAGCAGCCACTGATTTCAGTTACTAAGAGTTTTTATTCAGGTCTGTTATGATATGATTGTTCTCCAGTATTGGTCTTTGTCCAGGCCTGATAGGTATCTTTTTTTGCTCACATGTTCCAAAAAAACCCCACATTTCAAAATACAGGAAAGACTGCAATCAAGGAATGCTGTTCTCACATTTTGCAGGTTGAGAATTAAGACCTTGATGTTCCAGATTTTCCTAAGTCTATAATGTGAACTGAAACCCAAATCCGGATCTCCTTACATCTGTCTCTGTGTCCTCTCCTTACCTGTTGAGTGCCAGCATGAATTTAGATGATTCCAGATGTTCTGAACACAGCAAGCAAAGTGTTTAATGTGGTGTGATTGGTAGAAGAATATCCTATGCTTCTAGGCAGGAATCATAGGATCAGCCAGGTTGGAAGAGACCTGTAAGACCATCCAGTCCTGGATGGTCCACCCTGCCCTGTCCAATCAACTAGACCATGGCACTAAGTGCCTCATGCAGTCTTTTTTTAAACACCCCCAGGGACGGTGCCTCCACCACCTCCTGGGCAGCCCATTCCAATGGCAAATCACTCTCTCTGGCAAGAACTTCCTCCTAACATCCAGCCTATATCTCTTCCAGCACAACTTGAGACTGTGTCCCCTTGTTCTGTTGCTGGTTGCCTGGCAGAAGAGACCAACCCCAGCCTGGGTACAGCCTCCCTTCAGGTAGTTGTAGACAGCAATGAGGTCACCCCTGAGCCTCCTCTTCTCCAGGCTGCGCACCCCCACCTCCCTCAGCCTCTCCTCACAGGGCTGTGTTCCAGGCCTCTCACCATCACGGAGCATGGAAATGGGCAGCTGGTCAATGAGTGCAGAAGATAGCTGTAGGATGTCATTTAAATACTGTACAACAAACCAGTCACCAGCACGGCACCTAGATACCCAGGTGTTGGATGTGCTACTTCTGCTTCATTTTGGCTGCTTTGGCAGTGATACTGAGCTCCTCTGTTTCTGAAAGAAAGAGACAAGCAAAACAAAAGATCTTGACTGCTTGGACCTTAGCAGAAGGGTTGTATAGGAAAAAATGTTCTGTTAGCAAGGAGCACAGTTGATGTTCTTGCTGATTTTGAACATTTTGCTCATTTCTGCACGCTTGCCCTTGGAATCTCTAGACAGCTATTTCCCCCAAAAAGCATGCTGCCAGAAAAATTTGGCAAGGGCCTGATTAGTTGCTAAAACTAAAGCAACTGCTGTTCCACGTACGTGTTCCAGGTCAGCTTTATAATAAACCACACCAGTCCTGTGTTTTTTCTTCCTCACCCCATGTTATCCTTCAGTGTAACCATGTCCTTTTTCAGGGGGTGATTTGCCCTGTTCCTTGCCTTTCACCCAGCCTCCTCCATGGTTGTACTTGCTTTCTCTTTCCTCACGTATCAAACTTCTCCTTTGGCTGCTGTTACTCCTCAGCTGGTGCTTCAGCAATAAACCTCCTATGTCAAAGCCTAGCTGAAAGCATAGAGCAAACAGATGTCACGACAATGCAGGGACTCATGAGGTATAGGGTCGCCAAGGAAGTTATTTTCTGACTTCCCTGCACATATTGTAGCCTAGTCCAGAGAGCAGAATTTTCTTAGGCTTGTTTTTGCGTGGCTCAGTAGAATTCACAAATCTAAAGGAGAAGGCAGGCTGTCTTGCATGGTGTGACTGTGCGTGTGACTTGCTTCTACCTGCTCTGAGTTAAATCAGCAAGGAAGAGGCAAGAGACCTCGATGGTGCTGTTTCACCCCCTGCCTTTTGTACCTCCAACCCTCACCAGTTATTCTGGTCTTTTAGTGTAGGCTGTTCTCAAGATCTTGTTTCCCCAGATGCTCTGGATGTGGTCTCAACTGGATGTTCCCCTCTGGTCTGTTAGACCACAGTTCAACATCTATTTTACCAACACAGATATCTTAGGAGGACTAAGTCACCTGGGATGCTGACTGGACTTAGAAATGTGTCTTCTGGAGCACAGGAACAATTGTCCTTCAAAGGCTCCCTCCTCAGAAGAGAGGCATTAAAACAGTGTCTGCAGATTTACTGCCTCCAGCTGACTCTCACTGAAAGATAAGCAAAGGATTTTTCTGACAGTCCTCTCTGCATACTGGACACTGCACTGGAAACCAGAAACCAGCTGCAGTTAAGGTCCATCTCGTTTAGTCTTGGAGCAAGCGAACAGGGTTTGTCTTTTTTGCCTTTGCCATTGTATCCTACAAACATTCAGTAACTTTTTCCTGCAGCACAGTCAGGCTGGCGCTGCGGTTCCACTGGTTTAAACTGACATAAAACTGTCACTGGAAGTCACAGTCTTTCTCTTGCTGCTGTTGTGTTTGGCAGATGAGTTTCAACCTGCTCTCATTCTCTCAAACCAGTTCAAACCACAGTTGCACACAATTTTGCGCTGGCATGGGAAGAGGTGGAAGAGGCAGCAGGAGGTATGGAAGAGACAGGCAGAAGAAGACCATGGCATTCACCAGCTTGTTTTTCTTCCTTACAGTGTTCATAGGCCTGTGGCCTGGATCCATTCTTGAGCAGCAATGTTGACTCAGATAGACTGATGTCTGAAGTGGAAGGAGACAATGCAGTCTCTGTGCCAAGGACATGATTAAACCCAAGTGCTTCCAGGTTGTGGCATCAGTTAAATCTCTCTCATATCTTTGATGACATTGGCCATGTGAAAGACATTTTTTTTCCAGCCACAGCTGGCTGAGGCTACCAGTGGGACATCGCTTTTTAGTCAATGAGGTTGTCCTACTTCTCCTTCTGTTCAGAACCAAATCTCACGGAGCCAAAGCTATTACCCAGATGCTTGTCAGGAGGACACAAAACCACTTTGCAGTATGTTTTGGCTTGCTTTTAGGGGAGTTCCTGCCAACAGAGTGATGGCATTTGTCCAGGTTTACCATAAACTGGAGGGCAGATTTCTCTGTTTCTACCCTTGGAACACTCCAGAAGATGTTTTTCCATTTTGCATAGGATGAAAGGAGCTAACCTCCAAGGGAATGCTCATGGCAACATTCCAGGCAGCAAATACAGTGCAGCATTGGACTGAACATTGCTCCCTCTTTTTTTTCATGAGTAGGGAATACTCTGGAGTTTTTATTCTTAAATTATTTTGTTCTTAATTATTCTTAAGTTTGAGCAAAACTATGGTCAGTGTCCCTGAAAGACATTCCTTGAAGCTATAAGCATGATGTGTTCTTTCACAGCTAGTAGAAAACACCTCTGGTGCATGACCATGTGATGAGGCTCCCTTTCCCAAGGCTGCTGTAAACTTAGCAGCCTTCTCTTTCTTCTGTATTTCTTCTGCTTGTGAGAGATGGCTTCCATGGGAGCTAATTCTGTGCCTGGGTCTTTCTGCAGCTCCTGTTCTGACTCTCTGAGCTTGGCGCTCATGTAGGGCTTTCAGCTCTGAGCCCGTCTGATGCTGAGTAAGAGGTTGGTACTTCTCTATTACTCTTATGAAAGGTTTTGATGCTCTGGCAGGGAAACCTCTTGGCAAGACCTAGGTCCTTAGCTGTGTCTGATTCACCCTTTGGTTGCATCATTATCCACCCACTGGCATCACCAGTCAGTCTGACAGAAAATACAGCAGTGCTTCTCAGGACTCAGCCTTTTTTGGCTTGAAAAGTGTTTCAACTTTTGACTCTTCCATAAACCAAGAGCGAGCCTGAAATTGCCTTGAAGTCTGATGGGCCCCTGGTGCATTCAGCTCCCAACTGGTCCACTGCTTCTGTTGATGTTGTACATCAGTGGTTGTGTTTCCAAGGACCCTGTTTGCCCTCTACCTGATGTGTTGTCATCAGGTTACTGTGAGCCTTTGTTCCCAGCAGGCACTGACAGGTTGGCAGCAGCAAATAATTTCCTCTCAATTTAGATGTTTAAGGGCAATCTTGGCTCAGCATACCCAGTGTCTCCCAACCTTTTCTCCTTTTGCAGTGATCATGGAATGGCCTAGGTTGGAAGGGCCCTCAGAGATCATCTACTTCAACCTCCCTGCCATGAGCAAGGACACCTCTCAACCAGACTTGGTTGCTCAAGAACTCATCCAACCTGACCTTGAACACTTCCAGGGAAGGGGCATCCACAACCCCTCTGGGCAACCCATTCCAGAGTCTCGCCTCCCTCATACTGAGGAACTTCTTCATAAGATCTAGTCTAAACCTACTTTGCCTCAGCTTAAAACCATCCCCCTTTGTCCTAATGCTAGGCACAATGCAGCTGAATCCAGCTTGTGTTGATTTGGTAAGGATAACCATGTTGAAGAACTCATGGAAAACTTGTGATGACAGTGACAGCTTTTGGGGACTGTGAAGGCAACTGCAAGCCAAATTTTACTTGGCTTTTAGAGGCCTTTTAATGCTGAACTTAAATTGCCTTTACACATCTCTCCTGTCTTCAACACAGGGCAGAGTCAATACCTATATTTGCCGTGAACAAGGTATTGGCATGTACAGGTGCTGTGCTCAGCCTCTGCACTTCTGCTGGCACCATGTTGGCTTTGGGTGAATTTGGAATTCCCCTCCTTCCCCTCCTGCCAGATGAGCTGCTGGATGCCTCAGCCAGTGGTCTGCTCAGCTTACTTCCCTGCTGCTGGTATTCAAGCCAGGCATCACTAGGTGTACAAATAGGGCTTGGAGAATAAATCTTATAAGGGGCAACTAAGGGCTGTTTAGTTTGAGGAAGAGGAGACCTCATTGCTGTCTACAACTACCTGAAAGGGCATTGCAAAGAAGCTGCTGCTGGTCTCTTCTCAGAGGTAATCAGTGATAGAACAAGAAGAAATGGACTCAAGCGGCAACTGGGTAGGTTTAGATTGGGCATTAGGAACTGTTTTTTCACAGCAAGAGTGGTTGGACATTGGAATGGGCTACCCAGGGAGGTAGTTGGCAGCCCTGGATGTGTTTAAAAGTTGTTTGGATGCGTTACTTGGGGCTATGGTTTAGGGTGCACCTTGTAGAGTAAGGTCGTCAGTTGGGCTTGGTGATCCTGAAGATCTTTTCCAGCCAGAATGTTTCTGTGATTCTGTGAAATGCACAGCTTAGCCCTGGACATCTTCAATGTTCTCTTCATACTTTTAGACATAATATTTACAGTTGCACTTGGCCTCACACGTGCAGCTTTGTTCCAAAGAAGTGACCAGGCACTGTTATTTGCTAGGCTTATACAGTTTGTCTGTGCTGCAGCCAAAATTGCAGCTGTGCCCAAACATCTGGCTAGGGCATACTGCAGAGCCTTCTAAGGATGGAGGCCTTGGACTCCCAGCAGCACACTGGACTTGCCACCAGAACCTTCTCTCAGAGCTGGCAGCCCTGCTCAAGCAACAGCCAAGAAGCCCTTCATGTGCCTCAGCACCTATGGGTGTCCCATCTTATTGCTTGCTATGTGCTGGGGGAGGGATCTTTCAGACCTGCAGTGCAGATGTGCTGTTGTGTGACAAGATAAAGAACACTGGAAACAAGGTCAGCAAATGGCTGTGGTGGGCACATGCTACTGATCTGCACCTGGACATGTTCCTGTGTGATCTGGTAAAGGTGATCCTGTTCTCTGTGTGTGTGTGTGTGTGTGTGTTGGATTAGATGATCCTTCGAGGTCCCTTCCAGCCCCTGACATTCTGTGATTGTGTGATCTCCTGTGATCACCCAGGCAAGTCCTTGCACTTGTGCTGAGTAATTTCCTAGAAGTCCCAGGAAGGGTCAGCAGTTAATGAAACCAGGCAGTAAGATGCTATGAGTGGGTTATTTTTCTGGAAATTCCCATGAAAAACAACAGGTCTCATCCACTGGTGGTTGCAAGAGTGCACAGACCCTTTGCAAGAGAAGGGAGGTGTTGTTCCTAGCACCCTGGCTGGGTTGCAATCCAGTAAATTGTGGTCTGTTTACTTAAAATGCCACCTACATTGTCAGCAGGATTCAGCATTAATTAATTATCCTAAACTGTTTTGTGTTGTTAGTGCCTGTTGCATACGGAGCTGCCACACGTCTTCCCAGGAATGGCTGAGCTTACTTTGACCCCTACTCTGAGCTTGTGCATCCGTTTGGCTGCAAAGCACTTTGGGATTTCTTTAGGATGAGCAGAGAAGTTTTCTAAAGCAATACTTTTTTAATCTTCTGGGTACAGGCTTGGGTGGGAGCAGTTATTCCCCGCAGAAAAATTCGGCTGCTGCAGCTGAGATTGCTTAACAGTGGCAGTTCTCCAGGACATCTTAACTAACTACGTGCTGCTTGTTGCCATTGCATTCAGAGTCTTTGGGAAAGGACCATGATCAAATGTGTTAAAAAGCATCTGTTTTCTCATAACTGCAGCTAGAATCCCTAGATAGCTGGGTGTAACTTTCCGTTGTTTTTAAACACGTGGTCATGGATTGCTCTTGGAAAATAAGGAGTACTTAGAAGATGAGCTGCTTCAGTGTGTGGTGGCATTGCTGCATTAAAGAGCTGTGTGCACTCTTCCCCAGCAAGCAAGGGCCAAGGGACCTTCTCTTAGCAAGAAACAGTGTATTGGTGGGAGTCAGTGTATACTGGGTTTGCCTCACCAAGGTGCGGTGGGTTAGGAACTTCCCTCCACACCAATTAAAATTGACCAGACCAGCTCAGATGGTTTGGAAGTAAGATAAAAGTTCTATTTTACAGCAAAGTTAATTTGCAGGCATATGTACAGAATATATTTACAATTATATACCATTTAGAAATAATACAGGAATCAAATCTTCCCCCACCCCAGACAAAAAAAAGCCCAGAAGGGGCCAACACTACCCTCTCTCTCTCTCTCTCTCCCAGAGAGAAAACAGCCAGCAAAGCTCATGTGTTATCTGGTCAGTCAAGGTTAGTGGAGGAGTTAGAAGCAAAGGAATAGCAAACAGATCCAGTTCCCAAGAGCGGGAAATTGTTTGTACTTTGGCTTTTTATACAAGTTAACAAACCAAGGAATGATAGAGACATTATCACTGCTGTTCTTTCACATCCAATGCCCTGCTCATTCTTTCAGGAAATTACTGACTTCTCTTATTGGACTATTTCAATAAGCCTTAAACTACCACACAAAGTGTTGGTAGTGGAGAGACTACAGAGATGAGCGCGATTGCCTGGCTTCAGAGAGAAGGGCAGGCTGGACTTATCCTTCTAGTTTATATAAAAAGGCTACTTTAGAAGCAGGAGAGTATTTGGACCAAGGTGAACACTTTCACAGCTCAGTTTGAAGGAATTGCAGAGGGCATCTTGAGTGCTTTGTCTTTTGCTTCTCGGGAGCAAAAATCAGTCTTCTCTCGGCCTTTCATGGCAGAGCTGCCTAGGAGCCTTGCTTTGCAGCCGAGCGAAAACAGCAGAGCATGTAAAGCTCTTTTATTTGATAGCAGGCGTTGATACATTTGGGTATAAGATGGCATTCAGTCCATTAGGGAAATCACTTGCAGAACTCGAGAGAGATACCAGTTTGCTGTGCCAAAAGACATGAAGAATTTGGGTTATGACAGAGAGGTGAAAGTCCCTGCTCCAAATGCTTGGGGGCGTGATGCAGCGTATCCAATTCACCTACAGACGGGCGGGTGCGGGGCTCTGAGATGAGTGACACTGCTTGGTTGCACTTTGTCCCGAGCCAGAGCAGTCCTGCTCTCATTCTTCAAATTCCTAAACTGTTCACCTTTCCCCACCCAGCACTCAGAAGAGAAAACATTGCCAACTCAGCAGAGGATGCTGAGAACACCAAGGTAATGTAGAGGAGGGACTGGAGGTTTTTACTGGGGAGAAAAAGGCAGCCTGATCTCACAGGGCTGGAAATGGGCTGTAGCACTAGGAGTCTTCATTTTGTCTGTTTGGGAATAGTGGAGAGTAGTGGAGGTCCTTCTGAAAGGAAAAGGGCACTGTGGTCTCTGCTGAGGAGCGGTTGCCAGGCCTGTATGTTTCTGAAGGGGGAGTTCTCCTGGTATCCTGCGCTGCAGAAACTGAGTTTAACACGGACAGATCACAGGTACCTGGGAGGCAGTGTGCTGGTGTAAGGCTAATTGGAGTATTCTAATGAGAGAAATTAGATCATTGGTTGGAAAATGAAAAATGATGGCAGAAGTCTCTATCATTCATTGGTTTGCTAAAAGAGATAAAAAGCCAAAGTATAAACAGTTTGTCCCTCTTTGCTTCAGAGTACTTGCTCCCTTCACTTCTCCTTTGCTCTGCTCTATTATCTTCCATGAATCTTGGCTGTGTATGGTTCTGGAGCCCCCAGCACAAGAAGGACATGGAACTGTTGGAACGAGTCCAGAGGAAGGCCACGAAGATGATCAGAGGGCTGAAGCAGCTCTGCTATGAAGACAGGCTATGAGAGTTGGGGCTCTTCAGCCTGGAGCAGAGAAGGCTTCAAGGAGACTTTGTAATGGCCTTCCAGTATCTGAAGGGGACCTACAAGAAGGCTGAGGAGGGACTATTTACATGGTCTTGTCATGACAGGACAAGGAATAATGGATTTAAACTGGCAGAGGGGAGGTTCAAACTGGATGTTAGGAAGAAGTTCTTTACAGTGAGGCTGGTGAAAGACTGGCACAGGTTACCCAGGGAGGTTATGGGTGCTCCCTCCCTGGAGGTGTTCAAGGCCAGGCTGGATGAGGCCTTGAGTGACCTGTTCTAGTGGGAGGTGTCCCTGCCTATGGCAGGGGGTTGGAACTAGATGATCTTAGAGACCACTTCCAACCTAAACCATTCTGTGATGACTAGATTACTTGTAAGCCTTGCTGGATCTTTTCTATTTGGGAGAAAGAGAGAGAGGGTAGTATTGGCCCCTTCTGGGCTTCTTTTCTTTGTCTGGGAGGGGCGTTTGGATTTCTGTATTGTTTCTAAATTGTACATAATTATAAATATGTTGTGTACATATGCTTTTAAATTTAGCTTTGCTGTAAATTTAGCTTCATCTTACTTCCAAGCACTCTAAACTGGCCTGGTAAATTTTAACTGCAGGGGTGGGGGAGTTCTTTAATCCACTACAGGCAAGTAGAGCTGTGGGTTGTAGTTGCAGAAGACAAAAGCCTGATCTGGAGTGAATGGTGTAGCTCTTTTGAAGTGTGGCTCAGAAATGTTTTTTATAAGTGGTGTACAAGTATGAAGGGGGATTTGTGGAAAAGAGAGGAGTTATTCCACATGTTGGAGGGTGTGGAAGAAACTCAGGAAGTGCTCACTTCAAAATGTCTTTTTAAGGAGCAGCCTGCATATGGTATGGTAGCACACAGAAACCAGCAGTGGCCACAGCCAGAGTGGAAGTTTGGTTTCTTGAGTATTCTAGTGTAATTTTGAATAATTTAAGACATTGAATACCAAAAAAAAACCCCAAAGTTCTAAAAATATTTTTAGACATTTATGTAAAAAGAGTATGGTTTTGTTAAACATAACAATGAAGGATTTGGGCTGGAAATTAAAGAGCGGCACAAACAAAAGCCGAACATAGCACTTGGGGTTTTTCTCTTCTTCTGCGGTCAATCTGCAGAGTGTCTTTTGTGTCTTGATTGTTGTTTTTAAACCATAGTGGCTATGGGAGACAAGTTCAGTGCTATTCACAGCTCTGCTCATGTTTTTGGCTAGAAGAAATTATATCTGAGGAGTGGGAGCAATGGCAAAGGGGAACTGAGCCCTGTCTCCATATATTGTTGTCTGGAGTTGTACATACTGAAGGTACTCCACATTGTACCGCAGCGGGTACAGAGTTACCCAGTTCTGCCAAGGCTGCCAGAGTAGCAGCCACCCACACAGACAGGTGCATGTTGAGGCCTCCTGGCACACTGCCTTTCCCTGCCTTTAGAGCAGTGTGGACTTTGGATCCAGGCTTTCTGATGATTTTCCCTACTGTCCTCGTGGGGTGTCCTGGGTTTGGGTGTGGTTCATACACTCTGGATAACACTTGCTCTCCCCTGCTGCAGGGTTCTGGCTGGTATGGACCATCATCATCATCCTCAGCTGCTGTTGTGTTTGCCATCACCGACGCACCAAGCATCGTCTTCAGGCCCAGCAGCGGCAACATGAGATCAACCTGATCGCTTACCGGGAAGCCCACAACTATTCATCCCTCTCATTTTATTTACGTAGGTATCTCACACCCTTTTTCTTGGAGGTCAGGTGAGGCAGGGCAGCAGCAAGCTTCCTGTGTTGCAGGGACCATCCACTGGATGGGCTCCACAGCAGGTGCTGGGCAGCTCTGCTGCCTGCCCTTGGCTTGTAGAGAGGAGGTGGCATATATCAGCTGCTGGGCGTATTTGAGCCTGCTTCAGTCTGCAGTTGAACCACCTTAGCTACAGCACTTTCACACTCCCCCTTGATTCAGCTCTCTCAGTGCATTGATTCCCTTGGTGTGTTTCTGGGAAGGTTCCTAAAACATCACATTCAGGACTTTACAGATAGTCCTTCTTCCCAGCCTTCACTTGCTGTGGTGGGACTGAGATATGGGAATTAGCTTCACAGAATTCAGTCACACAGTCACACAGGGTGGACGTGTTGCCTCATCAGGGACCGTGCTGGCTCCTACCCTGTGCTGCCACTCCCAGACCACGCAGCTTGTGAGCAGCCCTAGGACTTGGCACAAAGGAGCTGTTGCCCACAGCTTGGGAAAAGCACAATTGCTCTTTGCTCTCCAGTGTGCCCTGCTATGCTGTGCTTGAACAGCAAATCTCAGCCTTTTGACTGGAGGTAGCACAACTGAGTTTCTTGTAGTGGACTGTTGAGTTGCATGTTTGATCTTGCTTTTCTCCTTGAAACTCTTGCAGCCACCTCAGAAATAATCCCAGCAGCCTTTTTCTTCCCAGCCTTAGGGATATATGGGTTTATATGGAAAACTGCAGTTCTATCTCTGTGTTTTCAGTATCTAAATACTCCCATCCTGCTCTGTCTATAGAGATTACTTTGTGCCTCTTAAGAAGTAAACAAAATCTGTAGATTTGAGGGGCTGTAAGCAGTAAACCAAACTCTATTGCCTGTACTGCCAGTGTATTCTGACTGCACCAGGAAAAGTAAATCCAGGTCTACAAGAACCAACCAAAAGCCCAGGTTCTGTGTAACTGCTCATGTCTTTTCACTTTTATTTGCACAAAGCTTTGTGAGATAAAATAGTGGTCTTGAAAGTGGCAACTCAACTGAGAAACCAGTGTTGGAGAGGACTGATGCGTTCTCCCGTGTTGTTCCCTCCACCCTGGGTGTGATTTATGGAGCTACACTAGGGCACAAGGCAGGGGCGGGGACATTCTCCTGGCAGCCCTCAGAATTGACTTGAGAGCCAGGACATTACACTGCTGTTCGCAGCTGTATCCATCTTCCCCTGTTATGGTGCCCTCCTGTGCCACAGCCACTGCGTCTCTAAAACGTGACCAGTCTCATCTGGGCCAAGTTTTAGCACCTCCTGTGAAGCCTGCTGAGCTGACAGATGACAGACAAGATACTGATATGAATGACTTGTTCCTCTGAGATCAGCTGTTGATAACTTCTGCTTGCCTTCCAATTTTAGGGTTTCTGCCAAATTCTTTACTACCTCCCTACGAGGAAGTGGTGAACCGACCACCAACCCCGCCGCCACCGTATAGTGCCTTACATCAGCAGTGCATCCCAGCAGGCAGCAGTAGCACAATCCCAGACACACCGAGAAACCTGCAACCAGCACAGAGCAGCTCAGCAGCAGCCAGCGGCAATACCAGCAGTACTGACAGCAGCGGGGCACCCGGCCTCGGGGACCCCGAGCCCTCCACCACCACGCTGGTTGAGCGAGCAGTTGCCAAAACGCAAAGTGTCGAGCCCGGCGGTACCAGCACGGGAGCCGAGCCAGCGGAGAGGGCCGGTCCCGATAAGGATATGGAATGCAAGGAGGGACTGCTGAAAGGTTACAGCTCCGAGAGCTTAGAGCAGAGCAGTGCCATTCCCGACGGGAAGGACAAGACTCCGGGGAGGCAACGCCGTTTCACTGGTGACTCGGGCATCGAGGTCTGCGTTTGCAACCGGGGCCATCACGATGACGACCTCAAAGAGTTCGACGGACTCATCGATGATGCTCTGGATGGGCCCCTGGACTTCTGTGACAGCTGCAGCGGCCGTCCCCACGGGGACGAGGAGGAAGGGCTTTTTAATGCCACGGAGGAGGAGCACCGTGAACACAGCCACCACCACCTGCCCCGGCAGCCGGTGTGTGTACTCTTGAACACAATAAACGAGCAGGACTCTCCAAACTCTTGTACTAGTAACTCTCCCAGCTAAGGTGGCAAAGTGGAAAGGAGAATTGGGGGAAAACACAAAGAAATAAAAGTGGAGTAAGAGGATTAAAACTTTATCAGGAGGAAAAGGTGATACAGCCTTCGTTTTCTTAGTTTGTTTTTCGTTCTCCCCCTCCAGTATAATTC
This sequence comes from Pogoniulus pusillus, assembly GCF_015220805.1. NCBI lineage: Eukaryota > Metazoa > Chordata > Aves > Piciformes > Lybiidae > Pogoniulus > Pogoniulus pusillus. The sequence continues at coordinate 13,746,677 of NC_087269.1, read as the reverse complement.
GGGGACTAGTCCTTGAAGGCTCGGCTTGTGGGGGACAGGTCACCCCGGGTTTTGTTGATTGTGTCAGTCCTGCTCTGCAGGACAGGGACTCATGTTTCTCAATGAGACCTTCTAACAAAGGGAATTTTCCCAATGGTGATTTTGGTGATGGTTATTACAAGTTTGTTGGGTTTAGTTTTCTGAAACACTGCTTTGTCTCGCAATCAGTAAAGCTCAGCAAATCTCACACTGCGAGGATTCAAAATCACTGTAAAGCTTCAACCTCCAGGTGTCTTCCCGGGAGCAAGCAGCAGCTTCTGACAGTGTCAGCAGTCAGTAGCCCAAGAGTTGTGGTTTGATGTAATGCTCTTGAGGCATTGGGGATTTCTTTTCATTGCAGGTAGGGGTTTTTTGTTTTGTTTTGTTTTGTTTTTCTTTTCCTTTTTGGTGTTATGTTTTCCTGAAGCTGATGAATGCCTGAAACACATCAGCCCTATAATCTCTGGTGCTTCAGTGTTTAAGACAGCAGGTAAGGTATTTCCCACCTGAAGCTGGTGACTGAAGGACCAGTTTCTTCCAGAAGGAGTGTTAGTCTACTGTAACCAGTTTGAAAAGGAAGGTTCTGCAGAAATTTGCCTTTATCTGTCGTTTTTAAAGACAAGTCTATTCCTTCAATGCCTCTAAGAGCACAGTTAGAAGTAGAATCCAGGCAGCTGGGCTGCCTTCCAAGTACTGTGGTCTCTGAATGACCTTTTCCCAGTGTGCTGCATAAAGGGCTTGCCTTTATTTTATTTTTCCCCCCCCTTTTTTTTTTTGCACCCTGAGAGCAACACACTTGAGTTAAGACAACAAAAAAGAACAGGGCTCTCTTTTGGCCAGCGTGCCTTCAAGCTTCAGCGATGCATGTTGAACAAATGGAGACGAGAGCTCCGTCCATTGTAAAGGGATGACTTTTACTGTGTAGATGTGGAAGACCTGTGCAGGTTTTTGGGGGTTGTGGTTTTTTGGTTTTATTTTGGTTTGGGGGATTTTTTCCGTTGGGTTATTTCGGGGGTGGTTTTTGATCCATAAGTTTGACACGATTCTAACGTTTGACCACTTAAAAGAAATTAATGTCTGGTGGGGCAGGGGTTGTTGGTTGATGTTTTTTTTTCTTTCTTTGTTTCTTCTTTTTTTTTTTTTTTTCTTTTTTTACTGGCTACTGTATAATGTCTGTGAGCCTCTATGTGTGTGTGTGTGTGTGTGTGTGTGTGACTGCAATCCATGCATGCGAGTCCTGCTGGTAACATGAAAGCCTGCTGTAAGACTGCAAGAAAATTTACTGTAGCTTTGCTTTAATAAATAGTAGAGATTTTTTTTTATTATTGTTAGTAACAACCTGAAGGGGGAAAAAAAATTAAAAAGAAAAGAAAAAAAAAGAAGAAGAAGAAATGAAAGAAAAAAGTAGAAGAAGAAGAAAAAAAAGAGCTGAAACTAACATTCCCTAGAGTGCTCGTGTGGAGGAGTGCACAGTTCAGACTATGTCTCTTGTTCTTGGGTTTTCTCCCCATCTGTTTTGTAATTGCAGTTGTTCAGATTGTAACTGTTATGAGAGGGGAGGGAAAAAACAAAACAAAACACAGTAATTTAAAACTGAACTCAAGGCGTAACTCAGATTTGATTGAAAACCAAAATCAGTTTTAAATAAGGTGGAAACCAAAATACAATGCCTTTTCTGACAACTTGCCCCTGCGTATGTGTATCATTTTGTGGGTTAAGCGTTAAGATTTGTTGGTGGATTTAGTTTGTTGTCTGTTTGTTTGTTCTCTAAACTGGAGGTTATGTAGCGTTGTGCTGGCTGCAGGTGACAGAGTGAAGGCAGTGCTGCCTGTTTCGGTATTGCACCCGCATGTTTGAGGAGAGCACTTTTACCTTACCCGGTTTAGGAGAATCTCACTCCTTTGCCTGTCACAGCCTTTCTCTTCTATCAGAAAGGCTGAGGAAGGTGACTCTTCAGTTTGCATCTTAAGGTGCTCTTAAGCATTTTATAAGGGCTCAGATTTGAATTCAGGAGGCTTCATTCTTGGATGCCTGTGTGACAGGTTAGGAACTTCCTACACACAAAATGGAGATTTACCAGACTAGCTCAGATGGCTTGGAAGTAAGGTGTAGCTCTGTTTACAGCAAATCAAAATGTGCAAGCATATATACACAATATAGTTACAATTTAGAAATAATACAGGGATCCAAACTCCCTCCTGGACAAAGAAGAAAACACTACCTAGAAGGGCTCAGATCTACCTTCTCTTTCTGCCTTGACTTTCCCAGACAGACAAACAGAACAGTCAGCAAAGCTTATGCTGTTTTCTGTTAGTCAAGATTAGGGGAAAGATATTAGAGTGGAGTGAGGAAGAAGCAAACAGATCCAGCATCCTAGAGCAGAGTGGGACAAATTGTTGCCATTTTTGCTTTTTATCCCTCTCAGCAAACCAAGGAATGATGTAGACTTCATAATTTTCTTTTCACAAACAGTGATCTAGTTTCTCTCATTAAAATATTCCAGTTAGCCTCAAACCAGCACAGCCTGGAATATGAGTGGTGATACGGAGGGTGTGTGTGTCCCAGAGCTGGGCTGGCTCACTGTGCACCAAGGCCACCTGGAGACTGGTAGCTTCCAGCTGTATTTGCTGACCATGCACATCTTTTGAGGAATGAGTTGAAGATTCCCAGTGCCACCCCAAGGAATGCTGGCACCTGGCTTTGTTCCTTGGACCACAGAGGCAGCAAAAAAAGCACATCAGTTCTTAGAGTGGGGTTGTACTGTTGTAAATCCTGGTGATGGCCCTGTGCCAATGGGAGACCTTCTGCCAACATTTCTGTTAGCAGGAGACAAAAATCTTGTTTGTTTTCCTGCTATTCCACTATGGACTGAGGGAACCCCTTACATTTTTTCTGGACTTGGAGGTGCCTGCTAGTAAGCTGAGCTGATGTCTCTAGTCTCAAAAGTTCAGAAGAAGCAGTGGTGTGCATGTTTTATGACTCCTGGAAGTTTTTAGGCTTTAAAAGACCATAAGGAACAAACAGGGCAAAACTCCTATCTTTTAAGTTCATGTGTGCCTGAGTAGGAACAGGACAATCAAAGTGGCTCTTGGTGCTTCATGCTTTTAGACCTGGACCAGGGGCAGCTGATGTGGGAGGAGGAATGGTGCAGGACAGGACACTGGGCAGGTGAGCTCCTTGGGGACAGCCCGGTTGGTGCCTCTGCAGGGGGAAAAACACAGGCAAGTAGAAGAGTTCCAAAGCTCCCGTTTGGAGCTTTAAAAAGGTTTTTGATTCTCCCTTTGTAGAAAGCCAACAAAGCCCCAAAAGAGCTCTCCCCTCAAATGCATTCTATGGGTGTAGAATGGGGAAGATGTGAAGACTTGGGTTAAGTGTGCATCCTTAACGGCAGAGCACTAAAGCCACCCATTTCCAGGTGTAAGGGACAAGTGATTTATGGGAGCCAGGAAAACTTCACTTCAAAATGGAACTGTAAACAGTGCTGCACAATGGAGAACATATTAGTGTCGATCCACTGCTTTTTTTTCTCTGCAGTGTGCTTTAAGTGTTGATGTCCTCGACGTCTTTTCGCTGGGGTCCGTGATGGTGCAGCGCCACTTACACGTCTGCAGCCACTGAAATTGGCTCCTGCGGACAAGGACCCAGCGGGATGTCCTGACTGGCTTGGGGTGTGTCACCTGGGACTGGCTCTGCAAGAGCATCGTGTGGTGGCTCCAGCAGAGGGTCCTTCAGGCACAGCAGGGACTCCTGGGACTGGTGGATACTTCAGCGCTGCTTCAGTGTCCCCGAGGGACTCCAGCTCTGATGATGCAAATTCCCGCTCTGGGAGCACCCAGGTAATTTTCCTGCAACATATCATCACATTTGTACAACAGTGGATGGGCGTTGGCTGAAGGTGGAGGAGGAGGAGGGAGTCAGTGTCTTGGTGCTTGCTGGCAGCCTGCTCTCAGACCTTGTGTCTGCCTAACTCGAGGCTAAGGAAAACTAAGGTGCAGATAAACTTCTGCACTATGTGTAGTCATCAAGAACTTCCTAGAGGCAGGAAACCTGAGCAAGCCTCTAGGACAGAAACAAACTCAGGAGGCTTCATTGAAAGCATGAGGCTGTTCCAGCTGGCAGTGGGAACTTTGGGCTCCCTGGGCACCCCTTGCTGCTTGGAGTTCTGCATTAGCTGGGCGGTTGGATTAGATGATCTCAAGAGGTCCCTTCAAAACCTCTGCCATTCTGTGATGTACGTCAGCAGTGAGAGGCTGGGACGTGCTCACTTCCTGCCCCGTGCAGTTTGGGCTCCCACAGCCAAATATCCTGTACACTGCATGCCCTGGCCAGGCTCGTCCCACAGTGACCCACTCCCAGTGGAGCTTGGCAGGGAGCCGAGGCATAGTCTCACTCTAGTGAATAACCTCCTCTTGCTTCTCCCCACAGCCTGCTGCTTCCTGGCTTTTGCTCACACACACACACCCCCCACCCCCCCCCCCCCGAGCAACACATTCTGCAGAGCTTTCCCCCTCCCTATTGGTTTTTGGGTTTGGGGCTTTTGTTTGGTTGGGTTTTTTTGTTGTTGTTGTTGTTGGTTGGTTGGTTTGGTTTTTTTTTTCTCTAGTAAAAGCCTGGAGTGGGCCCAGAGCATCCCATAGCAGGCAGCCTGGGAAGGTCAGGCTGAGTCACCTTTCTTCATCAGAGCTGGTTCCTCTGTGCTGTCCCTTGCAGTACAGATCTGTTTTTATCAGATGGGACTGGTGTCCACACCAGAGCGTTCCAGCAGTGGTGCAAGCACTGCAGTCTGTGTCGGGGTTGGGGGAGGTCACAGGCTGCTGACTTGTTTCTTGATTTGTTTTTGGCCTGTGGACAGCTGTGTCCCGAGGTTTGTGCTTACTCAGCTTGCCTGACGCCATGCCTGCCTCGGAGCCCGAAGGTATTTTCAGTGTTGTTCACTCCTCCCCACTCCAGCTGCAGCAAACTGGCACCGCTTGGGGCTGTCGGATGCCTGCTGCAAAGCTCCAGCCCTTAGCACTGTAACTCATCTGACCGAGATAGGTTCTGTAGGGGTACTTGTGTCCCCCAAAATGAGTGTGATGGGAAGGTTTGGTTGTGCTCTTCCTGCTGCACCTCTGCTTCATGGGGTATGCAGGGTACAGTATGGGAAAAGCTGTGAATGAAGAAGCTTTGTCCTTCCCACTGTCACTAATTCTTCTCTTGCAGATTTCATCTGCGTCAAGGAGGTAGAGCCCCTGGTTCCCAACTCCCCTGAACTTGTCCTCCAAGCCCTTTGGCACTGCTCCCTCCTGCCCTGGCCTCTCTCTGTGCAAATACCTTGCATGGCCCTGGCAGGAGGGCAGAGACCCAAGGTGGCCTAAGCCATTACAGCAGTATTATTGCAGCAGCAAATGCCTCAGCATTTTCAGCTACTGCCCATGCTCAGACACCTGAAACCCGGTGGCAGATACTGAGATGTTTATGTCTCAAGCGACCCTGACTTCTGCAGGGGGCTCAGGATGGAGGCAGGGAACTGCCACAGGCTGGATCCAGTGCTGCCTCACTGCCAGCATCCCATGTGAAGCTGTCTAGTGAGGTCAGGACAGCCCCAGAGCAACTGTCAGGCATAACACAAGAAGAGCATCAAACTGTTAGAGTGAGTCCAGAGGAGGGCCACAAGGATGATTGGAGGGCTGAAGCAGCTCTGCTCTGAGAACAGGCTGCAAGAGTTGGGGCTCTTCAGCCTGGAGAATGGAAGGCTTTGAGGATACCTTATAGTGGCCTTCCAGTACCTGAAGACGACCTACAGGAAGGCTGGGGAGGGACTATTTACATGGTCTTGTAATGACAGGACAAGGGGTAATGGCTTTAAACTCAAAGAGGGGAGATGTTAGGAAAGGGTTCTTTACAATGAGGATGATGAGACACTGGCACAGGTTGCTCAGGGAGGCTGTGGATGCTCCCTCCCTGGAGGTGTTCAAGGCCAGGTTGGATGAGGCCTCGAGTGACCTGTCCTAGTGGGAGGTGTCCCTGCCTATGGCAGGGGGTTGAAACTAGGTGATCTTTTAGGTCACTTCCACCCTAAACCATTCTATGAGTCTATAAACACCAGACAGATGATTCAACAGCATCTCTGCCTGTTCCCAGGGTGGGAAGCAGCCATGCTGGCAGCTGTTTACCAGCTCATGGGGTGCCAGGCAGCTGGTGCTGGGTACCAAAGCCCTCTGCAACAGCATCTTCTCCCAGTCAGCTGTGTGGGAGGAGGTGGGCTGGGATAGAGAAGAAGATACCCACAGTAGGGATGGGCTCAGCATGATGGGATCTGCCACATGTGGCTGGTCTCCAGGCCTGGGAACAGCACATGCTGGCCCTGGAGGATAGGGAAGCCCAGCCAGAGAGTGCACTTTGTGCAAGTGGCCAGAGGTGTTCTCCAGTTCAGAAACATCTCCATTCCCAAAGTCCCCATTTATGCCTCAAGGTATGTACTGGCCTTGGGTTCAGGAACCCTGCTGGGAGAGCCTTGGCAATGGCAATGCACGTGCAAGGTGCTGGCCCCGTGAGAACAAATGTAGTGCCTTGGCCAAGGGGCACATAGAGGTTGGAGGTCCTGGGCTGATGCTCCTGGTGTCAGCAAGGTGCTGTGTTTAGTGGTGACTGCAAGACACTGGAAAGGAGCCTCCCTGCCAACACATGCTGCCTGGGACAGGATCTAGAGCAGGGCAAGGACCAGGTGCCAGTCCCCTTCAAAGCCCAGAGCATTTGTGTTTAGACAAGTTTTCTCCAAGCCTGCTCTGAGCCAAATCTCTCTTCATCTACCCAGTTTCAGACTCTGCTGGTATTGCTCCCTCTGCTCTGCTTCTGGTAGGTATGCTGCATGCCCCAAGGGGTGCCCCAGGGACAGGTATGTGCATGACAGTTCTTCCAGCTCCTCCCTGCCACCCTGAGCTGACACAAAGCAGGGAAGATGCTCCTGGCTTTATGCCAGGCTGAAAACACATTTCCTTCATCACTCCTGTGCTACCGATGAGACCCATTTGGCACCAGATGCTGAGCAATGAGAAGGCTGGGTGAAAGCAGAGTGCTGGCACTTACAAAGAGAACAACACATGCGTTGACAGAGAGGTAGAAAGTTCAATGGCGGGGAAGTTTTATGGCAGTTTACCCACCTGCTAGCATGACAGAGGGCAGAGGGAACTAGAAAAGGTGCAAAATGTGGGGGTATCTAGGGCTGGGGGTATTCACTATGCTGGGGCTGTGCAGAGCTTTCCCCTGTGCCCTGGCTGCTTTCCCTCCAGGTGCCCTGAGCCATAGCTGTGTTGCTATTTAGTTAAATATTAAGAGGTCAAGTAATGGAGAACCAGAAACCTAATTTCACACTGCCCTCCATGGCATGGTTTTCAGTGAAAGCAAACACAGCCCCTGTGTGATATGAGAAGGTTATGCTGCTGAAAGCCATGGCCATAATCCAACCAGACAGTGAGCATCAGTGCTTGGGACCCTGTACAGGCAGGAGATGCCCCATCACTGCACAGCGAATGTCAAAGAGTCACAGATCATCATCCACTTCCAACCCCTCTGCCATGGGCAGGGGTGCCTCACACTGGATCAGGTTCCTCAGAGCCACATCCAGCCTGGTGTTAGAGACTTGGAGGGATGAGGCTTCCACCTCCTCCCTGGGCAACCTGCTCCAGTGTCTCAGCACCCTCACGGTGACAAAATTCACAGCAGCCCTCAGATCCATGGTGCCCACACACTGGGCTTGTGGGGGCTGCAGCTGAGCTCAGCCCATGGGGACCAGGCATTTCTGGGTGCTCTTCTGTGTCCCTGGGCAGTGGGGGGCACTGCTTTCAGTTGGAGCTGAGGCTTCCTGTACCTTCCCACAGCAGCTCACACTTGAGGTGTGGTTGGACAGCCTGGTGGTCCTCCAAGGGGCTCATGTCCCATCTGGAAGGGGCCATGTGTGTCCATGGGAGCACAGGTGTGTGCACAGGTGCCTGCTGACAGATGCATCCCTGCTCTTTGTGCACACACAGGCTCCCAACTATGTGTGCATGCAGGCACTTGTGTGCACTGCAGTGCAGGACAGGAGGACAACAGGGAGCCAAAATTGCAGGAAACTCAAAGCTGTTTCCTTCTTTCCCTATGAGGAGGAGGGGAAGGCCATCCCATCAGTGGGCATATGAAGTCCTGAGATGGGGCAGAGTAAGACAGGGCTGACGGAGCTCTCTGTGCTCCATGATGGGCTCAGCTGCCAGCCCACATTACATTTGTCTGCAGAGTCATAGAATGGGTTGGAAGGGACCTCAAGAATCACCTAGTTCCAACTTCCCCTGCTATGGGCAAGGACACCTTCCACTAGACCAGGCCTCATCCAGCCTGGCCCTAAGTACCTCCAGGAAGGGAGCATCCACAAGCTCTCTGTGCAGCCTGCTCTCTCTGCTTCCAGTGGGGAAACTGAGGCAAGGGCCAGCCTGGGTCGCCTACCTGGGGTCACAGCTGCCAAGCACAACCTGGTCATGCCTCACCCCTGAACAGCCTAATGGTCATATTTTCCCTCTTACTCAGCTGGAGTGGGCCCTTGCCCCAGCAGCTATGCCAGTGACTGGTCTCCATGGCTCATGGTTGCCTCTGGATGGGCTCCCCACATCGCTGGGAGAGTGAAGGGGCTGTTCATGTCAGCAGCCCTGCAGAGCGACTGTGGCCTCCCAGCTTGGCCCAGTGCTCACATGAAGTTGTGGGGCTGTGATACACATCAGGCACCCTTCTGCTACTGCCTGCACTGTGCTGCCTGCCCAAAAAATAGCCAGAGCCAATGCTGCGTTGGAAACAGCTTTATCTGGACAGCCCCACATCCATGGGACAGGCAGAGGGCAGCGTCCATGGTCCCGTTCTATTCCATCCCACTCCACCACTGCCTGGGATCCAGGGCTTGTCCCCATCACGAGGCCACCCTCCAGGCATCTCGCAGCCTGGCCTTTACCTGAAACTTCTGTACCTGCAGCACGACACCAAATTTGCCCTCCAGTGAGGGCAGGGGCTGGTCCTGGGGGCACTCGAGTGTAAACCTCTGCAGCACCCAGGCCAGGAAGAGGAAGAGCTCCATCTTGGCCAGGACTTCACCCAGGCAGACACGGATTCCTGCTCCAAATGGCAGGTAGCTGGGTGAGGGTGAGTGGATGTGATGGCCCTGTTCATCCAGGAAGCGGCCTGCAGGGGGAAAGGGCACCACTGGCATTAGCAGGGATTGTTCCTTCTGCCCAACACCTGCCCAAGCTCATCATGTGTGTCCCTCCTGTGAGCTGCAAAAAACAGAGATGATGCAAATGCCCCAAAGAGGGAGAAGCAGGATCCTACCTCCCACCACCCAGTCTCCCCTGGGCTCAGCCCTGCTGTGCCCCCCCTGCTGTTCTCTTGTCCCTAAAGAGGACAGGGAGCACCCGACCCACCAGGGTTGAACTCTTCAGGCTTGTCCCATTCCTTCTCATCGTGGTGCACAGACCAGAGATTGATGATGACCCTGGCACCCTTGGGGATGGAGTATTCCCCAATGCTGCAAGGCAAACACAGAACAATATGGTTCTTCCCTCCTGCAGTCCCAGCCCTTGCACAGGCTGTCCCCTGCAGGGTCTCACCTGGTGTCAGCCAAGGACACGTGTGGGATGAGCAAGGGGGACACAGGACGGATACGCAGCACTTCACTGATGGTGGCCTCCAGGTAGGGCAGCAGTGGGCGGTCGCTGAGGTGGGGGTGACGTGCCAGGCCGATCTTCTGGTCAATCTCCTCCTGGATCTTCCTCTGCACCTGGGAGGGAAACAGGGGCTGGGCTTAGAGCCTTAGGATGGGGATGCCCTGTGCATGGAAGCGAGGTACACCCAACATCACCAGCATGCCCTGTAAGGCTGTGCAGGCAGAAGTAAAATGCCCACATCCTGATCCCCCCTATTTGCAAAACCTGACATCTCTCTGGGCATCTGCTTTCCTCAAAGCCCTACCTCAGGGTAGTGGAGCAGGTAGAGCACAGCCCATTTGAGCACAGTCGTGGTGGTCTCCACACCAGCACCAAAGATGTCCCCCACTGTCATAAGGAGGTGGTCATCAGTCAGCTCCAGCCCTGGTGCTGGTGGGCTGTTGTTCTTGGCACTGAGCCTCACTTGTAGAAGAGCATCCATGAGGTCCCTCACAGTGTCTCCACTGAAGGCTTCCTGCCAGGAGACACATATGAGCCGGGCTCTCCTGGGTGCAGTCCCCTCCACCCCACCTCCAGCACCTCAACACTCATGAATTTCTCCCTGTCCTGGTCCTGTTGGCACCTTGTGTTCGGTAAACTTTTGCTGGAGCAGCTGGTCCCGGGTCTTAAGGCATCTCTTCAGCAAGGCCAGGTCCTTGTTGGGGAAAATCTGGGGAAGAAAAGCCCCATTACAACAAGAGACTCCAGCTCAGCCTCTGCAGACCTCCAGGCAGTCACTCCATGCCCAGCAGGGCACCTACTCTGGAGCACGGACTCTCCTAACCTTGGGGGGCTCAGGTCCTACTCCTACAGGACACATCCCAGCTCTTTCCTCTCATCTGAAGTGAGAGCAACAGGCAGTCCCCGTGTCCCTGCTCACCTGGAGCCAGGGGAAGATGTCCACCAAACTCTCCTTGGCCACAGTGTCCACGATACCCTGGCTGTACTCCAGCATGGCCTCAAACTCAGGGTCCCCACGGCGGTATGAGGAGTTGAAGCAGAGGGAGCAGACCACGTTGGTGACAGCCCGTGTGAGCTCAGGGGCCATGTCCAGGGCCATATCCTGCACAGTGCTGAGCGTCTCACACAGGGATGCAGCCTCCCGGCAAACTGAGATGGAGGAGAGAGGCAGGTGAGGGTGTGATGGTGGAGCCAAGAGGGTGGAGGAGGCAGCTTGGGGGCTGGAAAGAGGATTCTCCAACTCATTCAGGGTATGCTGCCTGCAGCAACATCCCCCAGCCAGGGCTGAGCCCTGAGGGACTGGGACAGGCAGAAAGGACGATGCTGGGTGCTAGGGCGGACCAGAGAGAGACAACAAGGGAAATCTCTCTGTGCAGCTTGGGGCTCCTCCCGGGTGGAGCAAGGAGTATGGAGGGCTGGTAGCTGGGTCCCTGCCTCAGCTGTGAGAGAGGAAAATACAAAGGGAGAGGTGCTGGTAAAGAACTGGGCATGAAAGGAGGGGGCCTGAGCTCCTGCTAGGAAAACTGGGATGATGCTGGGGAGGTTGGGCTGTGACAACGACTCTCTCCTTGTTTCCCAGGAGATGGGGAAATGGAGAAAGGACTAGGTCAGCCTGGATCAAACAGGAGAGAGAGACTGAGCTGGGAGGGAACCCGGGGGCTGGTGGAGGACACTTACTGATTCTCTCGAGGGCGAGTGAGCCCTCCCCGAACATGGAGAGGGCAGCATGCACCAGCTTGCGCTGAAACTTCCAGAGCGGCCCATAGCTGGCAAAGGCGATGTCCTTGCCCCCCCGGGACAGCAGGTCTGTGGTCACCTGCAGGATAGGCAGCCCGGAGGTCATCCCACTGCAGGGCAGCTGTGCGGAGGCTGTGTAGCAGGGAGCAGTGGTGCTAGGCAGTCATCTCATTCCAGAGATGGCACAGGAGGCTGTTGCCTAATGCTGGTGGGCCACATGCTTGGCTTAACCTCCCTCCCAGGGACCAAAAAAAAAGCATGAGCCAGGGTTAGGGACTGGAGTGCCATAAACTTGGGAGGAGCAGGGAGCCCGGTGGTACCTGAACCTGCATCCACATGCCCCTCTACAGACACAGCCTGCCCCCAGGGAAGGAAAGTCACCCTAGGGATGGAAGATGTGTAGGATTTACCCTGGGAAACAGGGCAGAGAGGCACTGCCCCTGTCGTTGCCTTGCTGCAGACAGGATGGGCAGAGGAGCCAGACTGTGCTGGGTGCTGGCACTTCTCTTCAGAGCATCCCCACCTCACCCCATGCTACTGTGGAAGGGCCCCCCATGCCCCCCCCAACCCTGTTACTGACTCACGGTGCGGGGCCGTCCAGCGAAAGCCTTCCCCTTCTTCAGCAGCACCTCCCTGGCATGCCGGTAGCTGTTGACCACTACCACGTAGTGGGAGCCCATCCAGAGGGCATAGAGGCTGCCATAGCGGCCCTGCAGGCGCCAAAGCCGCAGGTGGAGCTGGGGGTGCCCAGTCAGATGCAGCAGGCTTCCCACCAGAGGCAGAGCTGGCAGGCTTCGTGGGCGCCCTGCACCCGTCCCCATCGCTGAGGCGGCTCGCTGGGGTGCCAGTCCCCAGGCACAGAGCAGCGCCAGGGCTAGCAGCAGGGCACCCAGCAGCAACATGATGGGGCTGTCTGTGGGACTGTGGCAGGGTAGGGGGCCTTTATACTGTCTGTGGGGCTGTCACCTTGACTCTGAGGCGAGCTTGCCTCCTTATCGGGGGGGACTGGAAGGGGGAAACCGAGCACTGGGCTCGTGGCCAGCTCTGCAGCTGGACACCCAGCAGGGAGCGAGGGCAGCTGGGCCATGGCTGCAGTGGGTGGCCATGGGGGAGCTGCATCCAGTGGGCTACAGGCCAGGGAATACCCAGGATGGGATCTGTGCTTAGGCCCCCATCCCCAGGACCTTGGATAGTGTGAGAAAGAGCATGGGGACACTCAGGGTCTCCCCTGGGTACTGGTGAGGTGTAGAAGTCTGTCCTCAACCTGGAAGACCCTTAACATGTCTGAGAGAGGATGGGCAGCACAGGGCAGGGGACACTGGGGAGTGCTGGCCAGTCCTGGCCAGCACTGGGGAGTGCTGGGCAAGCACCGGGGAGTGCTGGACAGCACTGAACACCAGGAACGCTGAGAAGCCCTCATCAGGGCTGCTCATCAAGCCTGGCTAGTGCTGGGCAGAAATGGGCAGCACCGGGCAGTGCTGGGCAGCTCTGATCAGCACTGGTGAGCACTGGAAAGCCACAGGCAGCACTGGTCAGCCCTGGACGGTAGTAGGCAAGCACCGGCCAGTGCCATAAAGTCCTTGTCAGCTCTCATCAGTCCCGCTCAGCACTGGGTAGTGCCTGGCAGCGATGGCGAGCGCTTGGCAGCCCCGGGAAATGCTGGGCAACTTCAGGTTGTCTGTGCTCGGGGTCATATCCGAGCCTGAGGTGTTCTGGGGGAGGTAACAGGGAAGCAAAAGCCCCGAGCCGGCCGGCCCCAGGCCGGAGCACCCCTCCGCGGCTGCGCCCCGACGGCGCCCCGAGCCTTGCGCCTTCCCGAGTCTTTCGGCCCCCGGCGCTCGCCGTAGCGGCGCGAGGCGGGGCGCGGCGGGGCGCGGGCAGGTGCGATGGCGGCGGGGGGCGCAGCGGACGCCCAGGCGCGTTTCGGCCACTCGGTGAAGGGGCTTCTGACCGAGAAGGTGACGAGCTGCGGCACCGACGTGATCGCGCTCACCAAACAGGTGCTGAAGGGCTCCCGTAGCGCCGAGGTGAGCGGTGGGCGCTGTCGGGCGGCCTACTGCAGGGCCCGGCGTGCAGTGCGGCCCCGAGGCGAGAAGGAGCCGGGGGCGACGGGCGACTGGCCCGGCCCGGTCCCGCCCGCGCACGGCAGCGCTTGTTGGGAGCACCGTCTGGGCGGAGCGGCGTGGCCGCGGAGCGCCGCCAGCTGCCGAGCGGCATCGCCGGGAGTGGGAGGCCGGCGCGGGGCACGCTGGGAACTGTAGTCCGTGGGAGGGGGCGGCCTTCAGCCTGCACAGGGGATGGGAGCGGCGCGGCCCGGGCAGCGGACGGGGCTGCGCTTTCGGGGCACCGCCGGACTGCTCTGGGGCCGCAGGTGCCAGCATCCCCGGGCTCCAGCTGCCTGTGACAGCGCTGGGGAGGTGGCGGGAAGCGGGAGGCTGCCGTTTCCCCTCTCTCCTGAGTGATGGGCTGGAGCGGTGCATCTGGATCTCCCAAAGCCCCGTGCTCTGCGGAGTGGGCACGGCGCCGCGGTGCTTCGGTCCAGCCGCACAGCCTGTCAGCCCCCGAGTTGTCAGCCCTGCATGCTAGTCTGCTGAGCAGCTGTCACAAGTGTCTCGGGAAACTTGGAGCCGTTGTCTTGCAGTCTGCTCTGTTCATTTGTCTTTCAGCTCCTGGGTCAAGCTGCTAGAAACATGGTGATGCAAGAGGATGCCATCCTGCACTCAGAAGATGTAAGCTGTGTATATCTGCTAGAGCAGTAGTGTTTCTAGTAGGCAGGAAGAGAGGACAGTTTAAGAACAGATATGCAGACATGTTACCAGAGCCCTGAAATAAAACATGTTCAGACAGCAAGGCTGATGGCCAGGATAATTTAGTGGTTCTTAAACCCAGTTGTGTTGCTGGTCTTCCAGTGTCCAGCCCAAGCCATCTCTGCCAGGAAGCTCAGGGGGACTATAGGCTGAAACAAAGCACTTAATGTCTGTGCCCCTCTGTGAAGAAGAGAGGAATGTACCACTGCTGACAGATACAGGTGTGGGTGTTTCAGAAGCAGGGCAGTGATGCAGTGATCCAGCTATGCTGGAGTTGCTCCCCAGGGCACTGGCACAGTTTGCCCTGTAATTCCATTGAACTGCTCCCATCAGACATTCATCTTTTGTCTTGTTCTCCACAGAGTTTAAGGAAAATGGCCATAATAACTACTCATCTGCAGTACCAGTAAGTAGAGAACACCACATTCTTTCTAGAGAGCTGAGTGTATCACTTAATCCCTTTCCATTCTACTTGAAGACTTTGCATGAAGCCCATTCAGACTGATCTCTTGTCTGGCTTCTCAAAGCTGACCAGACCCTAGAACTGTCATCTAGCTCTTTTTCAGCAGCACTTTATAGCTCAGGCTGTTTTGGCACAAGAGCTGAGGTTTTTGCCTCCTGCACTGTATCTCCTCTGAAAGTGTGTGATGCATGTAGGGCTAAAGAAACCAGTGCTGCTGCTGTCCTCTCAGAACTTAATCTGGAAACATACTGTTTTTTTTGCTTCCTGAGCATTTTGATCAAGTCCATTTTCTTCAACATAGCATGAACCCAGTTGCTGAGATTTTATTCTTCTAATGCTCTTTTTGTCTCCTTTTTTCATCTAGGCAAGAAGCAATTCAGAAGAAGTGAGTAGTCTGCTGAAGAAATGCCAGGAGGGCCTGAGGGATGTGTGAGGATTGATGCAAAGGGAAAAATGGTGGAGTAGGTTTGGGAGAAAATAGAGTGAAAAGCTTTTTGCAGCTGGGACATCTTGCCCAGCAGGAGAGTGTTTCAGGAGTTTGAAGAGTTGGAAATTTGACTGGGGGGAGAATTTATTATACCAGAAGTTCCATTTGTTTCATTAATGTGATAGAGCTTGTGAAGATTTTGTGATAGGATCTGAGGGTGGTGTACAGTAGAGCTGTCTGCTTATGAATGCACGAAATGAGGTCTGTCGTGTGGGGACACTGAGGTGGATTGTGGAATCCCATGGGTTTTTTTTGCTATAGTGTTGGCACTTGAGCTGTTCTGATCCCACAGGATGAGATCTGTGGAGCAGATTTCACTATGATCTTTTCTTCCTTGGTCCCTAGTGTTGAACAGTCATCAAACTTACAGGACCAGCTGAGTCACTTGCTGAAATGAAGCATATCAGAAGGCACATGGACATCTCAACTGGCACTGAGGGCAGCAAAGTGTCTTTTTCCCTCCAGACCCTGAGATTCAGACCTATGTCTGGATGGTGCTGAATGTCAGCTGGGATATCAGCAGATTCTGTGTTTCTGGGCATGTGGGCCCCTCTCCTGTGCCTCCATCCACATTTCCGTTCCAGAATGCTTGTCTGCTCACCAGCTCCTAACAAATTTACTTGAAACGTTGCTCCATCTGACAATTCCTGTGTCCACTTTCCTCCCATGCACCATGAGGTACTCAGCCCACACCAGCACCCCATGAAAGAAATGCATGAAGTCTAGCCATGGGTTCTAAATGCAGGTGCCTGCAGTTTGACACTGGTCTGTATTTAGACACAGATGACACAGAATACAATTTAGGGCATGTTAATCAGTGAGATCTGTAAGTGCCTGGGTGGGTAAGAGAAGTGCTTCAGTGTAGACTGAGGTGCCAGTCCAAGCCCAGAATTTCTGAAGAGATGAGTCTGGGCACACAGCCCTGTCGCTGGCCCAGCTGAACATGGTTTGGCCAGCATCCTGCTTGGAGGTTATCTTGTTTTCCACTCCACCAGACTCTGGAATTCCATCCCCCTTGACAACCCATCTGCATGGCCCTCGGCCTTCAGCTGCATTCCTCTTCCTGGGCTGCTGCTCCAGCTCTTGGTGAAGCAGCCTTGGCTGTGGTGTATGCTTGTATCTGGTTGGGAAAATCTCCAAAGACATGACTAGGAAGCAGGTAGGAGAGCATCATAAGCTGTTGTGCTTAGTTCTGCACTACCTGGTTTTGGGGGTCTAGCAACAGGGCTCCTGCTCACATCCCAGGGAGTGACATCAGGCCCAGATAATTAAATGCTGGGTTTTGTTTTGGTAAATTATTTATCTGGAGCACTTAGAGCACATGGGAAGCACTTGTTTGCTTGAGTGTGCTTTTCATCAGCTGATAGCAGAAGGCAGGCCAGAAGCAGGCATTGGCCTGTCACATTCCTGCTGGAGCACTGCTGGAGTTTGGCTCCTGTGCTGTAGAGCCTCCTCTGTTGCATTTCACCATCCATTCCAGTGCCACTACCTGTTTGGGTTTCATCTGCTGTAGCACACCACTCCTGCATCCCCACTGTTAGCCCCGGGCCATGGGGGTGTTTCTGCTTTGGGAGGGGTCCTGGTCCCCAGCCTTGCTGGTATACTTTGGGAATGGGGGTTTTCCCTGAGTTGCTAGAGAATCTGCAACTGAGAATAAAAGCTGCCCTCACCACCACCACTGAAGTGTGTGCTGAATGCCATGGCTGGTGGGCCTTGTGCAGTGGGGAGAGTGTTAATGGCAGTGGGTCTTTGTCCTCTAGGTGTCCACTAGGCTGCTTCAGCTCAAGGGGTGGCTTTGCAGATGCAGTTCGCTGCAGGTGCTTTTCCCTTCCAAGGTTCCATCTTCTGCAGTGGCCGGAGCAGCCCCGTGGCATTAAACTCGGGTCTCTGCATTTGGGACGAGGAGGAGGAGGGCTGTGCCACTGGGATGCAGAGCTGTTGGGGCAAGAGGCAGAGGGGTGGGGTTTTTTTGGGTGCGGGGATACGAAGAGGCCGTAAGTGTGGACACGGACCGTGGGTGATGGCAGCGTTACCCCCATCGGAGAGGGGCGAGCTCCTCTGCGGGGCAGCGTGCCCGGTGCCTGCACCAGGCAGGATCCAGTGTCGGGGCGGTGCAGGGGTTATTGGGGCGGCGTAGGGTGTCGGGGCCGTGCAGGGGTTACTGGGGCGGCGTAGGGTGTCGGGGCGGAGCGTGGCCCAGGTCGGTCAGAGTCCGGGCGGGGTGGTGCGCCGTGAGCCCTGGGGCTTGTGCTGCGCGTCCTGGGGCGTCCCGGAGGGCAGCGCTTGCAATGGAGGGTTCTCTGCAGAGCAGGGCGGGGTGCGGGTGTGTGTGTTTGCCCTGCGGGGAATTTTCGGGCAGCTGGGTCTGGGTGTGAGGGGAAGAGTGTCAGGTGCGGCATTCCACTAGGCTGCGGGTTTAGGGGCGTCTCTGGGTTCTGCCGGAGGGGGGAATTGGACAAATGGTGCTCCAGTATCTGGGGGGTAAAGGAGGCTCCAGAGCCTTCGGGAAGGCCTGGCGCAGCGCCGATGGTGTGGTGTCAGGCACCAGCCCCACGTTCCTGTTGCAGTGCCGGCTCCCTGCGAGAGCAGATCCAGCGGGAGGTGCAGGTGAGGAACACGGGCAGGAGTGGGGGGTGGTGCTGGGCAGTGGGGCCGAGCCCAGGCTGTGCCGCGGTGCCTGCTGCGGTCACAGAACCATCAGGTGTGGGCGGCTGCTGCTTTGCTGGCGTTTCCCGCAGGGACGGGGAGCTGTGCAGCCTCGCATTTCCCTGTCCTTGTTCCCCGGGCCCCTCTCGCTGGAGAGACAGTGCCGGCAGACTGCAGAGTTCTGCGAGCGGGAATTAAAACCTCCCACAGTACAAACACATCTGTGCATGCAGGCAAAGGGAGCTAGGGAGGATAGGGACAAATGAACGCTTGCTGTTAGCCTGGTTTACAGCTGGATGCAAACGACAGCATCAGTGACAGAGGACACCGGGAGTGTGTACAAGCTGAGGACAGGCATAGTCCCCACATTTTCGCGCATGGAGAGATCCTGGGGCATAGCTTGCTGTAGTTCGGTGGCTTTTGTCCTTCCCATCTCAGGATTACTATGGCAAAGAGCTGCAGAAGTCGGAGGACCTGAAAACCAATGCCTGCGTCACCTTGGCCAGGCCCCTTTCCAAGGTGGTGAGAGATGCTTTGGAGCGTGTCCACGAGGAGGTGGTGGCCAGGTAAACCCCAAGATCTTCCATCCGCTGCTGCCTCCCCGTGGGCTGCAGCCCCATGGACTGCCACACTGCAGGGACACCAGCCCAGCTCAGCTCAGCATCCCTCCAGGTACTATGGCTGCGGTCTGGTGATTCCTGAGTGCCTAGAGTCATGCTGGATCCTGGACCTGGGTAGTGGCAGTGGCAGAGACTGCTACCTGCTGAGCCAGCTGGTTGGGGAGCGAGGCCATGTCACTGGGATAGACATGACTAAGGAACAGGTACAGCACATAGCCAGGGCTTCCCCTCTTCCCCTCAACATCAACCCACCATCCCTGCCTTCCTACTCTCAGGTTGAGGTTGCAAAGAAGCACATTGCCTACCACATGGACAAATTCGGCTACCAAAAGCCAAACGTGGAGTTCCTCCAGGGCTACATAGAGAAGCTGGATGATGCTGGGGTGGCTGATGAGAGCTACGATATTGTCATGTAGGTACTGTGCAGGGCACTGTGACTCCATGTGCTACTCCCTGTGCATCTGCTGCTCCTCAGGGCCTTGGGGTGGCCTCTGGATCTGGGTCTGCATCCCACTGGGAGCACCTGCTAGGAAAGGGAAAATCTGAACTAGAGCTGCCCTTTTCATGGTTAAATTGATGTCCCCAAACCCTGCATGAAGTGGTGTGATATGCAGCAGCCAAGAGGGTGCAAATGAGCCTTGGTCTCCTCCCCAGTTCCAACTGTGTGATCAACCTTGTCCCTGACAAGAGGGCTGTGCTGCATAAGGCCTACCGCGTGCTAAAGGTAATGCTGAGTTTGGTCCTGCAGCAGGACCAGAGCAGAGTTGGGGTGGTCTTGCTTTTGAGGTGCCACTGGAATGTACCAAATGGGATCCAGCAAGGTAGGGATGCAGGATGGGGCCAGGGGAGGGCACCTGTGCAGAGGATCCTGAGCAGGGTAGCACTGAGGGTACCTAATTCTCCCTACCCCTTCTTCCCATTGCATCTTTGTGTCTCCTTTCACTCCTTGCTGCTTTCCAGCCTGGGGGAGAGATGTACTTCAGTGATGTCTATGCCAGCCAGCGCCTGAGTGAGACCACCCAGAAGCACAGGGTGCTGTGGGGTGCGTAGGGCTCCAGGGAAGGGGTGGGATGGGATGGGTGGAACTAGACTCTTGCCTCCATCACTTGTGTCCATGATCTTGTGCTAGGGGAGTGCCTGGCAGGAGCCCTGTACTGGAGAGACCTGTACAGCATTGCCAAGGAGGTTGGGTTCAAAACCCCATGCCTGGTCTGTGCCAGCCCCATCACCATTGGCAACAAGGAGCTGGAGGACATCATTGGTGAGGGTCTGATCAAGGCTCTGGGCAGCTGTGAGGAGTCATGCTGGGATTCCAGGCTCTTCAGGGTCCCAGCCCAGACACTTGATACCAAACACACCAAGCTCTTTCCTGCAGGCAACTGCTGCTTCGTCTCTGCAACTTTCCGTCTGTTCAAGGTGCCAGCTGACAGCCAGGCTGGGCCGAGCCAGGCCATCTACAATGGTGGAATTCTGGGGCATGAAGAAGAGCTGGTGTTTGATGCCAACTTCACCTTCAAGGTGTGGGGAGGCACATTGGGGTTCCCTGAGGTGCTGAGCAGTCCTGGTCTGTAGGGATGTGGTAAAGCCGATGAAGCAGTGCTATGCAGCAGCACTCTGTATGATTCTGGGGCTAAGCTTTGGTAGAGGGTGTGGTGAGTGAGAGCAAAGGGGCCATATACACCAGGGAACGTGCAAACAGGTGAGAAAGGGATTTGGACCCATGCATTGCATTGGGTTGAAGGTGTGACCAGGATACTCATGGTGGTTTCACAGGAGGGTTTAAAGCCAGATGTGTGGTCATTGTGAGTGTTTCTCAAGGTTTTGGGCCAGGTTGTTTTCTTGCTATTACTCCTGCTGTCATCTGTCTGGGTGGCTAGGGTCTCCTGGGTTACACATACCCTCAGCCACAGCCTTGTGACTATCTCTTTGCTCCCAGAAAGGAGAGGTAGTGGATGTGGATGCTGAGATGGCTGCGATCCTGCAGAGTTCCAGGTTTGCAAAGGAGTTCCTGATCCAAGCTGGCAAGGCCAACACCACTACACCACAGGGCTGCTGTGGCAAGAGAGTGAAGGTTGGTAGCAGGCAGCTGCAGAGCTGGATTCAGGGATGGGGATATGGGTGTCCTGTGGCATCAGAGTTTCATTGGGGTATCAGACGGGCTGCATCATAGCACCTGAGTCCTCCTGAGCTAAGCAGGAGCTCATGGGGTATTGAGGGTGGTACCTGGTACCTGAGTTTGAGCAGCTGCACCTCAGCAGGGGTTGGAGCCCTCCAAAGCAGTGGTCTGCTCAAACCACTGGGCATGTGAGTCCCTTGTCTTCACAATATGTCTGTGGGAGCTGCTGAGACTGGCAGCTAGACCTGCCCAAGGTCTAGACATCCGCTGGCAAAACAGTTTGGGACAGACTGCCCTAGGGAAGTGAAGGCCTATCCCTAAGAATCCTTTCTGCTTGTTGCTCTCCCAGTTACTGATATGGGCTTGACCCCAGCTGCCAGCCCTGATCCTGCAGCACAAAGTGTGTCTATCTGCTGGAAACCTCTCTGTTTCTCTCTTTGGTGGGCCCTCTAGGCTGTACATGGGCCAGGAGAGGCAAGGAAGATAACACCCTGCAGCTGTGTGTCCCTGAAATACAACCTTGTACTTGGGGAGGGGGAGATGTTCTTGGGTCCCGGTCCAAGCAGGAGGCATTTCTCAGATAAAAGCAGAGCCAAAGTCCCAGAGAAGTTCTTGGCTTCCTATTCACAGCAGGGAAAAGCTGCTGGAGTGACCTGGGGCTGCTTCAGTGTTAGCTACAAAGGATCCGCTTGCTCTGCCCTGCTGGCAGAAGGCAGCTGGGGAAAATGCCACTTTCCTAGGGTGTCTTTTGCTTTCCTCTGGCCTAATTCTGCCCAAGGTTGTTCTCTGTCCTCCAGGAGAAGATCTGCAATCCCTTTGAGCTACTGGAGCATCAAGCAGCCCCTGGGACTGCCTGCCATCCTAGTGGCACTTGTGGTCCCCAAAGATGCTGCTGAGTGGCAAGTAGTGCCCTGGTGGATACCAGCAGGGCAGAAGGATATGGCCCTGTGTAGTGTGTGGCTTCCACCAGAGAGCAAATAAATGTCTAAAATCAAAGGTCGTGTGCTCATGGCTGGAACCACAGGGCTCGTAGGTTGCTGTTGAGGCTGGTAGGGCATGTTGTGGCTGGTTGTGGTGAGGATGGGCAGCATTTCTGTGGCAGCAGCTGCATGACTTAGACACATAGACAGGGACTGTCTCTGTGGGAAAGAGGTCATGGGTTCCTACATGTGTGATGACAGGTCTGGCATGGGTTTGGCAGCAGCACGTGCTGGGCAGCAGCCCAGCCCAAAGCAGAGACGTTTGCAGAAGGCAGCTTGGCAAATTGGAGTGTGAAAGGAGGCCTCAATGCTGTGCAGAGCCTGACTCTGCAGCACACACCCCGCTGCGTGAGCCTGCCTCCAATCTGAGGTCCTGGGGAGTCTGCAACTGAGATGTAAAGGCTTCTGAGATGCAAAAGGCACAGCAGTAAGCAGTCCAGTTGCTTTTTTCCTTCTTTTGATCTCCATGTGCTTGCCACCGATATGGAGCTGCAAGCATCCACCAAGCAGAGTCCCTGCCAGCTAAGCAGCCTCCATAATGTGGTCGAAACAAAACACCTGCCCAAGGTGGTGGACAAGAAGGATCAGTCACCTTCTGAGGACTCAGCCAGCTCTGCTTTTCCGTGAAGACCATAACTTAGTACATGAGGTGCAGAGGGATGTCCCTGTTATTTGCAGGAGGATGCTCAAAATACAACTCCCTGTGCTTACAGCCCAACAGCCCGTTCCAGGAGATGGGAATTTCTCTTCCTTTCCCTCTGCAGCACAACGGAGGTTTCTATTTTTCCCTGGACTCCATCTAGTGGGAGAGCTCAGAGTCCTTTGCAAAATGCCTGTGGAATTTTGCAGGGAAATGCAGTGTACCTGGAAAAGCAGAAGCCAGATTGGCCGTGTCCCACAGTGGGTGAGGAGCGAGGGGTAAGGGCTTTGAGGCTGCCGTGGGAGGCTGTGCTCCTGTTGCCTCATGTGACTCCTGCATACCCTGGGCCACAGAGGGTGTGGGGAAAGGCTGGAGGCTGCTGAACAGCAGTGGTGTCTGAACCCTTGGGTGAGCAGCTGAATTCAGAAATAAGAGACTTGTTACTACCCCTCCTCATACACTGATTTTCCATGAGGGACCAAATTTATCCTCTCTGCCTTTTAAATAACATCTTTCCATGCCATGGAAGAGAGTAAAAAGCAAGCAGTAAAATGTTTGAGTTCAGAAACATGGGCAAGTGCCAAGGATGCTTTGTGGTAGCAGTGGCTGAAGAGGATTCAGGTGGTATGGAGCCATTTCAGAAACATATGGAATGAAAACTCTAAGTGGTCAGGTAACTCCTGTCACACAGTGACAGGCAAACCAGAAGTGAATGTTGCAGTCTGAAATGCTTAACTTGACCCCTGTCATCAACAGATTAGGGGAATGATTAATTTACAGTTTATAAATTAAACAAGCAATGCCCATAAATATGGTTTCCTATAAAGTCACCTTGCTCACCTCTCCTTTTGGCTTTAGACAAGAGAATGAGTCTGACCTATTTGGTGTGCAAAAATTTGCAAGTTTAGAACTGTACCACGGTTGAAAAAAGTAATCCTTGGTGTTACTTGGAATCAACAGGGCATTTATTAGCTAGTTTCAGGTAGGGCTTCCTAGAAGACCAGCCTTGGAGGTGACTGTGACTCAACAGGTGAGAGTAGCTCTGAAATTGTGTGGAGTAACCCCAGTGATGGGACCTTGGGAAGGATCTGCCGAAAAGCCAACTAAGATGCAGTTTAATCCCCTCTGAATAATCCTCTTCTGGATCTACAAAGACTTCGTCTCAAAGTCCTCGGACAGCCTATCCCAGCAGGTTTGCAGCAATTAGCTCCAGCTATCAAAGAGAAACTTCCCAGCACGAATGGAAGAGCAGATGGGGTGGGAGGTCCTGCCTGCAGACCCCTTCATTAAAAAGGCATGAGTCCCTGCCGCGGCCCTTTCAGCACCTTACAGCTTGCCTGGGGAGAGAGGCTCCTGCAGAGAGGTCCCCCCCTCTTGCGTGCATATGAAAAAAGGTCACGGCTAAACGCCACTGCATGTGCAAAGCACTAACTTCTTCCAGGCTCTCAGCACTTCTGGGAGGAAGCAGCTGAGAGGACTTGACTGGTTTTGAACAATAGAGTAGGGGGCTTTGCCAGGCTGTTGGTGTGAGGGTGTCTTGCCTGCCTGCCTTTGCTTGTGCATGCACAGCCTGGGTAATTTTTACTCCTCAAACCATGAAAAGAGGAGGTTCTAAAGCCTCATCCCATGTGAGAAATCCCAAAACAACCTGGTCTGGGTGTTTTGGTGATTGTAGAGATGAGCCAGATCCCCTTCTCACCATGCAAGTTCTGCAGCATTTGGAGTCTATCCTCTGCAAGTGCTATGAAGGCAGGAGCTGTAAGTTAGGGTGCCCTGATTCACCCTGAAGTGGCAGGGAAGTGATTCCTGAGTCTCTGCTCACTGAGGTCAGTTGGGAGTTGCTGTGGCTCTTGTTATCTCCTTGGTGAAGCAGACCTGCAGAATTCCTCCAGATTGAGTTGAATGAGCTGTAGAGTCAGGAAAAATTTGTTTCTACAGCCTCCAGAACTCTGCTCACTGTCATACTGGGATGTGTTGCACAGTCTTCTCTACTCTTCTGTTTCCCAAGCATTTTATGGCAAGGAAGCTGTTCTGTCTCCTCACACTGAAGTGTAGTCTCAGCCACCACAAGCCATACTGGATGCTCCCACGGCTGTTTGTCTGTGGCTGTCTAGGATGCCATATATTGCTAATTGCATGGTAGAATCGTTTAAGTTAGAAAAGACCTTTAAGATCGCTCTCAGCATTGTGAAGTCCACCATTAAACTATGTCCCTAAGCACTGTGCACAGAAATATTCTAAATACCTCTGGAGCACTTAAGTACTTTTAAGTACCACTACTATCCTGGGCAGACTATCTCAATGCTTGACAACCCTTTTGGGGGAAGGTTTTTTTCCTAATATCGAACCTAAACCTCTCCTGGCACAGCCCAAGGACATTTCCTCTTGTCCTGTCACTTGCTGCATGGGAGAAGAGGCTGCCCCCCAGCCTCTTTTCAAGTGCTTGTGGAGATGGCTAGCCTTAGGGGCATTTGTTGCCCCAGCTGGGATTGTGGCAGCTAAGGCCTCGGAAGCAGTGCAGCTCTTGGTGCAGAATTTAAGCCCACAGTGATTTTTATTGTATTATTTTTTTAATCCTGAGTCGGGGCCCATCATGCATTCATGCACTGTGGATAAGCAGAGCAGAGCGGAGCAGACAGCCTCGAGAGGTTTTAATAATCCTTAGTGGGAACTCCACAGCCTCAGTCCCACTCATGTCAGGTCTTGTCATGGGGATTTGTCTAAATTAAGGAGGATGAAGGTGCCCCGATCAGATGAGCAGAAGATGAGGGTGTGAGAGAGGAGTGCATCCCGTTTGCATTTAACATGAAACATTTTATTTCGCTCGCAGGAACGACATAGCCAGGGAGATGCCGGGGTGCTAGACGAGGAGCCGGCGGGGCGGAGCGACGGCTGAATGACTGTTCTGTGCCGTAGCTCACCTCGCTGTACCGCACCGACGGCGACTCGCGGCAGAGCCAAGTGCGGGCACCGCCAGACGGTGCTAGTTTAGCCGCTGCCGTCTTCGGCTGCTAGCAGTGCCAACAGCAAGGACGCAGCCCCGAACACACAACCCTGCGGAAAGCTTCTGTCCGCTGCCGGGGGAAGGGCGCAGCGGCGAGGGGCGAGGGATGATCTCCGCCTGGTCGAACCGGGACGGGGCCGCCAGGGGGCGCTGCACGATCGCCTACTGGTGTGGGGAACTTCGGGCGAGCGGGGACGCTGAGAGGCCGGCGTCCCGGTAAAGTCCGTGGACAGCGGCAGTTGCAGCTGTAGTGGGTCGGGCAGGGAAGGGGAAAGGAGGGAAGGGGAGAGGAGAAGAGGAGAGGAAAGAGGGTCAGATCTCGTCGGTCCTGTCTCCTCCCGACCGCTTTGGCCCGCAGCGCGGGGGCTCGCCAGTCGCCCTGCCGAGCGCCGCACGCGCCGTCCCGGCCCTCCGGCCGCACCGCGCCCCAATTGGTCGCGCCCTCCCAAGGCTCCGCCCTGCCGGCCCCAGGCCCCGTCGTTATTGGCCACGGCTGCTCGGCCGGCCCCGCCCCGGGCGCCTGGCGTACACACCGAAGTCACGCGCCCTTCGGGCTGGGGAGGCGGTGGCGGTGGCGGGGCGGGGCCAGGCTGCCATTGGCGGAGAGGCGGGCTCTGATTGGCAGCGCAAGGGCCTGGCCCCGCCCCGTGGGGCGGGCGGGGAGGGGCGGGGAGGGCAGCGGATTGAGGCGGCTCTCGGCTCGGCCCGGCCTGGCAGTCGCCGCCTGTCGGGTCTCGTGGGCAGCCGTGCCTGCCGCCTTCCCCGCCGCCGCGCCTGCCGCCACCGCCGCCGCCGGGGGAGCCGGGGCACGCCGCAGGCGCCGCGCGGCAATGCGGGGCCGTGGCGGCGCCGAGCCCTGACTAAAGATGGCCGCGCTGCCCGGTGGGAACATGGCGGGGGGCGGCCGGGGGGCGCGGGTGGTGCTGCTGCTGCTGCTGCTCGGCGGCTGCCTGGGCCGGCGACCCCCGGCTGCAGCCGCTGCCGCGCCGCCTGCCGCCGCTGTTGTTCCCCCCTCGGCGGCGGCAGAGGAGACGGTGATCATCGGCCTGCGGCTGGAGGACACGGACGACGTCTCCTTCATGGAAGGGGGCGCGCTGCGGGTGAGCGAGCGGACGCGGGTGAAGCTGCGGGTCTACGGGCAGAACATCAACAACGAGACCTGGTCGCGCATCGCCTTCACGGAGCACGAGCGGCGGCGGGGCGGGCGGGCGGCGGCGGGGGCGGCGGGGCGCGGCGGCGGCGGGGGCGGCGGCGGGGTAACGGGCGGCGGCGGCGCCCCGCAGCGCTGCGGCATCCGCACCTCGGACATCATCATCTTGCCGCACATCGTACTCAATCGCCGCACCTCGGGCATCATCGAGATCGAGATCAAGCCCCTGCGCAAGACGGAGAAGAGCAAGTCCTACTACCTGTGCACCTCGGTCTCGGCCCCCGCCGCCGCCGCCTTGGGGCCCGGGGTCGCCGGAGGGCTGTCGGGCGCCGAGGGGCCAGCCGGGCCCCCGCCCTGGGGCGAGACCACGTGGATCTACCATGACGGTGAAGACACCAAGATGATCGTGGGCGAGGAGAAGAAGTTCCTGCTGCCCTTCTGGCTGCAAGTCATCTTCATCTCCCTCCTCCTCTGCCTGTCAGGCATGTTCAGTGGCCTCAACCTGGGCCTCATGGCCCTAGACCCCATGGAACTGCGCATTGTGCAGAATTGCGGCACGGACAAAGAGAAGAACTATGCCAAGCGCATTGAGCCCGTGCGCCGCCAGGGCAACTACCTGCTCTGCTCTCTCCTGCTAGGCAATGTCTTGGTCAACACTACTCTTACCATTCTATTGGACGACATTGCCGGCTCTGGGCTGGTGGCCGTGGTGGTCTCCACCATCGGTATCGTCATCTTCGGCGAGATCGTGCCGCAGGCCATTTGCTCTCGGCACGGTCTGGCCGTGGGCGCCAACACCATCTTCCTCACCAAGTTTTTCATGATGATGACCTTCCCGGCCTCCTATCCCGTCAGCAAGCTGCTGGACTGTGTCCTGGGCCAGGAGATCGGCACGGTCTACAACCGTGAGAAGTTGTTGGAGATGCTGCGTGTCACCGACCCTTATAACGATCTAGTCAAGGAGGAGCTCAACATTATTCAAGGAGCCCTGGAGCTGCGCACAAAGACTGTGGAGGATGTGATGACTCCCCTCCGAGACTGCTTCATGATCACTGCCGAGGCTATGCTCGACTTCAACACTATGTCTGAGATCATGGAGAGCGGTTATACCCGCATCCCCGTTTTTGAGGGTGACCGCTCCAACATCGTGGACCTGCTCTTTGTTAAGGACCTGGCTTTTGTGGACCCTGATGACTGCACCCCACTGAAGACCATCACTCGCTTCTACAACCATCCACTGCACTTCGTTTTCAATGATACCAAGCTCGATGCTATGTTGGAGGAATTCAAGAAAGGTGGGCTTGCGGCGGGGGTGGGAGGTACTGCTTGATGGTTGTCACCTTCTTGAGGCGAGGACGCTCTGCAGAGCGGCCTCTTGGGTTCCTGTTCATTGAGAAGTTTGGGAAGGTGCATTCAGGACAGAGAGTGGCGGCTATTTAGGTATCTTTCAAATCTTCTCATTCCCCAGGCCAGAAAGCTGATACGTGACTGGTATGTGCCCCTGGCCTCTTTTTCCTACTGCACTGGGATGTGTGTGTGGGCATGGTGCCGAGCAAGGTTGTTTTCTTTCTTGCTTTTTCCACTCATCTGTCCATTATAGTGAGAACCGCTGACGGGAATCCGCGCCTGTTACTTGGTCGTGTCTTCTCCATGCTTTTTCAGCTGGCCTGACAGTGAGGAGGGGGTGGGCTGCTTGGGTGTCTTTCAGGCTTAGTGCGTACACACGTGCTGAGATAAACAAGGCGGTTTAGCTCCATTCATAGGCTCAGACGGCTGACCTCAGCTCTGTGGTCATGTTCCAGTTTGATTGATGCTTTGATCTTGTAACTCATAAATAGTTTCAGGGTCTTAAAATGCGTTGGAAAACACCTGTCAGTGCTGTGCTTTAGGATTGCAGGTCTTTTTCTCAAGGCTTCCTTCTGGCTCCGGGACCATAGGCTCGGCAAAGATGTGTCTTTTTCTGCCTCTGCAATATCCTGTCCATACTGGTTATGTCAAAATGGGACTGAGGTTTTCCATCCTTGTCTTAATTCTAGGAGGTGTTGACCTGGCAAATACATCTTAATTCCTGTTAGAAGACTTTGCTTGTGAGAAAGGGAAAATTTTTGGTTGATTCGGTTTTTTTTTTTTTCACTTGTGTTCTTTCAATTCTGTTATTCTCTGCAAGCCAAATGATAATGCTACATAGCTTGTGCAGGAAAGTGCTTTCAAAGAAATAGCTAAATGAAATTTCAAGCAGGGCTCATTATACCTGAGTAGATCTAATCAATATGCTGCTGAACAGTTCATTCCCTAAGAGATGATCTGGCTGAAAGGTGATCTTTACAGCTGCATTAACCTCATAGTTCAGCTGAAGGGGAATATTTGAGTTCACCTCTATCAACTGCAAAAGTTACCTTGAGGAGAACTCTGTAAATTGGTCCATTTTTTTTTTCTAGGTAATGAACTTAAATTTGCACTTAAATTTCAGGTGCTGTTTTGTTCACACGCTGGGCTTTGACAGCTTGACATTTGATCTTTATTCCTGCTCAGCTCAATTTTGAGGATTTGGAGGGTTACTCTGCTGGTGTTCTGAACTTTGTTTCATCTTCGTGGATGGAAGGCGAACAAGCCTTCCATCTGTGACACAGATCAGTCACTAGCAGTGCTCTCCAGGGCTCAGCGTTTGTGCCAGTTCTCTTTAATATCGTTAGCTGTGATCTGGGTGTGGGCATTGAATGCACCCTCAGTAAGTTTCAGGTGACACTGAGATGGGAGGATGTGTTGATCTGCTTGAAGTTAGTAATGCTCTACAGAGGGACATGGACAGGTTGAATCAAGGGTGCTAGGGTGAGCAGTATGTGATTCAACACGGCCGAGTGCTGCGTCCTGCACTTGGGTCACAACAACTCCAGGCAATGCTATAGGCTTGGGGCAGGATGGCTGGAAAACTGCCCAGCAGAGACGAGCTGGGGGTGTTGATCAACAGCTGGCTGAATATGAGGCAGCAGTGTGCTCAGGTGGCCAAGAAGGCCAGCAGCATCCTGGCCTGTATCAGGAATCGGGTGACAGGCAAGGAGGAGGGAAGTGATTGTCCCTCTGTATTCAGCGCTGGTGAACATGGGTCGAAGTCAGCCTTGAGTACGGAGCTCAGTTTTGGGGCTCTCACTACAAGAAAGACATTGAAGTGCTGGAGTGGGTCCAGGCCTTCTGAGGAGTGGCTGAGGGAATTGGGGTTGTTTAGTCTGGAGAAAAAAAAGAGGATCAGGCTCCTCAATCTCTACAACTTCCTGAAAAGAAGGTTGTAATGAGGTGGTCGTTGGCCTCTTCTCCCTAGTAAGGACTGATGGCATGAGAGGAAATAGCCTCAGGTTGCACCAGAGGAGGTGTAGATTAGATACCAGAAGAAACTTCTTGACCAGAAGGGCTCTCAGGGAGTTGGTTGATTCCTCATCCCTGGAGATGTTTAAAAGTGGCATAGATGCCACCGCTGTTGTCTGGTTAGGATGGGTTTTGCTGCATTTGTGGGGACAGGGCAGTTCTTCTCTCTCCCACAGCTGTTCTTACTTGGACTCCAGATAGTACCATGCAGTTTTTAACCTGTAGTGATACATAATTTGAAAAATAACAAGTTGTCTCTATTTTCCCTGTCTGAAAGAGATAAAATGCACTCCTGTGTCTTAACACAGGAGTACTTTTATTTAATAGCTGTGAGAATTAGATGTGCATTTTAATCCTGCAAGTGTGACTAAGCCAAACATACCTCCTTATGGTTCCTGAATTGTGCTTAAAATAGGCTTCTTAAAAATTCTTCTGGGTGGCTTAGAAGGTGCAGACCACAGATAGCTTTCCCTAGTAGCCAGAGGACTTTCCTTGCCTGTCAGGGAAATGTCCCAGTAGAAGAAGTTTAGGATGACTTCCTAACTTGCATGTTCCCTCCTGACATTGCTGTGTCCTGGAAGAATCTCTGTAGTTCTGAATTAATTCAGAGCAGTTTGATCATGCTGAAATGTTTATTCTAGAACAGCTGTGTTGGGTGCTTTGTATTGACAAGCCCTGGTACCAGAACCAGGCCTATCCTGGCTGCTTTCTCTTTAAAAAAGTGCAGTTGTGGTGGAAATAAAGGGCTTCCTTTGTGTCCTTTGAAATGAATGTAAATAACTGATAGCTTGCTTGATCTGGCATAGCGCAGCATCTTTTGCAAGAGTTCTTCAAACCTTCTTCTTCAGAGCAGCCCTGCCAAATTCCCATGAGAATGTACAAATTAAGGGTGAGAATCAAATTGCATGTTACTCTCTTCTAGAATGCTGAAAATAAATAAGCTTAGAGTTTTTAATCGTTCATTTCCCACCACATTAGCCTGCTGCTGCAGTAAACTTGCTTCAAGTCTTGTGTGTATGTATTCCTCCCCCCCTGCCCCAATCCCTACTATCATTGGTGCAGCAGGCAGTTTGTATGGTGGTGCTGTCAGTGGAATACTTGAATTTGTTTAAGGAGAGAGGTTTGGGTGTTGTCTTACGTTTTTGGGGTTGTTTGTTTTGTTTTTTGTTTTTTTTTTTCTTGTAAAGAAGTTTGGGCAGGTTGGGTTTTGAAGCTCACTATGGGTGGGAGGAAAACATACTTAACCTGAACACAGAATGAAGATTTAGGGGAGGGAGACCAAAAAGCCAAGTCCTTATGCTGGTGCAAAAGATGAGATGGGTCGTTCTCTTGCTCAGGCTGAACAGCTGGAGGATTTGGTGGTGGGTCTGCTGTTAGTGTTTCTTGTCCATAAATGCAAAATAATTCTCTTTTTCACTTCTGTGCTGCCAGGCAAGAAACTTACTTTTAAGAGAGTGCTTCTGCACATTCCCACTCCCTTGTTGCTCTGATCTCTTTAAGTATGAATATACAGGGGTTCTGATACGGTCTGCAAAAACGTTTCTCTTTTAAAAGTCACTCTTTTACTTACAGATCAATCAATAAATAGCTTCTGAAAAGATGTTGAACTTCTACCAATGCTGTCAAAACTTTCTGCCCACAAGTTGTGCAAACTTGAGCGTTTAGCTTACTTAATTTGGTCCTTCAGATTTAATGCAAGGAAGTGTAAGATACACTTTATAGCAGCCTAGGAGGTGATCTGCTTGACTTTACTCAGCACAGAGGTCTCATTTGAAAAAAAAGTCCACCTTCAGCTAATCTGATATTGGTTGTTGCTGTGCAGGGGAGCAAGGCATTACCTGTTCCAGGATCAATTTGTGACGTGGCTCCTAAGCTAAAGCAGGGAGCGAATGAGCAGCAAAGTAATTTTTGGAAAGGAGCTAGTGAACTGTCTCCACTGGTCTCCTTTTTGTTGTTGATGAGTGTGCGGGCTTGTTCTGTTGTTCCTTCCCCCTCCACCCTCACTTCTGACAGTTTTCCTAGGTCTCTGCTCAAATGCTCTCTGGCGCTTGCTCTTGGTGTTTTTCACAGGCAGATCTCTGCATGTGTGATCCTAAATCCAAAGTGCTCTATTTCTAGCTCCCTGCCTGCCAGAACTACAAGAATTCAGCTTGAAAAGCCTCATGTTGTAATACTAATATTTTAAGATTGGCTCACTTTCTACAAGCCATTGTATGGCTGCTTTCCTGGTGGCCTGAACAGTTTCAGAGGGCAGTGGTTTCTCAGTCTTCCTTATCTGGGGATTTTGAGTCATCTGTTCTCATCTTATGTCTCTGCACTATTAAGTTATATTAAAGAGCACAGTTAATAACCTGTGACAAAGAAGTCACAGTAACTGTATGCAGCAGTTCTGAGCTTGTTTCTGAATCACATGGCAGCCTTGAGAAAATTCCTGGGTTCTCTATTAAAGTCATTAACAACTGGACCCTAAAAGTTGATGTGTGTGTGTTTTGTGTGTTTTTTTTTCCCCTTCCTTAAAAACCTTGCCAGATTTAACTTTATCTGCTCTTCAGGCTCTGTTAGTCTTGTGACATCTATTTTTAATAGCATTTGTGTTTAGTGGCTATATTTAGTGTGGACATAGGATCTGGAGAAAATGTGTCCATTTCTACTTGTCCTTCTCCCTCCAAAGAAAACCAAGCCCCATCAACCTGAACCATAAATCCCTTACATTTGAGGGAGAAGAAAAGAATACTTAGAGCTTCTTATTCCTTTTTTAGGTGTGTAGATACTGGGTTTGTTTTTTTTAAGCAGGTAGAACTGCAAGTGATTGGTAGCCCAGAGATCCAAAGTTCTGCATTACTGTTGGGTATCTGAGTTCTTTCTAGTTGTTTTTGTTTGCTTGTTTTATTTTGTTGCTGTTTGGTTAGTTTTCTGTGATTAAGTCACCTGCCTTTCTGGTAGAGCTCTAACCTAAGCTTGCAGGTTTGCTTGTCTCTGTCAGGTTTTGTGGGTTCCTGTCTTGCTGAATCTGAGTCCAGGCTTGCCATAAGTAACTTATTTAATGTATCTGAATGCTGGTTTATCTAATAGCTTGTCTGTTTTTCTGTGTAAACCTGTGACTGCAGCATTGCAAGAAACTGGAAGAAATTAGGTAAATCCCTTCTGGGATTTAGCTAAGGCATGTAAACCACCTCCTTGGCAAACAATATAGTTTTCAAGACTGTTTGGCTAAAAAAAGGCACCTGCTCTGATCCTTTTGGAGAAATGAATGTTAAGGGGAAGGTGTTGAGGAGGTCCAGTGTGGAGAATCTTTTGTGTAAAGACAGTAGAGGAGTACTCGATGGAAGGGAGCTTGCCACCAAGATACAGAAGAAGCATTTATGTGCCTGCAGATTTGTTCTCTGAACAAAAACTGCATGTAGGTATGGGGGGGTTGCCTCATGACAAACTATTTCTTGGCTGTCTGACAGTGTAGCACTCACAGGTACTGTGCTGCCAAGACCTTTGCTGGCCTTGCAGAGCTCCTGGGGGGGTGTATGCTTGTTCCACTGGAGAGGAGCGGATGTGGGTTGCTGCAGGCAGCTCTCTTACTGGTATGCTGTGGGGGAGGTGTCAAGGGGAATGCATTAGAGAAAGCTCCGGTTCTTCCCGGGCTCCCTACCGTGAAGCTTCTTTAGGGACCAGAAGAGGAAGAGATGCTGCTGGAGAGCAGCAGTGCTTTTTCACCCTGGCCTTGGTGAGGAACCCAGCTGGAGGCTCTGTTCTACTGCTGAGAGTAGAAAAAAACATGGTTCAGGTGGCTGGCTGGGAGAGTAGTAGGAGAATTAAACGGCTTGAGCAGTGGGGGTTTGAATCTGATGCTCTTGTTGGGTGTGTTTCTTTGATTGCTTTTTATTTGATTACTAGCAATGCTTGCAATTCAAGGAAGACACGAATTTGCCTTTTCCTCCTCTCATCTGGTTGCTAAATTAGCAAATGCTTTCCTGCACTGAAGCTGATGGGGGTGAATTCCACCACAAGTGAACCATGCTCCTCTCTGCTTTCTCTGTGTCTGTAAAGGTTATCTGTAACAGCCAGAGATGTAAACTTCAGGTCAGTCTGTGCAACCAGCAGCATTTTGTGGCCAGTTTTGCAGTAAAATAGAAGTAGCAGAATGTCAACTTTGGAGCAAATTTAATAGTGCAGGGAAAAGATCAAGTAGTATAACCATTGCAGTAGTCTTTCAGGGCTGAGAGGTTTTTGAGTTTCAGGATTTCTCTGCCAACACGAGGTTCTGGTAAGCAGAACACTTTCTTGGTGGACTTCAGTTGCCTGTAAGGGTGTAAGAACAATGACAGCGAATCATCTGCAGTAGTAAGTGTCTGGCAATGGCTGAGTGCTGGGAGAAAGTCTTAGAAGAGAGTAAATTTATTTTGTTCCCCATGGAAGCTTACTGATCTCATCAGGCTGCGATTCAGGAATTTCTGGAACTAGTGATGCTGTCCTTATTAAATAGCCCTAGGTGCTTATTTCTTTCTCAGCGTCCCATCAGCGCTGAACCTTTGTCTGCTCTCGCACAGAGACAAACAGCAGTCATGGGGTATCTCCTGTCAATAGCTTTGTAGTGCCAGCGATAGAAAGAGGTGGATTTAAAGGCTGTATCTCTGGCTTCTGTATGAAGCCATCCAAGGGTATGTTTTGTTTTGGCAGGCTCTGACATCACTCCAGGCGGCAACTGAGGAGATGAAGGGGTTTGCCACCTCACACTTCATATGTTATGAGCCCCAAGACCCTTCCTTTATTTATTGAAGGAATCATAGTGAGTGGCTGTGTTGGGGGTTGTTATTGGGTTACTTAGCTTGGAGCTGGAATGGTGTTAATCTCTAGAAAACACTCATCTGTCTTGTGTTTAATGTCAGATTTTGTCTTGCTCATTTGGAGGGCAGACATTCTAGTGCACAGGAGAAATTGGAGTCTTGCTACTTCAGTTATTCTGAACACTTTGCAATGTATGCTTAATATTAAGAGTTATAAGTTGGCTTTACAGATGCTTACCATTGAGTAGGCCTAGAATGAAAGGAGGAGTGGCCAGGCAGTGGGTTGAATTAGTTTATATTTCATCCTGCCTTGCTTGTTCCATAAATACTTAACAAGAGCTCACTTTTTCATTTACTTAGGTGCCTCTACAGGGCTGTGGTGCAATTTTTAGTCTAGGGAGACCAATTGCATTTCTAGTATTGAATCCCTCCCAATTTCATTAATGGAGCTTGTAAAACTAGCTCTTCAACAGAGTGCTCCAGTACTCTGAACCCATACCCTGGTGAGCATGACCTGGCACTCTTGTTAATTTGACAAGGTCCTGAAATACAGCCTATCAGCTACAAATAGGAGTGTAAATACTTTGTGATAATGAGCTACAGTCAACAGCACATGGCTGAGTGTCCCAGGTCAGGCAGCTGATCCAGCCTGGCTCCTGCTGAGGCCACTGAGTGATTTCAGAACTATCTAGTGATGGGAGTTTGTTTCACTTTTCAACAGTACATAATTATGGGGAAAAAGATGCATAAATCTACCAGCAATCTTTGTGTGGAATCCCCACTTTCCCTTGGCCTAGAAATCAACATGGCCCTGTAGTTGTTGGGAGCAGAAGCTATGCTGGGAATAAACTAGTGCTAAGTGTGATGGTATACAAAGCACCTGTGCAAAGGGTATGAAAAGCAAAGCTAGTTAAGGAACTGTAAGGGGAGGACATGACCCAGTCACCTCAGCATAGGTCTTCTTACAGAGAGGTAGGTGTAGGGAAGAGAAAGGGATGTCCTGGAACTTGAGAAGCCCATTGGTGTTCTAAATGTCTTTTGGTACAACATGGAGTAAGGAAATTCTGGTTCTTCGAACCATATTGTTATCAACTAAGACAGAGAAACTACAGCCTATTAAAAGACGTCCCATAGCTTCTCTGAAGAAGAAAAAATATAAATCTCCAAACAGAAAACACCAAGAAGCCCTACTAATCCTGTGATTTCAGGATGTGCAACCTTACTGTGTCTTTCACAAACCAGACTCGGAGAATCTAGGTGCTTATTTGATGCTCCAGCTTGAAACACAGAGTTGAAGTACTGAAGGCAGAGAGATCTATCATGCTTGAAGAGAAAATGGATGTTATTTTGACTTGCCACTGGAGTTTCATGTACTGGATGTACTTAACACAGTCACTATCTCAGCTTATCTTTCCATTCCTGATCCACAGTTACAAAGAAGCTTTAATTCTTTACCAGCTTGTTTCCATTAACTCTTTCCTTTTTTGCCCTCCTCTACACGAAAGTGGTCTCTTCCCTGTTTACAGTTCTGTCTGTAGCAGCTTTCCACTCTGGAGAGTCATGGTTAGGGACCCTTGTGTTTTGTGTAGAAATTGCCTGGGAGTCTTCTAGAATTTGGGTAGTTAATGACTTGGGATTTGCCACATGTCTGTGTTGTCTCTGGGATGTCATGGGTACTCTTTGTGTATGGAAATGCAAGACATACTTCTTTGCTGGGGTAAGCTGGCATGTTGGAAATTAGGATTCTTACATGGGTGTTTGTAATTATTTTTGTGACTTAAAGACATGAGGCATTATTGCCCTTTACCTGCCAGTTATGATCTTGGCTTGGGAGGACAAGTGGAGGAATACTAAAAAAGCACCTTGTCTTGTAACTAACTTGTCTTAGAATACCCAAGATCAGAACAGAAAACTCAAAGCTAAGAAAGCTGGACTTAGTTATTGTCTCTGCACTGAAGCACTTGCTTGCAAGTTATTTGGTATAACTTCTGTGTTTAAATGTGAAGCAACAGCCACTCTCATAATGGAATTGTACTTCGAAGGGCAGAGTAGATGCGGTGCTTGTCAATCTGGGAACTGAAACCTGATGATTATTGAGGCCTCAAGAGTTACAAGTTAACACGGTTCTGCTGTGGTTACTAATTAACCAAGCAAGAGCTTTGCTTCAGCCAAAGGAGCTGGGGCCAGAAGATGAGCACATAGGCGTCGCACAAAAGATCTGTATAGTTCTGTTTTCTGTAATGCTTTCCGTTGGGATTGCACCATCCCCTTGCTGGCAACCCTAAAAGCATCTGGTCTTCAAATGAGAGCAGTGTTGTAACGTTGCTCTCTGCAACGTGAACCACTCCATCAAGACCAGGCTCCTGCTTGCTTGGGGTTCTCTCCCACAGCAAACATGAATAAAGGTGATTGTGTTTGTGTTTTTTATAGGGAGGTTTTTTTATGGTAGTATCATCTCTTATATGACAGAGCCATCTGTGACTGTTGATCTTTGTGGTGGTGAAGCAAGGCTTAGTTTTCCTCACATGCCCATGGGTGGTGAGGGGAGCAAAATGCTGACTCTGCTGTAGTTGGATATGTTGCTGACAGCAAACAATTTAAAGAAGGGTCTTGCACTTCTAATTTCATTCCAGTACTCCACCTCCTCTTTTCAGAAGGTTGTCCTGCCTGCCCTTTGTACCGTGGGGTTCAAAGTGCAGCTCTAGGCTGAAAGTGAGCCTGAAGGACTCCTTTCCATGCCAGTTATGTAATGACAGGAGTGATCAGTTTTCCACTTGTGAATTCCATGTCGGCAATGTCTCGACTCCAGCAAAAGAGGAAGATCTGCCAGTGTGAACTTACTCCTGATAAAGATTAACAAGGTGGCATTGGAAGTAGGTGTGCTTGTGGGGTTTAGGCAAAGTACAAATTTAGTTTTTCCTATCAAGTCTGGTACATCTTTCCATTGGAAGCAGTCACAGTTCCCATACAGGGCAAGTGCAGACAGGGGCTTTCAGTTGCTGTTACAGGGTATCACATCAGTCAGAGGCTTAGGTTACGTTTTCTGCTAGTGAAGGTAGGCCTAAATTGTGAATCAGAATTATTCAGTAGCCCCAGCTTGAACTGCAAGGGACATCACAAAGTTTTTGCTTCAAGATGGACAAATTGGCATGCTGTGTTTTGCAATGTGAATTTATGTGGGTGTTCCCCCTGTTGTATAGCTGAGGTATGTGTACAGATAAAGCTTTTGGATGTTCAGCTTTTGTTTTAGTGCCTTGTTGCAGTACGTGGGGGGGGGTGGGGTGTGGTGTGAAGATGAAGCATTTCTGAAGATACCAGTTGTATAGATACTTGGTTTTCCTCCAGCAAAGGTGTAAGTGAAGTCTGTCTCTTCAGAAGCTGGGCAGTACTCCTGTGAGTAGCTCACTACATGGTCACAGCAGTATGGGATTTATGCTGCCGTTCAGGTGTGATCTGGTCTTTTTTGCATGCTGTTCCCTACCCTCATAGAGGTTATTGTCCATGTTTTATTGCTCTTCTAGTTTACCTGGAGCCTTTTGGTGTGGTTAGGCTTGAAAATATTGATAACTTGCAGCTAAATTGAAGAACTTCTTACTGGTAGAGGGTGTTTTTTTTTCATCTCTTAGTGCTGGAGAATTCCTTGTGCTGTTGAATTTCTCCCAGAGAAATCAGAATCATTATCTGTTTCTCTCAATGAAAAGTCCTGTACAGTGACTTACCATCAGCTACCAGAAGTTTGAGCACTCACTTGCAGGAGAAATGACTTTCTTGTGTCATGTGGCAGATGGAAGCCTCATTCCTTTTCTCATAGTGTACTTGTGTTTCCCTGTGACCCTGGTAGAGACTACACCACTCTTAAGACTTTATTCCCTTTACATATGGTGGAGTCTGTGCCTCTGTCTTAGTTAGAACTGACAGTTTTGTAGTTCTTTTCTGCTTGGTTGATGAAGGCTCGGGAGCGATTCTGATCACTAATATGGAATTGTTTTGCCTGTAGTGTACTGCTGTAATCCAGCTTGTGTGGTGTTGTCGGAAGGCTCTCAAGAACCTTGAAATGGAGAAGTTGCACAAGTTCACTTTGTAGGCAGTCTTGGTGGGGGGTGAAGCTTCCCAACGTGGGAATCCCCTGAGGTTAGAGCTTGAGGAAGGCAGCTGGGGCAGTGCAGAAACTTAATTACCTACATAATGGATTCAGTCTCAAAGAACTACAGCAATCTGTTGCTTGATGCCAACCGTAGGTCTGAACCTGTGAGTGCAGTTGTAGTGTGTGCAGCCAGTGTGCAAGCAAATACAGCAGCCTTCATTTTCCTGCGTTCTACATTGCCTCTGGGTGTAAGGGTGGGGATGAAGATTTCCCTGTACTGTGTGATGCACTACAGATGGGAAGCCCAGTCTCTCCTTCTTTCTGCAGGGGCACACCTGCTGAGCATAGGATCTACCAGGAGAGCTCTGATGTCAGTGATTCTATTCTGTTAATGTTTCCAGAACAGCTGTTTTGAATTTTCCAGGGTTTTATGTAGTCTTATGTAGGTTTGTGTGTTTTTGTTTTGTTTTTTTGTTTTTTTTTTTTTTTTTTAATGAGAAAGAGAGACTGGAAAAGGATTTTGGGTGGAGGGGAGACATACATACATTTGTGTGTTGAGGGCATTTTCATTTCTGATTCCTGGCTTCAAAACTGGTTTTAAACTTGTTGCTTGCCTGCTACTTGAACGTGCTCCAGTAGTAAGAGACTTTAATATATTTCTTTTTTTTCAAAGCATCAACCTCACATATTCCAGTAAAGGAAAGAATTTGGGAGCATATCTTCCAAAAGTAATAGCCCTCTCAGCTCTATGCAATGCACAGGCTCCAACCAAAAAGTTCCAAGGAAAATATTCAGAAAGGGAGAAGTTGTCTTGCTGTATCTCTGTCAGTTTTGCATTTAAATTGTTGAGCTTGGTTGCTTTTTTTTTATGATAGGCTTGTAGCCATGCTGGAAACAGTAATTGTGCTGGAATACCTTAATCCAAGCGTGGAATAGAGAAATTAACAACATGGTACTTCTCAAGTTTGATGATGTTCTGTAGTGTGCCATTTTTCATGCTTTGTAATTAGTTTCTAACTGAACACATACTGGAAATATTGAAGGCTGCATCTGGGTACTCTGCTTTCTGCTTGCATCTACCTCATGATCACTAGTAATGAATTGACTACCTTGAAGTGCATCTAAGGCTTAAAGGAGGATGCTGAGCAAAGAAGAGGAAACTTCAATGTGGCCATTCTTTCAGAAGGGAATGAAGTGGTTTAAACTCAACCTCATTTGTTGAAAGAATATCTTATTTTAACCATCTTCTCTAGTGGTGCAACTTGCAGTTTTCAGGAGTGTGCACTGTGATTAAACATGTACTCCCACAGCTAGAGCCAACATACAGTTTCTGGGAGCAAAAACTCTTGCTGTGGTAGTGTTTGTGAACAATTCTAACAAAAGGATTTATCTTCTCCATGTTTTCTGTGGTTTTGAGGATTACTGGGATGTAAAAAACCTGAAGAAATGACTGTCTGCACAAGTCCATGTAGATAGGAATAGATTATTCTTTTTAACCTCATAAAACTGAGTTAAAAGCATACAGGAGATTTAATTTCCTTATTCCCCATTTGTTTCCTCCAAAATGGAAAAATGACCCAAGGGAAATCAAGAACATAACTTCTCTAAGTGAGTTTAGAGTTGCATACAGATGAAGTGGAGGATTTGATCTTCTGAATTTCCTAGTGCTGTCTAAAGTTTTGTATAGGTGGTGGTGCAGCCTTTCTGTGCTTCTTTGCTGTAGACTGAGGACTAACTTTCATCCCCTTCCTTTGTACCACCTGAATGTCTTTTGAGGAAGCAAGTATTTTTTCAGCTGTTTTTCTTGTAGTTCAAGGTATGTAACAGGAGTTTGTTTTAGTCTTCATTTAACAGCTTCCTTGCATGATGATTGCAACTGTTGGACTGACAGTCCCTCCTATGACTTGTTTTTTGTGCCCTGAGGTCCTTGGCTGTCAAAGTTATTATTGAGCATTTTCACTCTCCTTTCTGCAGGTGAATATGTAGTTCTCCTGGCACCGTTTGTTGGCTGAAAGAGACGGAAATCTGAGAGAGGCTAGGAGACAGTAGCAACAGATGAGGCCATCCACTAGACAAATGTGTGGAGACACAGAATCATAGAATGGTAAGATTTGGAAGGGACCTCTGGAGATAATCTAGTCCAACCCCCAGACTGAAGCAGATTTGCCTAGAGCAGGTTCTACAGGATCATGTCCAGGCAGGTTTTGATTATCACCAGAGAAAGAAACTTTACAACCACTCTGGGCAGCCTATTCCAGTGTTCTTCCACCATTACAGAAAAGAAATTTTTACTTAGGCTTAAGTGAAACTTCCTGTGTTCCAGTTTATGGCTGTTGCCCCTTGTCCTGGTCCTGGTAACCACTGAAAAGACACTGGCCCTATCTTCTTGACACTTGGATTTTGATATTCATGAACATTGATAAGATCCCCTCCCTGTCATTCTTTTTGTGCCTAAACAGGCACATGTCTCTCAGCCTTTCCTTGTAAGAGACATAATTCAGTCTTCTAATCATCTTATAGCCCTTTGGTCTGTCTCCACTACTTCACTGTCTCTCTGGAACTGGGCAGCGCAGAGCTGGACATGATACTCCAGATAGAGCCTCACTAGGGTAGCATAGAGGGAGACAAGAGCCTCCCTTTGACCTACTGGCCACACTCTTAATGCACCTCAGGTTACCATTTGTCTTCTTGGCCACAAAGACACTTTGATAGCTCAAGACTGCCAAGTCCTTTTCTGCAGAGGTACTTGCTGATGGGTCATCCCCTAACCTGTGCTGATGTATGCCATTATTCCTGCCCAGGGCAGCACTGCCAGCTACAGACCTACAGCTGGACTCTGCGCTGTTGGTCATGACTCTCTGAAATCTTTTTTTTAAGCCAGTTCTCAATCCACTTCACTGTCCTACTCCTCTAACTCACACTTCCTAACCTTTTCTGTGAGAAAACTATGGGAGACAGTGTCAAAAGCCTTGCTGAAAGCTGAGGTAGACAATATCCATTAGTCTCCTTTCATCTACCCAGTCAGTCATGCCATCATAGAAAGCTACAAGATTGGTCAAACACGATTTTTCTCTTGGTGAGTCCATGCTGACCACTCCAAATAATCTTTTTTTTCCTCCTCATGCTTAAGAGATGATCTTTAGAATGACCTCTTCCATTGCCTTTCCAAGGATGGAAGTGCAGCTGTCCAGTCTCCTGAGTCCTCCTTGCATTCTTTGGGTGACAGCGGCTTTCCTCCAGTCCCCAGGCACCTCTCCTGTTCTCCATGACCTTTCAATGATGGTGGAGAGTGGCTTAACAGTAACGTCTTGCAGTTCCCTCATCACTCACAGGTGCAGCTCATTGGGCCCCATGTTAAGGTGAATGCTCCAGTGGTTGATGCTTTGTTCTATTTAGCTTTATGGGTAGTAAATTGCTGCTGTAAAGGTCATTGTCAGGTGCTTTCCAACCTCTTTCTGATATAGAGGGTTTTAATCTGTTGATGTTTTTTTATCACTGTCAGAGGTGCCATTTCTGCTGTGCTGCTTGGCTTCTGTTTTCAGAGATTTTAAAAGCAATGTCCAGTTTAGCTTGATGATGAAGTATATTTCTGTTTTGATAGGCTGAATGTGTAGTAGGCAAGTCTTTAAGGGACATGACTTCTATTACTTATTCCCAGTCTTGAGGGGTATGCAAGTAGCTCTCATTTTATCCTGTAGGTAACAAGATGCTAACCAAGGTCTGATTAAAAACCTTGCCTCATGAAGGGAATCTAGGAAGTTTCTGGATCTATTCCTGGTGCAGCTGCAAAGTTGTTGTAGCACTATGGACAGGATAGCTACACCAGAGGCTAACACAACAGTGTCCCTCATTGCATTCATTTCAATGAGTCTTAAACAGGCCAGATAAAAGGGATGCAGGGGCACAGATCCAAGCCTATTCTTACTGCTGGTGTAGCTTGGCATAAAAAGGATGGCTTAGTTTGTTCTTTTTCTCCTTACTCTGTGTGTGATGTTGTGATATTGGAGAAATAGCAGCCCACCAATCTGTTACCCATTGACAGTGAAGTGTGTGCAAGATCTGTCCTTTTGATGGTCCAGCCCTGCTCTTGGGTGATGCAGGTATGCCACTCTGCCTTGCTTTTTTTGAATATACTGGCATAGACTGGATTCTGCCACTGCCCTGATGGTTGTCTTGGGCCCATGTGCACATCAGGGTCTAAGCTGGACTTGCCTTCATGACACAGAGTTGAATGAACCTGTGTTCTGTTGATAGCATTATCACTATGTCTCTGTGCTTCCGTTAGTGACTGATATCTGATTAAAGTGTCTGTTACTGCAGAAACTCAGCATTGGAATCATAATCAAGGGCACCATTGTGTTGTGCTATCATTAAGTTTTGCTATGGTTGTGATCATCCTGGTTCTTTATTGTTTTATTTGACAAAGGAAGCGGGAACAGGATGGAGGAACTGAGAATTTCACTGCTTGTCCCTTTTAGAAAATGAATGTGACTGAAACAGTGAAGCCATGTTTCGTTATCTCATCTCACCTTTCCTGAGGTTTAGGCTTGTGCAGGGAAGGGGTGGACAGCAACCAGTTCATCCTTCTTTCCTTAACTGACTAAAAGAAAAGGTGAGCGAGTGGCGTCCTCCAATACAGTATGGATTTGGAAATCTCATTGGAAAAGCTGCTGTCAGAAGAGATACAGAAATGCATTTCCAGGTTCAGAGAAAATGGCTTTAATTGTTCAAACCTTTGTGTTTGAACAGGGAGCTGGAGAGAGTGGTGGCAGGACTAGGTTGGGCAGCCTTTGTAGGCTGGGATAGGAAGAGATGGGAGTGTCAGCAACCTTTGAATTGTTAACCTTTTGAAGTCGTATAGGGTAGATGTCTCATTACCCTTGCCCCAATGCAGGCACATTTTTTACCTGTGACATACCAAGCAAATTGCTTTCTGCCTCAGAGATGGTGAGCAGTTGTTAAACCTGTTTGGCTTCAAGGCACTCATTCTGGGGATTCTCTTTTATCTGCAGTCCTGGGGATCAGGAGGTCTGCAGAAGCCACCCTTCTTTTCCCATTTCTGCATGATCAGTTCTTGAGGTAAAAGCTCCTATGCTGTGTGAGGGGGTTTAGTGTTTTAGTGAGTGCTTACAAAAATAGCAGTAGATCATCCCTCCAGGGTCAGGTAAGGGACTGAACAAGATAGTGACTCCTCACAATAGGCAGAGTGCTTGAGTGCAGTGTTTGAAGAACTTATTAGAGAAACTGAATTTCAAGCTAGACTTGCAGTTTGATGTAAAATCTGGTACTAAATTCCTGAAGACAATTGTCATGTGACTTTAACTTTCCTTACCAGAATAAGCTGCTTTTAACATAAGTGACTGACTGCATTAGTGTCTGTCAAAGTGCTGACTTAAGCATGAAGAAACAGTTTGTCTGCATTTTGTACACATAGATGCATCTTGGCAGCAGTCATGTTTCTTGATATGTAGCATGTCTCTAGCAGGGGACTATAATACCGAGAAGACTGAGAGGAATAAATCTCATCAATGTATACAAGTATTTGAGGGGTGGGTGTAGAGTGCATGGGGCCAATCTCTTTTTGCTGGTCAGCGGCAATAAGACAAGGAGCAAGGACTATAAATTGGAACATAGAAGGTTTCACCTCAACATGAGGAGAAACTTTTTTACAGTGAAGGTGACAGAGCCCTGGAGCAGGCTGCCCAGAAAGATTGTGGAGTCTCCTTCTCTGGAGACTTTAAAAACCTGCCTGGATGCATTCCTGTGCAAACTACCTTTGGGGATCCTGCTTTTGGCAGGGGTTTGGACTTGCTCTCTGAAGGTCCCTTCCAACCTCTAAGGTTCTGTGATTTTTATTTCTTCTTCTTCCAGCTATTGCAAACTCCTATGAGACTGCAGACAAGCCTGGGTGTGGAGTTGGTCAAGAAGGATCCAGAAGCTCTGGAAGAACAGGGCCAGTGAGAAAACTGCAGTAGTTCAGTATGCAGGAGAAGGCTAAAGCATAAAACACAGAAAATTAAAACTATCATAGAAAGATAGGGAAAAAGTAGTCAAATGAATAAAGCCTACTTTTAATAATTATCACTGAAGTGTTTGACCTCCCATAGGTGCTCTTGTCACAGCTAAAGCACTCCTGACTTACTGTTGATACTTGCCTGTGTTTTTGGTGTTTCAGTGATAGATTCAGTGTTACTAAAACAGGTGCCACTTAGACACTGGCAAACGAGCTCTCTTCTTGCTGTTCCACCAAAGGATTATGACTCAGT
The DNA here is from genome assembly GCF_015220805.1 of Pogoniulus pusillus. Classification (NCBI taxonomy): domain Eukaryota; kingdom Metazoa; phylum Chordata; class Aves; order Piciformes; family Lybiidae; genus Pogoniulus; species Pogoniulus pusillus. The sequence continues at coordinate 13,701,856 of NC_087269.1, read as the reverse complement.
GCTGAAGTGATGGTTCATTTAGCAGAGCAGTTAACCTAAAAGTATAGAAATTGTCAGGGTTTCCACTGCTGACTGTTTCCTTTGGGTGTTTTTTTGTGTTGTGGACATGGCAAGGAAACTTTTGACTTGTAGACATTGCTCTGCTGGGAACCGACTTGTAGTGAGAAGTTTGTGAGTCTTGTAATGCAGGTAGCTGCTTGGTAGTGGAAGCTGAGCTATATTTGAACCCGTGCAGGATGACTGACTCTCTTTTAATCTGCCAGCTCATTCTTCACGCCTGTTTTCTGTTTGGATTTTGTAGTTTTGAGATGTTTTTGGAGAGGGTACTGGGAAAACTTGCAAACATTTTTCAAACAAAAGATTTGTCTCCATGGCTGAGAGAGTTCATTTGGACACTTGTTCTGAGTGGTTTTTTTTTTGTTTGGAAAATGAAGTTCTTAGAAGAAGTTAGATGGCCTTGGCTTTCTTTGTTCTTTCTTCTGCCTCAGACATCTGTATCAGCTCTCACCGAGCTCTTTATCTTACTTGGCTTTTCTGTGGATGCCTGGAGGCCTTGGCTCACATTCTCAAGAGTGTCCACTGGTTCAAGAAGCCATCGCTGCTATCAAATTACCTTGACAGCTGTTGTCCCATTTCATATTTGCCATCCCCTCCCTCGACTTCCTTGTGATTTTTGGCAGAAGCTGTGACTATTGAGCAATAAAACTTGGATCTGAGAATCCTGTTGCTGGTGGGAAAATGAGATGAGAGCATGCTAGTTAATGCCTTGCAACTTGACTTCTTGCTGCTGTATAATCAGTAGCATCTTTATTTGGAAACAAAACCTACCACTAGCTACTCTGTGGACTGAGGGAATAGTTCATTTACTGCTCATCTGGAGTTGTGTGTTGGGTGCCAGTCTTAGAACAGCACACTCTATACCAAGATATGAGCTGTGACCAGACAAGCTCTGGATTTGGAGTCCTTGACAAATGCTTATGCATAAGGACTGCAGAGCAGCAAGGATGCTTGTGTGGAAGGTAATCTGTAAGGGCATGACTGACTTTGTTAGTTTTATCAATCATCTTCCCTCTGTATAACCTGGAATAGAGCTCCTGTAGTACTGTGTAGTAGACATTAAAGATAAACCTATTGGAAGCAATTGGTTTTGCTTGGTTTGGAATCAACAAAATGTTAGAGGTAGTATTTGGAGACTCTTTTCTGTGTGTTTGGGGGTTTGGTTGCCATTCTTTTAAATGCAACTATAAAACACTTCTGACAACTGGCAGAAATGCTGATGGTCTTGGGACCAACCATTGTAAGAGAGCTGCCACCTCTAAACCTCTCTTTTTAAGATGTTTTCTGTTCCCTCTCTCAGTTGTTTGGAAAGTTGGCTGATGCAGGGCATGCTTTAATCTCTGCTGATCATTCCTCTTGTCCCTGTTGAAACATGTCAGCAACTAAATTTTGTGTAACATACTGGAAAAATTAGGAAGGAGCAAAGCATCAGATCTTACTTGGGGGGATGACAGACAGAAAACAATTAATGTCCCCAGAACACTCTGCTCTGAGGAACATGTATAGGAAAGGCATATTAAAAATTATTTTGCTAGCAGTGTGCATGATTTACTGGCTTGATAACATCAGTGTGAAATGTAAAGCTTGTAACAGTCTGGATCAGACCAGCCTTAATGCATGTCTTACAGTTCCTAGATTACTGTGCCAAAGGGGGAAGACTAGACTCCTACTGAAACATGTGCTGCAGTGGCTTTGTATGTGTCTACAGAGAAGGTTATTTTAAGCAGCTGGGGAATAGTTCTGGTGTGTGCAGACTGAAATCATCACTTGAGCCAGGAGCTGTAAATTTGAGGACTGGTGCCTTGGGGCTCCATCCTCGTAGGAGTCGGAGTGTTATGTAGTGTCAGGTACTGTGGAAATCTTCCTGGGTTGTGCTGAAGGAAAGAACAGGGATGTGGTGTGAGCAGCTATGAAGTGAAGGAGTGGAAACTCAGATATGTCCTCTGCCTTTGGAAAAAAAATCACAATTGCATCAAAACTGTCCCCTGGAACGAAACGGAAGCAAAGCAAGGAATGGTTTACATCTGGGTGAAAAATGCATGAAGTGTCTCTGCCTGGGCTGTGACACCGAGTTCTGGGGTGCAATGCATGGGCTTTCCCTTGACATGGGAGGAAATAACTTTTAACTGGCTGTTGTTTCCCTCCCAAAGGAAAACAAAGAGCACTCACACGCCCTCGTTTTTGGTGTACAGCTCGATGGAAGCACTTCTGTTTTAATAAGAAGTGGTGATTTAATTCTCTCTGCCCCACATCCCTATCACTCAACACGGGTTTAAACAAGGTGCTCCTTGGTGCGGTCTCTCCGTGGAGGTTGCAGAAAGCGCTGGAAGGCTTCAGCTTCCTGCCATCCCTGGCACGTCTTGCGTTACGCAGCTACGGTTATTGTAGCAGTAGGGGACTTGTTAGTTTTCCAGCTGCAGTTCCCAGTGAATGTGTCCGCTCTGCGCTGGAGACTCCTGCACGTTCGGTGTTAAAATAGTGCCGTGGCTCTCAGGCATCTTGCGTTTCAAGTACGGGTGGGGAAACAAGCGCTGGCCTTTAAGGCAGAGGTTTCAAAGCTCTCTGATATCAAAGGCCATGTTGACAACTTGGCAAGCGCTTGTGGGCTCGAACGTGTTAGATCTTTAGCATAGGAGCTGACTTGCTGCAGGCGTCGGAAAGGATGTTTTGAGTTGTTTAAGTGTATTGTCAGGTGTGTTGTGTCCTTTCTCTGCAACGTGTCTGCTGAGATGTCTCCTGTTGCGCTAGGCTTGGCACACTCCTGTCAGGGAAGGAGTTAACTTGCTGCTACGCTCCGGTTTGTGCCTTGCTGTTTGGTCTTTTCTGCTTAAACCTGCTCTCAGGAGAAATCCCAGGACCTAACTCCTTTGCTGCAGCAGCTTTTGTTGCGGCTGTGAAGGGTGGAAGGGAGCTTTTGGGGTTTTTGGTTAAGCAGGTTCTGGAGTGGGAGGAAGCATCTCATCTGGGAGTCCTTCAGAGCTCTCTCCTGGGTGCGGGAAGTGGGAAGGGTTCTGCAAAGTCAGGAAAGCAGCCGGTTCTGGCAGGGCAGAGCTTGTCTACCCTGGTCAAGGTCTCAGAGGTCTTACCAGGTTACTTGCGTGTTGACTGTTTGAAATACCAGCATGTGTCGCTTCCGCTCTGCTCTGGCACTTTCCAGCTTTGCTGAACTGCCTCTCTGCTTTCTTGTATTCGGTGCATTAGCTTCACTGGTTTGCTGGGGTATTTGAGCATCTTTGGATGATAGATAAACATCTGACCAGTAATTAAGAATCTACACTTATGCTTGTAAGATTTATTCTGATTTCCTACGTGAGGCAAGTGAAGTGCAGAGCTCAGTGGTACAACACAGTGCAAAAGAAGAAATGCAGTACCTGGAGATGGACCAGACCTGGTTTTGACATCAGCCCAATTGCAACCAGTGTAGCTATGACAGTGTGGAGTGCAACCAGCCTAGTCCTGTGGCTCCTTGTCTGGCTCATGGATAGAACTTGCCTCTTGCACTGGACTCTGTCTGCACCACTGGCTTGATGGCTTGCTGGAAGGAGCAAAAGCTGGCACAGATGTTTCAGCTTTTAAGTGCAGTCACAGATTTTGGTCTGTCCTTGAAGAACACTTCCAGAACTACATAGTTTTGCATAAAAGACAAACAAGAAATCTGCAGCAGTGTGGAGGAGTAAGCCAGTTCTCCCAACTCTTTATCAAGTGCTTTCACCACAAAGACCCTGTTTCTTCTTTTACTTAACTGGAGAATTCCATTAGATCAAAAGCTAGTTAAGGAAAATAGAGCCCCATGTGGTCTTCTGTGGTTACTTAGACAAGTGCTATTTTTAGGAATCTCAATTGAGTAAGCCTTGGCTCTTGCTGCTCTTAAAATCCATGGAAGCAAAATTAAAACCTCTACCTTCATCTCAGCCACATGTAGGCCACTTGGCTATAGCTATCTCTGCATTTTAAAAATGTATTAATTATTTATATATATAAAAAAAGTTTCATTGTGTTTGGTTTGAATTTTTATTTGTTTTGTCTTTTTTTTTTCCCCCTCTCTTGCTCATTCTGTCTCCAGCTTATTCCCTGCCTCGCAAGGGTTTATGTCTTTACAAGTGAGTATTAATCAGTTCCTTGGGTGGGGGAGATTTAGAATAAGGCAGGTAGAAAGTATCGAGTTGTTCCTGTTCTGTACTTCTGAGGGCTGTTATCAGAGTTATTAATGAGATCTTGCTCTCCAGTGCTAGGGATCTGCTCAGCTGCTTCTCCTTACTTTATCTTCTGTGAGCCCTTCTTTCTCTACAAATAGCAAGGAGCCCCAGTTTGCAAAGTGTTGCTTTTTTGCAGCTCTTTCTTGCTTACCTAGTTTTATTTACAGACCTGCTTGACCCAGGTGGCCAGGAGAGCCAATGGCATCCTGGCCTGGATCAGGAACAGTGTGGACAGCCGGACAAGGGAGGTTATTCTTGCCCTGTACTCAGCACTGGTCAGGCCACACCTTGAGTACTGTGTCCAGTTCTGGGCTCCTCAATTCAAGAGAGATGTTGAGGTGCTGGAATGTGTCCAGAGAAGGGCAACAAAGCTAGTGAGAGGCTTGGGATGCAGGCCTGTGAGGAGAGGCTGAGGGAGCTGGGGCTGTTCAGCCTGGAGAAGAGGAGGCTCAGGGGTGACCTCATTGCTGTCTACAGCTACCAGAAGGGAGGCTGTAGCCAGGTGGGGGTTGGTCTCTTCTCCCAGGCAACCAGCAACAGAACAAGGGGACACAGTCTCAAGTTGTGCCAGGGGAGGCATAGGCTGGATGTTAGGAGGAAGTTCTTCACAGAGAGGGTGATTGGCATTGGAATGGGCTGCCCAGGATGGTGGTGGAGTCACCATCCCTGGAGGTGTTCAAGAAAAGCCTGGATGAGGCACTTAGTGCCATGGTCTAGTTGACTGGCTAGGGCTGGGTGCTGGGTTGGACTGGATGATCTTGGAGGTCTCTTCCAACCTGGTTGATTCGATGACCTACCATGTAAGAGCGTTGTAGGACTGGGGCAAAGGAGATGGTAGAAGTAAAGCAGTTCAGTCTCATATTAAAATACAAGAATTCAGTTCATTATCTGCAAACTATTGCCTGGTGCTGACCACATTCTACTCCATTTCACATTCTGGCTTACAACTTGTAGAGATTTTGTTGGTTATTTTTTGTGAGTGTTTTTTCCCAGAATCTGAGCAGAAGTCTGTGGAGGAGTAAGGTGAAGGGCATGGCAGGGAAAGAGAAACCTTTGGGAGTGTGGCTCCAGAGAAAGCCTGACAAGCATTTTTTAAACTGTCTGAAAAGGTTGAGAACTGCAAGTGGTACTTTGGTTCATACTGTTTGTACAGATTTCTCTTCCACATTTTTTTATTTAAGCAAATATTGTAAGGAAATTACTCTGGCACAATTATAAGAGGAATAAATTTGTAAGGGCCCAGAGATTTAGTCAAAGGACTTCATTCAGAAGTGAGAGCATAGAGTTTTGTATCTGAAGATCCTTTGCTGCCTCAGTTTTCTTCATCTTGCATAATCTGTGCTTGAAGAACCTTTTGTCTGAAAGTAACAGCAGCAGTGAAAGCAAACAGGCTTCTGTAGCTGTCAGGGATAAAATTCAATGCTTTAGTGGGCTGTGTGGAGAAGGCATAGCAATATTCCATGAAATATTTGAGTTCCTTTTTAAATGCAGAGCAAGTAACTGTCGACCTTTTGAAATTTGGTTGATGTTAGCTAATGTTTGGTTGACTTGATAATGTTTCATATGAGGTGATGCAAAATTACTCAGGGAGGATATCTGTGGCAGTGTAAATGCAGTTAGATGGGCAAAGCTTTCATAATGTCAGAGTTTTCTCCATTCAGAGATATAGGCTTGAGTTTGACCAGCCAGAGACTGATCTTCCTGATGCAAATTGCATGTCCATTCAGGCTGAGCCCTTTGTGAAGAGGAACATGTAGAGTCTCAGAATAGTTCTGAGTCAAAATACTCTTGACTGTGCTTGCAGTATGGCACATGTGGTGCTGCACTGCAGCGTCCTTGATAGTATGGATGTGATTTTGTCAATAGACAAGGCCCAGGCATTTTGAACAGATATATAAGGATCTGTTGGCTAAATGATTACTCTTCCATTTGAGTGTAGTCAGCTCTCTTGTCCCCACTCACAGCTACTATAGCTGTGACAGTGAATCACTTCTATAGAGCAAGAAGGTTTTTCAGATCAGAATGTTAAGTCTTCACATGCAGAGAAGTTATCTTATGGCTGTTGAGTATTACACTTGTGACCATCTTCTGCACCTGTCAGTCTGTCCCAGGTTGCTGGGCTCCTACTGCTTCACTTCATAGAATCACAGAATTATCAGGGCTGGAAGAGACCTCAAGGATCATCCAGTTCCAACCCCTCTGCCATGGGCAGGGATACCTCACACTAGATCAGGTTGGTCAGAGCCACATCCAGCCTGGCCTTAAAAATTTCCTGGAGTGGGGCTTCCACCAGCTTCTTGAGCAATCTGTTCCAGTGTCTCACCACCTTCATGGTGAAGAACTTCTTCCTAACATCCAATGTGAATCTACCCACTTCTAGTTTTGCTCCATTCTCCCCTATTCCTATCACTACCTGACATCCTAAAAAGTCCCTCACATCTTCAGTGGTAGTGCTTAGTGCCCAGCTGGCATTTTGGTTGGAACACTCATGTCTTTAAAACTGTTCTACCTAAACTCAGTTTTCTGCTAGGCTTTTATTCATGCCCCCTCACTCCCCACCCCCCAAAACCAACAACAACAACAAATAAACCAACAACAACAACAAAAAAAAAAAAAAAACCACAAAACCAACCAACCAAAAGCCAGCAACAAACCAACAAAAGGATGTGGTTTCTGTTCCTTGGGCCTAGAACTATTTTCTGTCTGGACAGTTTGGAGACTTTATGGCTTTGCACCACAGAATGGGAGCCCAAGTAAATAATCCCAAATTCTTTGAAAAATGTGCAGTAGATAACACTTTGATTCCCTCCACATGGACTGGAGATTAGAAGCAGCATCAGCGTGTGAATTGCTGCAGTGATCAACTGTTCAAAGCTATAGGACTGGGAGCCAGGAATTTTCATCATAAAATATTGATTCCTTTCGTTGTGGAAAAGGAAATTGAGGTAATGTCTTGTTACTGCAGAGTCTCTTGCTGCAGTAACTAAAGAACAGGCCACTGCCAAGCCACAGAATGGAATTACAGGGATGTAATGTCCCACGGTGACAGCCATGGAACTGCCTGGTGAGATGTGACATCAAGTAAACTGAGCAAGCATAACGTTTCTTGCTTGCATCCTTGTAACTGGAGAATAAAATGCACCTTGTGATGTTTTCAGTCTGTTATACATACTAGTTCTGTAAATGTGCTGCCTCACCTACCCACCCATTTTCTGGGTGTCACTGCAATGAGCGACTTTGCTAACTGGGCTGCAAATCAGCTTTTTCTGGGTTGTTTCTTTTTTTTTTTCCTCCCCTAAAAAAGTTGTTTCCCTAATGGTATTTTTCCAGTGACTCTGAATTATTCTTTGATATGCCAAACCTAGATTTTGTGTGTAAAACCTTGACTGTGTTTTCAGTCTTAAAATCCTACTTGGAGATAAGATGGTTTAGGTATAGTGTGCAGGGTGTTTTTACTTTTAAGTAAGGTCCTGTTTTTAAGGTAGATGTTTTGTAAGAGCCAAGTGAGAATTTAATTTTCAAAGGAGTTAAATCCCAGTGGTGTTTTTAACAGCTTTTTTCTGGCAGAAGTGTTTGTGAGGAAACAGCTGTGGAGTATTGCCATGTTACATTTCATAGCAGAATGCAAAAGATGACTGAATACAGATGCCCAAGAGCGGTGGTGTTCATTCAGTGTCATGTTTGGCTTCAGCTGAAATGGGTGGAGAGGGTTAGTGCCCAGACTGCTTTTAGATGGCTAAAAAGCATGGTTATTCTTACACTGCTGTGGTCACATGTTTCCTCTCTAAGGGAAGAGAGTGACTGATGCTTCTGAAAGTCGCAGGGAGTGCGAGAAGAGATGCGAAAGAAAGGCACCGTGAGAAGCTATCAAAAAGCAGTTCAGCAGCAGGGTGCTAGATCTTCGCATAGCCTCGTATCAAGTAAAGCACCTGCAGCTCTTATTCCTTAATAAAGGAGATAGTGAAGACTAAGCAGAGAAGACTGTTGAGAATTACAACATAAGAAAAGATCATCTTGCTTTACTACTTCTGTTAGCCAAGCTGTGCGGACGGAGAAGCTGACACACACCAACCTGTGCTGCTTTGGGTAGAGCAGCTTGGAAAACTGTGTCACTTCAGCCCCAGAGAGCTGTGGGAACAGAAGTGTGGTAATATACTAAAATTACATCAAAGGCTCTAGGAGACATTAATGAGATCAGTTCCATATTTATTTTCATGGTTAAGAGCAGAAATAACTGAATAATGTCATGGAAATATTCCAGAATGAGGAGATGTAACAGCTAAGGCTGTTTCTGAGTTGGTCAAAGGCTTTGTTAACTTTGTGAGAGCTGCTTCAATTTAGGGCATTGAGAACTAGCAGGTGAGAGGGTTTAGGCAGAACAGACCTTCCAAAGGTCCCGAAATACGGCAGTTAGATGAGCATGACAGAACTCTTCTTGACTTAGTTCTTTGCATCAGCAGCAGGACCAAGTCAGCACTGCTTTGATCTGTACTTTCTCTTTGTTCTTATGACTTCCTAATAGTCTGGGCATTGATTTAATAGGTTGGAGCTGTTTCTGCAGGTGGTTGGGCCCCAGCTCCCTCTGCTGAAGCAGTGGTTTGCCCCAGCTTACCTCAGGTGGACTCTGCTGATCCCCATGGCAGTTCTTGGCTCAGGTTTGTCTTTGCGGACATCAGAGTATTACTGCAGTGGAGTACAACTGCCAGTTGTTTCAAGGCTTAACATTTTTAAGGGTGCTCCATACTGCAGGAGAATTTGTATCTCCAGGAGGGTGTTTGGGACCCAGCACTAGCTCAACAGCCTCTTCTGCCTTCCAGCTATCAAGCATAGCTTTGGGCATCTTCATACACACATGCCTGTGGCATGTTCAGGGCGCTACAGGAGGTCTGACACTGTGCTGAGAGTGTACAGTTGTATGTGCCTATGTTAGTAAACAGTTCTTATGGTTGGGTTTGGCAAAGTTTCTGCACATTTGCTTGCATTGTTGTGTTTTAATGGGACCATGTGTGTCATTGTAGTGCTGCATGCATTGTGTATTTGTGCAAGCAGGTGCCTAAATGTTTCCATTGGGCTTTGTTGAAAAAAAAGAGACATATATAAAAAAAAAAGACATGCATTAATTTTAGTCACTACACTTAAAATGTAAGGAAACGTTCCTCTGCTCATCAGAGGTTTGTTGGAAGCAGAGCTAACCTCTCTCTGTGTGTGTGTCTTTGATAGAGGTGACTGTATCTGATTGGGCACTGCCAGTGCTGCGTTACGCTACTTTGTGACTTAGTGGAGGTTATCTTTGCGTAGCATTTCAGCAGCAAAGACTTTAGTTATGGGAGCTTAAGCTCTGCTCCTGTAGCTTTGGGGAAATGATTTAGCTCCTGTTGGACTGAATGAGTGTGTATGTCCCAGAAAGGGAACACCACAGACTGAATTGGGAATGAATGCATCTGACAATACGTTTGCTTCTCCCAGGTTAGTGTTGAGACAATGGTGGCTTTCAAAGATGTAGATGTTAGGCTGCAGCCGTGTAATCTGTTCCCATTTGGAAGCAAGGTAAGGGATATGAGAAATGGAAATGTTTCAAAGTGAGAACTAGTTCTTCTTTCCAGGTGACTAGGCCAGGAAGTCTTCAGTAAGATTAATTCTTAAGAAGAATTTCCCTATTTGGAGGGAAAACAAAACAATTCAGTACTTTAGCATCATGCCATTGCTATTCCTACTGACTTTGATTCCACAGTGCATGGGGAAAAAAAGTATTTTTTTACATATTTATCAGTAGCTAACAACATTCTGAGAAAATTTACTTGATTTTTCTGCCTCAGTCTCAAATGCTTTCCTTCTTTCCTTCAGCCACATAGCATCTGCCACGCTAATGTGTTTTTTTCAGAGTCAATTATATCTGGAAGCATGGGAGAGTGAAAAGTCCTCTTATAACTGAAGACAGAAGTTGCACTTAATCCATAAGCACCTCAATTTTTTAGATGCCAGGAAAACCATGTAGTTTCATGTAGGAGGACAGAGATCAGCACAGCCTTTCAGCAAGTTAAACAGCCAAAGAGAATGCAAAAAAACTTATATTTAGTCTTGCATAATTGAAAGGGGAAAGTCTAAACTTTTTTTCTCTGCCACCCTCCCCCCGACTTGGAACAAATTTTACCTTGGACAAGTGAATTCTTAAAGCCATACAATGGACTCCTGTCTCTCTTGAAATAGGTTTATGTGGAAAGGGTAATTAGACACTGGTATGGACTACCCAGGGAGGTAGTGGAGTCACCATCCCTGGAGGTGTTTAAGGAAAGATTGAATGTGGCACTTAGTGACATGGTATAATCAATGTGGTGTTGTCATTAGGTCATAGGCTGGACTTGATGATCTCAGAGGTCTATTCCAGCCTCAGTAATTCTGTGAGTCTTTCAACAGGCAAATAGCTTGGAAAGTTAACTAGGTATTGAAATTCCATGACTGAGGTGGATAAATGGTCAGGAATCCTTTAGACTCATGAAGGTGGTATCTATAGAAGTCTTCACTTCTCCCTCAATGGATTAAATTCTGCTAAAACTGCCTAGACTTACATAAGCCCTGGAATCACTGCAAAAGGTTTTTGACTTCTGAACATCTTGCAGTGTGTGGGGATGAGGCTGCTCAGTGCCTCTAGAGTCTGTGTTTCAGTTCTGTCTCTAAACTGCTCTGTGGTCCTGAGCTCCTAGTCATCTTGACACCAATTTTTTTTGTAGGGTTTGTCTTCCCTGCAAAGAATCTTGGGTGTGTGAAAGAGGGCACAGTCCAGGCTCCTCTCCGTGTGGCCAGAGCATGCATGTTCTGAGAGCTGGGCTCTGGGAGGGATGGGAGTGTCCTTGCTTTGCAGCATAACCTTGATTTGCCTGCATCCTCTGAACTTATGAGAGGAAATTTGTAACTTCAGGTTTGGTCACCTCTAAGGTCTCAGTGGACTTAATCTTGTGTGGTTTTGTGGAGTTTTCCTATTAGGAAGATATGAGATAATGCAAGAAGTGATACTTGAATTTGCCCTTGCCATGGTTTAAACTGGCTGCTGTTATACTCTGAATTCTCCTCAGCCAGGTTTTACTGTGCTAGGTCTCTGGATTGCCTAGTGGAGAGCACATGACTCCTATCTACTGCCTGTGGTAAAGCACTTACGTTGTGAAAAGAGTAAACTAACACTGCCAGAGAATGAGTAAAGATGGGGAGGGAGGAAGCTCTCTGAAATGTTACTTGGCTCCAAATATGCAGAATCTTTAGGTATCTGATTCCAATGGATTTTGAAGGAAGTAGTGCATCCTAAAGTGGGTTTGCTATGAAGATTTAAAAAAACAAAAATTAATGGATGTGTGTTAGTGCCCTCTCTGAGGACTGAATTTTCCTTACTTTGTCCTATTCAAATGTAAGCATTTACAGATGCCATAGTCTGACCCTGAAACGTTTCTTTAATATGCTTTACGTCAGGGAGGAGGTGCTTTTTGTTTTCCAAAAGGCTTTCATTGCCTTCTATGTTGTCCTTTTGTGGCTCAAAGAAAAAAGTTAAACTTATGACTACCAAAGACTGAGTCTCTAGGTTCCTAAAGTAGAGCACGAGAGTTTTCTTCATGCTGAAAATGCAGTGTTACACTTTGATAGAGGATAACGAAATATGACTTGCTGAGATGAGCAGTTGCTTCATCATGCATGACAGAACAAATCAATTTTCCTCCCATTGCTTATCCTCTTGGGAGATAATATGCCAAAATTGTCAGTACTATGAAGGTTCAGGGTTAGACAAATTGTGCACTGAGGTTAGTGGAATGGGTTGGGGATTTTTCCCTCCCCCCGTTCACTAATGACTTGAATAATTTTGGTTTTCAAAGTCCTAGCTTGGGATTTCAGAAGTACTAAAAATATGTTGTGAGTTTAATCACTTCTCTAAAAGATTTGTTGTGTGCTTTTGTTTATTTTGGTTGGGTTTTTTTTCCCTCTTGCCATCTCAGACACTTTTTTTGACTTAGACAAGCAAATAAGAAATGTGTCTTTCTTTAATAGGTTTCAGGTGCCTGTTGAAAAGGTTTAGCTAAGATACATTTGTTTTGTGCTTAGAGGATCTCTTCTGGAAAACACAAGTCTTGTGTTCCAGCATTAAGAGTAAAGAATTGTACTCTTAAATGAATTACTAAAACTGTTGGTGTGAACTGGCAAGGAGAGGGAAATGCATACAGATCACTGTAATCTGTCTGACTTTTGTGTTGTAGAAAGAGTAATGCAATCTAAGAAGAGACACTGTGAGTTTTAAGTGGAGGTGATACAAGTATAGAAGTGATTGGTGCATATTCAAGTAGTCAGGAAACATAATGAGCATTGTGAATGTATAGATCTATGAAGATGAGAGTTATGCAAGTGTGATGTGTAGGTCTATGAAAATGAGAGGTCTGCAAGTAATGCTTTTTGGTCATCTCTGATAGTCTAAAATAACAATAAAGGTACAAGGTTTTCAGGAGATGTTTAGTGCTTGAAAAGCTGGCTCACTGTGAGAGGTAAGTTTGGACAACCAGGAAAGCATCTGAAAAATACAGCACTAAAAAGGACTGTCTTGAAATCTGAGAAACTAACTTGGTCAGCGATACAGCTGCTCACCTGTGTTAGGTGTTATGTTTTGCCCTCCCAAATTAGCTCTACTACTGCTTTTTATAAAAAGATAAAATACAAAATCCTCCTCAGAACTTGTGGTTAGGCTATGTTTAACTTGTGCTGTTTCTCTGAACCTGGTAGGTTAGGGGGTGCTGCAGATTCTGAGATGAAGCAGTTTCAGAGGAGACTGGGAGATTTTGTGATGGCTTCAGCCAGCTGGATTTCAGGACTAGAATATGGTGTTTTATAATCACAGAATGTTAGAGGTTGGAAGGGACCTCCAGAGATCCAGTCCAACTCCCCTGCCAAAGCAGGATCTCCTACAGTAGTCCACACAGGAATGCACCCAGGTAGGTTTTGAAAGTCTCCAGAGAAGAAGACTCCATATCCTCTCTGGGCAGCAGTGCTCCGTCACCCTCACTGTGAATTTTGATGTGATCAGACTAACTGGAGAAGTGCAAAGTGAACTGTGGCAGAGCCAGAATTTGAATGGTCTTAGAGTCCTTCTCTTGAAGTCTGTCTTATTGATCTTTTGATGGTAGTTTTACTAAATGCATTAAGTGACAACATCTCAGCAAGTAGTCTTTTTTGGTGCATCAGGTTTCACACAGACTTTTTTCAGGTGAAAATGTAGGATATATTCCTTATCATGAGATGGGAAGGTAATGCATTATTGATCTACTCTTATACATCAGCTATTTAGTGATCTTTGTGGTCAAAAGAGCAATAGCTAGTGATGCAGCAAAGTACAAGCTGTGTTACCTCCATTCAGCTGAAAATTGAGACATCAGTCAAGTGACTTGGCTCAACGCAAAGCCTGTTACAAGGGGTTCCACTTTCCTAGATTGTTGCCAAATGGCAGTTTTTGAGGCATCTGAAGCCAGCACAAGTGCTGAAATGAGCTATGGACTCATTAGTCCATGAACAGGACAAATGCATGCGTATATTTGGCTATGTTAGGTTGATGGTGTTTCTGACCTGTTTTGATGGTTCTTGGTTGTTCTGATCTGGTTGGAAGACCCCTAGGGAAAAGAGATCCCAGTGTGACTCCCAGTATCCTGTCTGTTCAGTTAGCTTATCAAAGTCAATTTTTTGTTAATGTTGCCTTCACCAGAGAGGGACCAACACAGCATGAAGATAAAAGCTGCTCTCCATCTGTCTTATCTGTAGTCATCAATTAGGAAATGGTGAAAGAAACAACATTGTTTCAAGGCTTATTTGTTCTTCTTCATTGTTTAGTCATCCTGAGTACAGAAACACTGCTGCTGTATGCCCAAGTAGACCACACAGGGACAGAGGATTTATACAAATTATTTATGTGCTGTGCTTCTGGTTGCTTGTGAGCAGAGGCCTTTGCAGGAGGTTTGAAGATGCATACTTGATGCACTTGCATGCTTACAAATGGCTGGTGCTGAAGCTGTGTGCTTAGAGCCTTGGGTTTCCTAAGTGACTCCTACAATTTATGAATTGACACTTCCCAAGTCAAAATAATTTTGAATCCTGGTAGTGGAGAAAGAGATGAATACATCACTGCAGTTGAGATATGTCAATAAGACTTCTACTAAGCCTTACTGGAGCACAGGGAAGGCTTTGAGTATGTGTCTTTCTCTACTGGGTTTTTCTGAGTAGCTGGTCTTTGCATTGAAGGTATACCTTGCATGTCTCCACAGATCAGTCACAGGGGAGATAACTTCATCATATGCTGTCTAATTACAGTGGTGCATTTGATATTTTCTGTTTCCATGTAGCTATCTAGGAGGGCAAGGTAGACAGTCTCTCTGGAGGATAAGGCAAATAGGCTTCATAGTCAAACATGGCATAATGTTTCTCTGTGATGCACTTCCTTTCAGCCCTGACCTCTCTTGTCATCTGTCTTCTATGCTTGCACTTTGGGTTTAGTGGATGGAAAGAACTGGCAGTGGAATGAGGCAGAAGTGAGGAATTATCTTTTGCTGTCCCGTTGTTGCCACGGACTTTGTGAGCTCTATTTCCTGTGGTCTCTCTGGTCTATGGAGACCTTTTTCTGTTTCTTCAGGTATTTACCAGAGTGAAGCTTCTGGACTTGAGGTTAACTAACAGGAAACCTGTTTTGTTTTGTTTTACTGTTGGGTGTCAGAATTCTTCTGGAGAAGTTTCATTGGGAGAGATCAGAGGATGTCCTATGAGGATGCAGACACAATCTACTTTGATAAGCCATTATCTAAAATAGCCAGAACCTGTTGTGCTGGGGATCCTGTCTGTTTTTACAGGCTAAAGAATGGTGTAGCTGTTGAAAATGTGGGTTTTAAAGATAAGTAGCTGGACTTGATCCTTGCATGGGTTATATGTTGGTTGTATTTCAGTTACTTCCCAGAGGTACTCTCAGTCTAGTGCTTCTTGCAGTTCTGCTTGCTAAGGTACTGTTATAACAGTTTGTGACTTCAAATTCTTTATGAAGAATGTAAAAGTAAAGATGGGAATTAACTGGCTTCTTTGAACTGAAGACAGCTTCCCAACAGCAAAACCGTTACTCTGAGCAACCATGATCTGGCTGCTGCTGCTTGTTGACCAGGCTGGAATCAAATATTCATCTGTTTTGTTGTATCATTCCACCTGCACAACACTCAGCAGCTCTCAGTACACCCTTGCACAATGCCTGCTTCAGCAGGCTGCTGTGACCTCCATCTGTCAGGTGATGATGATTGCAAATGGGAAAAGTGTTTAAATGTGTTCAGATCTCTTTTGAGAGAGCTGGATGTCCACTTGTGGAAAGTTCAATGCATCTGCTTAGGAGCATCAAAGCCCTTTTTGTATTTGTGATTTGCTCTGACTTACCAGATCACTAATGTCACAGTTTTGAGAAGGTCAATGAAAAATACATAGGGAAGGTTAATGCATGTTCAGTTCTTTTCAGTGACATGCTGTTGTAGATGTTAATGCTGAGTTGAGCACAGTATTTAACCTAGGCAATCTAATCCACTATCTTTCACAATTCTGCCAAGACTGGAGTGTAGTCACTCCAGTTTGATAATTCATACTATAAGAGTTTAAGTCAGATGGTAGTTCCTCAAGGTGTCTAAAGGTGTTTCTGCTTATTTTTCCTCTTTTTTTTTTTAAAGCAGTATTAAGAGGCTCTTTGAACAAGATTCACATGTAATTGCCCTCTCCATCTCTTTATAAGATAAGGCGGCAGCACAGAAACTGGCACAATATCTCTACCTTTGTTATTTACCTGTGCTGATGCTTTGGGAAGCATGCACTGGACTTTCATTTACTTTTGGTGCCCGTTCAAGCTATCTTTTCTAACAGCTGTCAGTGTCCAGTGTGGTATCTGGTGCTCACAGACATCCACATCTGTTCTCTCCTCCTTTCAGTGCAGACAGCCTAGGAGGTGGGATCATGGCTTGCAGAAGGACTTGCTGGTTCAGGCAGTAATCCAAGCAATTTACTGTCCTTCAGGACACTTTGTTAAAGATGCTTGCTGGGTAAGAAACTGTTTTGAATGGGTGCATTTCCAGAAAGCACTCAGAGCCATAATGCAGGAGATGCTGTGCTGTGGTGAACAGATTGTGGAGGTCAGAGAGGTCCTTCAGGTGGATGCATTCACCACTCTGAGCCTGCAGATTCAGTAACTGCAGTGACTTCAGGTGGTTACTGTAATATAGCAGGAACATGCAGCACAAAACCCAAGGAAAAAAACTTTTCTTGGGCTAGTGTAGAAGGGCAATGTCAATTAAGGTTTTTCTCACTCCTTTATTTTAGTCTGTTTTGTTGTTGTATCTATGTGGTCTCAGTAGTGCAGAGGACTATCAAGGATTGAACAATCTGTGCACCAATGGTTCCTTCTTGTGTCAGTAAGAAGGAGCTGAATTCTTTTAGGGTGGCTGGGCCGAGTAGCAACACTGAGGTGGGTGTCCTCTTCTTGTTTCAAGTTGGTGGCTAGCATAAGTTTAGCTGACCTTTCAAGGTGGATGGGAGATGTCATCTTGTGTATTTTATCTTTGAGAACCCCGTGGGAACTGGGGCCTGTTACAGCAGAGAAAGACTAGTGGAAAGCTTCATTTGATGATGTTGTTGTCATTTAGAGGACACAGTCCACTGCTTGGCAGGAAGCATGTGTCTGACCTTTCACAAAGCTGTGGTCTTCATGCTGGTGGTCATTAATTCCATTCCTTTTAAGGCAGTAGAGAAATTATCTTGATGTCTGAACCTTCCTTGGCTTCTGCCAGATAGCACTGACCTGGATGTAGCCTGGAGCCTGTTCGTCTCAATGTAGCTTCTCCTGGCAGCCTGTGGTGATCCAGTGTCCATCCTTTTATTGTTTGTGCTTGTCAGCTGTCTCTAGCTGTCAGGTCATGTTGACACACCTTTCCTCTTTGCTATGGGTTGATATAAGCAGCTCTGGCCTTGTGTGGCCACAATCCTCAGTTTGGTTATCAGCACAGGCTAGTCTTGAGTAACTCCTGTGCCCTGAGACTCTCCAGTGCCTTTGTTGTGCTGTTGTACTTCAAACAGGTGAATAAACTACCTCTCATTGAACGACTCTCTGTTTAGCAGGTGTGCTCTAAAGTGAATCCCTCTAAGCACTGTTGTAAGTTTCTTCTGTGTTAGATGTGTTGTATTCGGTGGTGTTTCTTTCCTAGCTGGCCTTCTAGGGAGTGTGCTTCTCCTGTTCTCTGTTGGAATGAGTGTTGTTTGGAAGCAGATTAAGCAAGCTGTGCACGTAGAGAAGATGTAAGTTCCTTTCAAGCCTGTCATTAGGGATAACCATTTTATCTTTTCCTCCAAGCCATTGGTGTTCAACTATCCCTTTCCCAGCAGTGGACCCTGCTCATGGTGCCAGGTCTCTCCAGCCTGGGAGTCTAGGTAAAATAGTAGAAGGTCAAGCCTCAATGCTTTGGTTGGCAGTTGTGACAAAAATTGGTATCAGTACCGACCTGTTCTATTTAAACTATATGCAGCAGTCCATTGAAGTGGCCGTGGTGCTGCAGCATCTTTTGCCACAAGGGAAATAGCCTTCTTTTTTTTTTAATCTATTTGCAAGATTGTCTCTTGGTATTTGGATTTTTTCCAGAGATTCAGGTTATTGTTATCACATAATTATACATGAGCACAATACCAGTTAACACTGCTTCCTTAAAAACTGACCTCTGCAGGGTCTGAGAGGGAAAGTGCATTTTGCATGCTTGCATCCTGTACAGTGTAAGTAATTTGTGATGTGACTTTAACAGCCAAGTGTCAAAGTGAAGGCCTAGAGTGCAGCTTGCCTCTTTCACAGCAACTGATGCATGTGAGAAGTGCTTAGAAATGACTTTGAACTGAGTGAAAAGCTGCTGATGTGAGGAAAGCAGCTTGCCCTTTTGTGATGGCATTTTAAAATACTTTGAATCCTGTTCTTCTGTGGTAGCCATTCTCTAAGTGGTGGTTGGTAGAAATTCTCTGGTAGCTGTAAAATGGTGTAAACCATTGTAGGCACCTTGGTTAAAAGTAGGTGTGACTCTTCCCTAATGAATTGTTGCCATGCTAAAAGGCAAGCCACTTGGCTATTGACCCATCTGTCCTTATTTTGTAAGTTCAAAGCTGGTAACATAGATGCTGATTGAGTTCCACAGAGGTCACTCAGACATGATGTGAATAAATCATCAGGTAAAACTGATACATGGTGGCTATAGGTAAAGATGAATGTATCCTACTTTAAAACATAGGAATTCAGAATTTTAATCCAATTGCTTGTCTTGGAGGTTTGCCAATGTCCTAGGTAAGCCCAATTAGAAATGTTAATAAACATGGCAGGTGAAAATTCACCTTTAATCCTGAGTACAGGACAGAACATTGTCTCACTCTCTGCATCCCCTTTCAAGCTGCAGGAGCTTGGGCATTACTTGGAAGACAGCTGCATATGGGAGAGGTGGAAAATCACTGTGAGAATATACAAATACTGTGCTGTAAACTACATGCATTGATGAAGGCATCTACTCATTTTGAGGTAGGGTAGGAGTGTACCATCATATGCTCAAGAGTTTTGAGGAGTTGCAAATGATCAGCCCATCCATGGAAATGAAAGAGGCTTAATCCTGCCCTCAGACTTGCACAGCCAGTCAGACCTCCCATAGCAATAAAGGTGTTCATGTGCTGTGGGCTTCTTCAATGTCTTCAACTAAAGCTTTCTGAAGTATCTGTCTGCTCTCGTTTTTCTAGTCAACTCCCTTTTCATCCTAGAACTAATGCAAAGAAGTAATTCACTTCTCTTTTTTCCTTTCTGGGATTGATTGACAGCATGCCATTTGTCTTAATTTTTGCTGGGAAGTGTTCAAAATCAGGCCTCTGCCAAGCAGTATCCAAACTTTTTTTTTCCTTGCCGAATATGCTGAGCCTTTAAGTAGCTCATCAATGTATTAACCATTCCTATTTTAAAGTATGCTGAGTAGTGAAGCTGAGCTGAGGAAAAATAAACTCTAACTGGAACTGAATATACTTAAGAGTAGTGAAGGAATTTTTTGTGGATTTGCCTTATCTGCACTGTGTAGACCAGAATCAAATCCATAGCAGCATCACCAATTTGTCAGACTGTTGATCATCTGCTTCTCATGATATCCTGCAAGCAGATCAATAAGTGACTGTAAGATCATGAAAAAGCAAAGCTGTCTTAAATTAAGCAGTGACTTCTGCACAGTATCTATGATGTTAAGGAACAAGTTCATGTAATAATTGCATTAGAGATCAGAATGAAAAAGGTCTGGCAGTCAACTTTGCAGGTTAAGGGTGCATCTGCTTAACTTTCAGCTTGGTTATCAATAAGGGATAAGCAGGGAAAACTGACCTGCTTTAACTATTCCTTCTCTTTATCTTGTCAGATTTCTTTGTGGCTTCACTCTGGCCTTGTTGCACAGTGAAAACATTGCCTGTAAAGCTGTATTGAGTAGGAAGGTGGAGGAGGGTGAAATATTTCACTCTTCAGTATGTTCTCTGAGTGATTTAATGGCTTGTCTCCAGCAGCTCTTCTAAATTGCTCTGATGCTTCAGTAGGAAGGTCAGTATTGAGGGAGAAGTGCTGAAGAATGCATCTATATTCAGCAGGTTAGAATAAGGGAAGTTTCTCTCTTTCAGTTTTCTGCTCTTTCAAATGGTCATATTCAGGTAGGACAACTTGCAAATTAGCCCTGTTTTGATATCCCAATTTTAAAACAAACAAACCTCACAAACAAATAAAACCAACCAAAAAAAACCTCCAAGACCCCTCCCCCCAAAAAAAAAAAACTCCCCTCAAAACCAAACCAAACAAATGAAAACCACAACAAAAACCCAACCAACTGAAAACCCACACAAATACTACTCCATTACCCACCCCCAGAAAAAAAAAAGAGGAAAAATAAAACAAAAGAGGCATATTTCATGCCTTCCTGGACAGAAGTAAAGCTTATCTTTTCCAATGGAACTGAAAATCTGCTGTGAAAGAAGACGTGAATCTTCCCATCTTCTGGGGAAAGGATGCAGTCAATCTCTGACCTTGTCTCCTGGCTTCTTCTGGACCATCTGGGTCTATGTCCAGGAATTCTAGGCAGGACCTTCAGGTGCAGCAGGCAGATGTGGTGCAGTCTCAGCACGATGCCACACTGGTCACACCGCCTGATCGCGTGCGGGCATCCAATCCAAGGGTCTGCTCCCGGTCACTTTGCAGCAGTGGAGTTTACCAGGCAAGCAATAAGGCAGTGTGCAATAGCAGCAGGGCTGGGCACAGCAGAGAGAGCATGGCAAAGAGCAGGGAAGCAAAAGCAGGTTGTTCACCTGCATATCTCCTTTTATCAATGTGTGCTGAGATTAACTGCCCTTTGGACACAAGAATAGCCAATCAGGATGGCAGTTTGCCAAACCATACCATATTAGGCAAAGCCATGGGCTCACTTTTCCCTAATTTGGGAAAAGCAGGGAAAGGGAGGCACAAGCTAAGTGTGTGTACCTTACACCACAGGACCCTGGGCAGGCCAGACTCAGTGGCTCCAGGTTCTTTTGTGTCCGTTTCCCGCACTTGCCTCTCTGGTGGAGCAGAAAAACATGCCTAGGCAAGGCAGGACATGTATAACCTATTTTGGGCTTATCAGGCCTACCACAACAGGAGGAGACTCCACAGCCTCTCTGGGCAGCCTGTTCCAGTGCTCTGCCACCCTCGCTGTAAAGAAGTGATGCTGCTGTGTTTTCCCTTTTTAGATTGACCATTCAGTAACACCAAGGCAGCAGATGTTAATCTCTGCAACCATTATGTTGTAACTCATATCTGTACTGATCCTTAGAAACCAAATTAGGTTTCAGTTATGTGTGCTGAGCTTACAGCAAACCACACCACAGAGCTGATTAGCTTATTAGAGAGGAGTGAACTACACTAATATACAGGCAGCAGCTAAACCTGTGCCACATACCTGGGAAATGCAGTTTCTGACTTTGTCAGATCCCTTAAGGAGAAGTCTCAGGTAATTAAGTGAAGTTCCAGGTGGTTACTGATTTAAGAACCTGTTGATACTTTTTAAAAACCTAAGAGCCCTCTGAGAGAGGTTTTATTGCAGGAATCTTAACTTTGCTATCTGTTAGTGCTGTGAAAAACTACAGCTGTGTGAGAGAAATGGAGGAAAAACGTGTCTGGAGGTCTTTGTTATGCTTTTGATGCTACCAGGAAGGACTTTCTGCCACTGGAAAATGGAATTCAAAGCAAAAGCCAACCAACCAATCTGTAGCTCTCAAACCAGCTTGTTAGTTCTGCCATATGAAGAAAGGCTGAAAGAGCCTCCCTTGTCCTACTGGCCACACTGTTCCTGATGCAGGCCAGGATGCCATTGGCTCTCTTGGCCACCTGGGCACACTGCTGGCTCATCTTCAGCCTACTATCTACTAGTATCTCCAGGTCCCTTTCCTCCTGGCTGCTCTCCAGCCACTCAGTCCCCAGCCTGTAGCTCTGCTTGGGGTTGTTGTGGCCAAAGTGCAGAATCCTGCACTTGGCCTTGTTAAATCTCATCCCATTGACCTCTGCCCACCTATCCAGCCTGTCCAGGTCCCTCTGCAGGGCTGACTCTTCACATTTAGACTACCCTATGACCTAGAAAGGTTGGACAGATGATCCTTGGGATCCCTTCCAACCTGTCATTCTCTCCTTCTTTGATTCTTCCTGGAAAAAGCATCATTAAGGTCAAGTGTATATTCTTCACAGCACATTTTGGTGTATCCTGTCTAGTGCATCATGGCAAGAGCACATCCAACATGCTTTCTGCATAGCAGCAGTGCTTGCTCGGCTTTTGCTGCTGCTGTCAGTGTCTGCAAGTGATGAGTGCACTGAGTGCACTTTGACAGCTGACTGAACATGAGCCAGCAGTGTGCCCAGGTGACCAAGAAGGCCATTGGCATCCTGGTCTGCATTGGGAATAGTGTGGCCAATAGGACCAAGGAAGTCATTCTGCCCCTGTACTCAGCACTGGTTAGGCCATACCTTGAGTACTGTGTCCAGTTCTGGGCCCCTCAATTTAAGAAAGATGTTGAGGTGCTGGAAAGTGTCCAGAGAAGGGCACCAAGGCTGGTGAGGGAACTGGAGCACAGTGCTGTGAGGAGAGGCTGAGGGAGCTGGGTTTTTTCAGCCTGGAGAAGAGGAGGCTCAGGGGAGACCTTATTGCTGTCTACCTGAAATGAGGTTGTAGCCAGGGGGGAGTTGTTCTCTTCTTTCAGGCACCCAGTGGCAGAACAAGAGGACACAGTCTCAAACTGCACCAGGGCAGGTTTAGGCTGGATGTTAGGAAGAAGTTCTTCCCAGAGAGAGTGATTGGCATTGGAATGGGCTACCTAGGAAGGTGTTGGAGTCACCATCCCTGGAGGTGTTTAAAAGGAAGCTGGATGAGGCACTTAGTGCCATGGTTTAGTTAGAGGTCATTATGTGATAGGTTGGACTGGATTATCTCCAAGTTTGTTAGTTCTGTGATTGTGTAAAGCTTCCCAGAGTCCTGGTGGGAAGTCTAGGTTTGGATTTTCATTTGTCTTGGTTTTGTTGAATTAATTTTTTTTTGGGGGGGAGTGGTGGTGCTGAGTGGTTTCTTTGTTTTTTCCTCCTGCTTGGGCTCTTTGTCTTCCTTCTCATGTGTTGTGTGGGGAGTAAGGTGTTTTATTTTCATGGGGAAAGGAAAATGGGGAGAGGGAGAACTGTGGAGAGTTGATCAGAGTACCCAGACTGTTGAAGCTTTGCTCACTATTGCACTATTGGCAGTGCCTGGTTACATTCCCACAGCTTAACTGAGACTGTAGAGCTTTTATTAGTAATTAGCTCGTTGTGGCTTTAGGGCTTTCAGACACGAGTAGTTGTTTTCATTGGGGGTATTAATTATGAATCACAAACCTGTAAACAGCTATAGCCAAGAATGTGCATGTTTGCAGACATGACTGTTTTGCTGTTCAGCCCTGTGTTAGCTCTGCGCTGCCCTCATTGTTGTTGCAGAGAAGTGTATGGAAAATATGTTTTTAACCTCCTAGATGCTATTGAGTTTCCTGCATAGCAGCCTGTGAAACTGTGGGAAAAATGGCTTGCTCACTTGCTTTCTGATGGCTTGAATGGATTGCAGCAAGAACTTGGAGAGCCCATTTTTCAAAAGGCCCTGCTTTTAAGATCTGGTTCTAAATACATTTTAAAATCACTTAACTTTAGTCTTCAGAGGCGGGGAGAATGTGTTTACACAGGACAGTCTTACCAGCTCAGTGTCACTGGTGCTGGCTTTGTTTCCAGAGTTATTTTCCTGATTTTCTGCAAGCAGCAGTGCCTGACTAGAAAGCAAATTAAATTATCTTCCCATTGAAGTTGACAGCAGTTCTCCCTTTGAATTTGCCTTAGCTTAGTTTTTCCTTTTTAGTATGGGACAAACTTGATTACCGCTCAAAGAAACAGGATTTATATACCAAGGGTCTTGGAAGGCTCCCAACCTCCTCTTGTGGCTGTTGAACTCAAGCAAGATAGAGTGGATAGTGGGGACTCAGGTTGGAGAGCTAGCAGAGGTGATAGGATATCTGGATTTCTGCTGTGGAGGTGGTTTCTGTGAGTAGGTCTTGTTCACTGGGTTCATCAGTGAAAAGGAGAGACACAAACCCAACCCAACAACCCAAACCAGGATATCTGCTTTTTGTGATTTTCTAGTCATGAACTGTGAGAAAGCAAGAGCTATTTTAATGCATATGTTATGTCTGACAGAAAGAGATGCTATTTGGGGAAGAATCATACTATTTCTAGCTAGCTGTGCTTTTGTCATGAGAAAAGCTGTTACCATCCTCTTAGACCCTGCTTTGTGTGCAGTCCATGAGGAACTGTTTGTGCTAGGCTTAGGTTTTGAGTGACACAAGGAGGCTAACTGACAGTACTAGGCTTGTTTTTTTTTCCACCAGCAGGTTCCCTCTTCCCTTCCACTTGCTCTTCCTTTGATTTTCACTAAAAGCTCTCTCAGTACCTGTCCAACAAAGAAAAAAACACCCCCAACCTTGACAAACTAATTTTGTAGAGGTAATAAAAATGAAACATAAGTTGTGTTTTGAGCAGTAATTTTCTTGGTTGGGCAAATTCTTGAGGCACTTTGGTTATTGCCAGTTTCCTTTCCTTAAATGTGTTTTGTAGTGAGATATGGAAGGAGACTGGGATAACCTGTGTTAGATAATTTGGTTTTTATTGTAAGATCTGTCTGCTTTTGATTTATGTAAAAGGATAGGGGAAGATGTTTTTATCCAACCTCCCCTTCCCAGTTAAGAAACAGATGGTCTGACCTGTGTAAGGGTTTAAGTGTTGGGATTGGCATCAGTGTCTTCTTGAGGATTATTTTTGAAAAAACAAAACCCAGGAGACATATTGTCTTTACTCAGTGTGAGGGTTGGTCTGTACAAAAATAGCAGGCTCACAATGTGTGACTCAGATGATTCTCCAGGCCTAAAATAGGAAAGCAATTACCTGATATTTGGAAGGTGGTTTTGCTTCTAGCATTTCTTCCTGACATAAGGCAGTACTTGTACCTGCCTTCCCTTCCCCCTGCCCATCAGCAGATGCTTCCCAACAGGGATGCAGCTTCAGATATATCATAATCTAAGTACATCTAAATCCTGATTTTTTTTTTTTTCCTTGAAAGGCATCTTGCAAGGTGTCTGTTTAAAATGGCTCTGGTTCAATGGTTGTGTGCACCAGGGAAGAAACTGGTGGAAAGCTGCTGATGGTGGAAATCATCTGTCGCATCTAATCTAGGTGTAGATAGGCAACTGTGATTTGAAATTAAACCTAGTTTTGTTCCCTTTTAGTGTTTCCTGAAAATGAAGTTAAACTTATTACTATTCTTGGTCACGGGCAGTTAGATTAATAGTTCTTCACGATGTGATGGAGCCCAAGCCCAGGAGAGAGAGTAGGTGTTTATTGTTGTTGTATTGATTTCAGAGAGTGATAATGTTGATGAGGAATAAATGATCAAGACTGAAATCTGTTTAACACCTGTCATGCTTCACTGGTGTTGTCTTTTCAGTTAATGAGATTCTGGTTTGGATCTCAGAATCAAATCAAGCCTTCTCAGTACAGCATAGCTACGGAGTATTTCTGTTGTGAAACTTGTATGTAATTACTGGTTAGGAGAAAAGAGTCCTGTGTAAAGAGATTATGAACCATGGAAAATGAATATGTCAGCCCTGCTAAGTGAATTCCTTTGGGATGATCCTGATTTGCATTTGTCATGATGATTCTTGTTAGTCTTTATGGCTGTGGTCATTGCTTTTACTGAATGAAATTATCCTGAGTCTTGCTTCTAATTTTTACCATGTTTAGCTACTGGCATCTCTATGGAGATATTTGCCCTGTGTTGGCCAGCATCTAGCCTTACATTTTGTGCCTGCATTTGCTTTTACCACTTGTGTATGCTACAAAAAGGAATAGGAGGAATTTTGTGGGCCGGGTTATTAGTTTGTGGCCAAACATCACCTCTGCCTATGAACTGAACTGCTGAGGGCTGAAGGACCTTCTTTGGGAAGGTTACTGACTGCTGCCTGTGTGCTCTTGTTCCCTGGGTGTCTGCTGTTGGAAGAGGTTTTAGGCTGGGTGACCTTGGATCTCACTTCTCAGAGCTGACTGTGCAGAGAAACCGCTCAGCTCTGGTTCAGCGGAAGCTATAGGCATGGCTGTGCTCTGTTGCTGGGGTTTAAAAGCGATGCTGTGTGCTTGCTAAATAAGGCTGTGATGGTAGTGCAAGTGGAGAAGAGAGGTGCTTTGCTCGTTATTGCTGCCCTTCCAGAGGAGAATGCCTGAATTAAATAAAAATCCCCAGCTGGAGCAGTAATAGCTTCCTCCTGCCCTTCTGATGTATCTTTAAGCTACCGTAATTCCCATGTTGTTGGACACCTGATCTAATGTGAAGTGTCCCTGCCCATCGCAGGAGGGTTGGAACTGGATGGTCTTTGAGGTCACTTCCAACCCTGACAATTCTGTGACCAAATTTTGTCGTGCCACTTGTGTCCTGCTTTGTGCATGCCACCTCTGCAACTTGTCTGTAACTGCTTCATTTGGTGGCGTTTCCTTAAACAAGAAAGCTTCTGGAGAAGTGTTCATTTTGTTCCTGCCTCCTTTAGAGAAAGGATATCTGGCACATCTCTGACCAAAGCCAAACAGTTGTTGAACAGGATGAAAGTTTCTCGCTCTTGTTTATGTTACCTGAGCTGTTAGGCTGAGAGCGGCATTGGCTTTTGTTTCTACGTGGCAGGCCTACACAGGCAGCTAGTGCAGTGCATAAATAGCAGGAAAGTTGCAACAGATCTTGACCCTTCAGTAGAATCGAAGCTGGCTGCTTGTGTGCTCTGGGAGGTAAGAGTTTCCATATAGGCAGTTACGACAGAGGAGTTAATGAGCTGTGAACGCACACCTACCTTGCTTGCAGTTCGCTGCTTGTGTCACTGCAACTGGGTTAGTGCAGTATGCATCACAACTTTCTCAACTCTCTCATCTTCGGGTTCATATCCATGCCAGTATGCCTCTTACATTACTTCTGTACAAACATGCTTGTTTGCAAGAAAGACAAATGTTTGGTAGGACCAGTCTCAATTTTTTGTTTATATATGAGAAATCCCTCTCAGCACCTGTTTTGTCAAACAGGCAAACTCTTTTCCCTGAACTTCAGTCATGTAGGTTTAGTTTTGTTTAGTTCTCCCAAAGTGAGGGAGAATAAAAGTCTTACAGAAACTGAAAAAGGCTGTGCTACAGACACTTAGTGCAGGTGTTTATCTGCTACTCCAGTTCAGACCTGGTGGTGAGAAGTGAAATTCTTGTTTCTACCAGTTCATATGATTCTCAGTCATAGAATCAACCAGGTTGGAAGAGACCTCCAAGATCATCCAGTCCAACCTAGCACCCAGCTCTATCCAGTCAACTAGACCATGGCACTAAGTGCCTCATCCAGTCTTTTCTTGAACACCTCCAGGGATGGTGCCTCCACCACCTCCCTGGGCAGCCCATTCCAATGCCAATCACTCTCTCTGGGAAGAACTTCCTCCTAACATCCAGCCTATACTTTCCCTGGCACAACTTGAGACTGTGTCCCCTTGTTCTATTGCTGGTTGTCTGGCAGAAGAGGCCAGCCCCAAGCTGGGTACAACCTCCCTTCAGGTAGTTGTAGACAGCAGTGAGGTCACCCCTGAGCCTCCTCCAGGCTAAACACCCCCAGCTCCCTCAGGCTCTCCTCTTAGGGTTTGTGTTCCAGGCCTTTCACCAGCTTTGTTGCCCTTCTCTGGACATGCTCCAGCACTTCAACATCTCTCTTGAATTGAGGAGTCCTAACTGTAGAGAGACATCCACAATCACAGGATTTTAACTTTGAAAAGAGAATCATAGAATGGTTTAGGTTGGAAGGGACCTCAAAGGTCATCTGTTTCCAATGCCCTGCGATAGGCAGAGACACTTCCCACTAGAACAGGTAGCTCAAAAGGGAAGGACAATTTAATGCCATGTGTTTTCATCTAAAAACATCTAGCCCTGCAGAGGTGTAGCTGTTCACCCACAACAATGTCTCATTGCATGTGTGGAAACTCCCATGTTATTGTCACATCTGTGTGATGCTTTGAAGGCCTACTTGTCCAGCTTTCCAGACTCTGTTCTTGTGTGCTGTTTTGCTGGGAGATTTGTCATTGAGGGCATGAGGCTTTTGCATAATTTAGGGGTTTTTTTTTGCAAGCAGATTGTTTATGAGAACTTGCTTATGGAGCTATGGAATAGCTGACCCAGTAGAGTTAGTATGTTTTAATGAATCTCATTTGTGAGGCATTCTTTAATCTCATCAGGCATAGCTAGCAGGTCTGGCTTGGCAAAATAAACTATTCTGCCAATATTTTGAAGTCACTACTTTTTTTCCTCTCTTAACTAACTCTGATAGACTTTCTGCAATATGATCATGTGTTTAGACATGCAGCAGTACAGATCTGAACAGAAGAAGACCAGGACTCAGAGTCATCTAGGATCAAGAAAGGTACAGAATGTTGAAACCCAGAGTGCTTAGGGAAACTTGCAGGGTTTAAAAGAAGGTTCTCTGCTTACAAGGAGATAAGAGCTTTTTTGTGGCCGTGTCTTGAATTAAGCATGTGACATTAACTTTCAATGAAAATGAGATGAAATTGAGAGGTCCTGCATTTTGTAGTTGATGGGAGCTTCTGATTGAGTCTCTTGGAGGTGGGCCAAGTACAAAGCATGAAATTCTTCAGCAGGGCAGGCTCAACTGTTTCTTCTGTTTTGATGGAGAAATGGTTCTTATGTGCAAGCGCAAGGCTTCTGCCGCAGAAGTTCATAAAGCTTTCATGGTGGAAAAGAGTAGAGTCACTAACTAGCTAAAGCACTTTAATTCTCCTGCTAGCCTAACTGTAGATACAAGCAAGATACGTGTTAAACTTCATCTAGGAGTAGGTGTTTGGGAATATTAAGGCTGGTGAGAGGCCTCGAGCACAAGCCCTATGAGGAGAGGCTGAGGGAGCTGGGATTGTTCAGCCTGGAGAAGAGGAGGCTCAGGGGTGACCTTATTGCTGTCTACAACTACCTGAGGGGTGGTTGTGGCCAGGAGGAGGTTGCTCTCTTCTCTCAGGTGGCCAGCACCAGAACGAGAGGACACAGCCTCAGGCTGCGCCAGGGGAAATTTAGGCTGGAGGTGAGGAGAAAGTTCTTCATTGAGAGAGTGATTGGACACTGGAATGGGCTGCCCGGGGAGGTGGTGGAGTCGCCATCCCTGGGGCTGTTCAAGGCAGGATTGTACGTGACACTTGGTGCCATGGTCTAGCCTTGAGCTCTGTGGTAAAGGGTTGGACTTGATGATCTATGAGGTCTCTTCCAACCTTGGTGATACTGTGATAAAGCAAGTATGAAGATTGTCTTAATATACAGAAACTGAGTCCCTTCCTGCCCTTCCCTTGCAGAGCTTCAGTTCAACTCTCGATTGGTTTTTAAATTATGGTATATTCTTACAGAATTACTAACTAACTTTTCCTGCTGCATATATACCACTGTGACTGTGGGTACTTTAATGGGAGCTAATGCTGACTCACCTCTGCAACAGAGAAAAGATTTCCTCCCCACACTCCTTCTCGCCCCCAAGTGTTCCTTTTCTTTTTGGAGGGCATTGCAACCACTGTTCAGATTTCACTGGGAAGCTACAGTGCTGCAGTAGCTTCTACTCAATTTCCATAGGAGCTACATTCTAATGATAATTTCACGCTTGATCAATACAGTCCCTCGTTGCCTAGGCAACAAGTTACGGCACAAATGTTCATTACTGCACTACTGGTTAATGAGTCCCCAGTCTTCTGAAAAAATTACAGCCAGAATTAAGTGGGTTTATTCACTTTAATCTTAAATCACTCCCAATCTAAGCAACCAATCTGCAAAATGTTTCCAGCTAGAAGTGACACCAGAGTGCACTAGGGACAGAGTAGCCAGAAGAGGTCTGCTGTTTTCTGAAGATTCCTTTATCAGGAGCAGCAAAATACTGAAAGGTTTACACCTGAGAGATCTAGAAATACAGTTGTCCACGTTCATAATCTTCATTAGCTTTGTCTAGCTTGGCCAAGTGAGCCTGACAGTCTTCTAGCAATTTCAGAGTCAAATTTTCTGTGTGCTGACAGAGCTTTGCATCCTGTTGTTCCCAAATTTATTGGAAAATGAAGGAAAGCATGTTTGATCTGATGTCTTGAGGCAACAGTCATATTTTCTGATATGAGTGTGTCAAGAGCACCTCTTGCCAGCGGCTAGTTTTGCTCCAGGTTATCAGTTTGTTTGTTTTATTTGTTGGTAAAAGGCCTCATTTGTAAAGATTTGTTCAATTTGATTCAGTTCACGTGTAATTAAGGCAAGAATTCTTGGTGCTCAGTTGGATGAGTGGGTTCTCTGCTTGTTGACCTTTCCTATGGTGACTCAGCATGGAGAACTCAACACTTCCCTGCTGAGCAGAGACCATTGTTAACTTTTATTCCATTATTATTTTTAATTTAAAAGCTAATTTACTCTTTTGCCTTCAATCCTTGTCATACACATTATTCCAGCTGTTAAGTAATATGAAAGTTTGTCTTTGGCAGGCTGCACATGTCATCTTGCCTTGGGAAATCAAAAGGGAAGATTACGTAACAGCTAACAGTAAATTTGGCTCCAGAATGTCATTAAACTAATGAACATTGAGGGTTTTTTTTCCCCCAGCCACAATACTCCTGAGTTCAAAACTAAAAACTTTTCATGTGAAACCTGGAGTACATGTAGGTGCAATGCAGAACTTCAGCAGCTTTCTGGTCCTACACTGTTAAACAGAACATACTCCTTGGTTTAAACATCAGAGATGCAATCCAGAAATGCTCAAGTCAGTTGTTCCTAAGTGTATTTAGCATTATTTCTTCTTTAAGTGTTGTCTGTCTCTAAAGTTACTATTACAGTTCCCTACATTTGATGTGGGTTGGTATTCACCCTCTGAAGGAATCCTAGACTGCCAATTTGAATGCTCAAAAGCATTGTCTCTGTTCATTTGTAAAAAGGGTGGGGTTTTTTATTTCTTTTCTCTCTTTTTTGTTTTCTCTTTTTAAAAGAATCTGTTTTGCTATCGTTGAAGGTTAAAGAATTCTAGGGCTTAGAATGCATTCACTTATTATATACTTTTAAAAAAATCAAAAAGGCCTTAAAATGACATTTGTTT
This sequence comes from Pogoniulus pusillus, assembly GCF_015220805.1. Classification (NCBI taxonomy): domain Eukaryota; kingdom Metazoa; phylum Chordata; class Aves; order Piciformes; family Lybiidae; genus Pogoniulus; species Pogoniulus pusillus. Next base: position 13,670,829 of record NC_087269.1, on the reverse strand, counting down.
GTTGGTGTATGTTTTAAACGGGACACAAAGTTTTGGCCTAGAATTGTTAAATTCACCTTTTTATCATTGCAGCTCCTTAAAGGGCTTCTCTAAGATACCAGAAGGAGAAATGATCAATTTTATTTAGTTTAAAAACGTAGCTTTGTGTGAAGAAGCACATTACCACATCTTGGAACTCCCTCTGCCTTCGACACTTACTGTAAGAATACTTCAGTTGCATAGGGTGCTGCATTTGTACTGTGAGTGTGATACCATGACCCTGTTAGGTGTTTGCTGTGTCACTGTGTAGCTGCTTGTGCTAGTTTGAAGCTATCCAGAATGTTTTGGTGAGAAGAACTAGATTACAGACTGTGAAAGGGAAACAGTGGTGATGTCTGCTTAGCTCATAGGCTCGTTGAGATGTATAAGAACAAGAATCCAAACATACATAAAGCACTTCTACTTGGGAGCTCTGAGCTGTATTTCTCTCTCTAGACTCTTTGCCGTCTCTCTGATTAATCCACTTTGCTTCCTAACCTCCTGGCTGAACCTCCATTCTTCCTTGGGACTGGGGTAAGGTTGACAGGGGTGGGGTGAAGGTGAAAGGGCAGTTGGGTGCCCCTCCTGAGGACTCAGGTTTCTGGGAGGGGAGTTGTGTTTCTGTATTACCTTTTTACCTTGTATATTTCTGTGTATAACTGCATATACTGTAAATATCTGCTTGTATATTGAGCTAAGCTGTAAATATAAGCTTCATTCAAATTTCCAGAGCCAGTTGAGTCTAGTCTGGGTGATTTCCAAAGTGTGTGTGGGGTGGGTAACACCAAAACAATCACACTGCTATAGTATCAACACAGGGCAGAAAACATCTCTGTACCAAAAAATATTTCTTACAGTAATATATCAACTCTTCACCTGTTTGAAAATCTGCAGTGGACAGAAGTTTGGGCTTTTGTGTGTGGTTTTTCGTTTGTTTTGTGTAACCAGCATATGGACCTGGTGCTTAGAGACATGGTTTTGATGTTGACACTTCAGTGCTGGGGTGAAGGTTGGACTGGATGATCTTTGAGGTTTGTTCTAGTTGGATATTGCCTGTGATTCTATGTGCATTTAAAGAAAATAATAAAACCCTCTTTAGAGAGACCTTTATTGGGCTATGGAGGAAACACATTTCCAAGTTACAGGATAGAGTAGGATACATGGATGTGGACTGCTGTTCAGGACACTTTACTATAATGCATTTGATTACTTCTCCTTAAAGAAGAAACATGTACAACTGATAAGTTTTGTTGTAACTTTTATTGCCATCTGTTATGAGAAATGTTGAGACATTTTTTCTTTTTAAATACATTGCTTAAGATGAGCCTGTTCTGAAGCAAGCTGCATGCATGATGTGAACAGCAATGATACTATGCAAGTCATCCATTAAACTAACAATTTGAGTAATCCTTAGGTGTTTTGGATCTTCATGTCTATGCATTTTAACAACCCTCAAATGAACAGTGTAACTTTGAAGTGATGCCCTTGCTACTTAGCTCAGACTTTTGTTGCACTGCAGGGAAATCTATGTTGCAAAACTAATCAGAGTCCCAGGGCAGGTGAGATGCTTAAAACTGTTACATACTTAGATATACTGGCTAATGTAGTCTGGATATCAAGGACAGACAATGGAAAGCAGTGAATTAAAAAGTGGCATCAAGGACAGCTTAATTTGTTAAAAATAAGTGGAGGTTGTAATGTATTGGTTTGCATAATAAGCCTGATGTTAAGAGAAGCCTATATATGAGTCATAACCACTCTAAACAGTGTTTTCCTTTTACTTTTAGGGTAGTTTTCTTAAGAGCATGTAATTTCTTCTCTGAAAGCTGTGGCAAACTCCTCAGGGTTTCTGTGGCAGCACCTGCTTGTTGATCTAATGGTACCTTCAAATTTGAATTCAGTCTCTCAGCAGAAATTGTCCCCATTTGTGTTTCTCCATCAAGAAACTGTTGTTTTGTGCAGGATCAAGGCAAGTCACTAATGTTCTCTCAAAATCTATTCAGAATCTGCTTAAAATTAAGAGCAAAATAAGCAACACATGCTCTTTCTGGATAACTCAGTGCTTATGCTGCAAGTGGTACAGTCTAAATGGGTCTACCTGGGAACTGGAATTATGAGTAAGAAAGATAGGATTCTGTTTACTTAATATTTAAACCTGTAGATAGATTTTACTTACTAGTTCTGCTTGGTTTGTATGCATAGCCTGCTTTGCTCAGTATTCAGAGGCAAAAAGTGTATTAGCACTTATCTAAAGTGCTGCAGTCTGGACACAGTGTTCAAGGTGCTGACCAAGTGTACAAACTGTTTTGTTAAATGTTCAGGCCCAGTGCCTCAGGGATAACTATTCCAAGTGTACCAAAGCAAGATGGCAAACTGTAATGAGGGAGGGGTGAAGGGGCAGCCAGCTGAGTAGTGGCATGAAGAGGGCTGAAGGTGCAGAACTCACAAAGATACCACCTTTACCTAGACTGCAGATGTGTTCTGGGGACTGTTGGTAAGAAGCAGGATATACCAATCTGTTGGTGGTGTTACCTCTTGACCTTTGCTGCAAAGAGTGTGCTAAACTAGGTGGACCTCTTTTGGTTTGACCTTGCATGTCTGCTGTTGGAGAGCTCCTAGTGGAGTGTCAGGACACATTTCCCTAAAAAATGAAAACTGTAAAGCTTGGTGAAATGGTCCTGTCAGAGCCACATCTGGTCTGTTCTCTCCCAAGTAAGTTTGAGATACAAAAAACAGAGTAAGCTATCAACATATTTCTGGGTTAGCTTTCTGTAAATCAGGTATCCAGAGCTTTAAAATAGCCAGAAGGGGCAACTTCTTTTTTCATAAGTCAGTTCTTCAGTGTCAACAGTGTCTGGTAAGTATGGGGAAAGCTAACATCGTGCTGGTGCTTTTTGCAGTAGCCCACAGCCCGTTTGTCAATGTGTACATTAGCCTTTTGAGAGACTTGCTAGAATGATGTAAACAGTCTCTGCAATTTCTCATCACAGTGTTAGGTTAGCTTAGCTGCTTTTTTCTTCTTTCTTTCCTTTTTTTGTTTTCCTAAATCACAACTCTTCTCCAGCCATATGTGTTATACAGCTACTGCTACCACCTTTATGCTTCATCGTGTGCCTTGCTGGTGGGAGAATCAAGATGTGTTGTCTCAATTTGCCATTGGAATGGGCTGCCCAGGGAGGTGGTGGAGTCACCGTCCCTGGAGGTGTTGAAGCAAAGCCTGGCTGAGGCACTTAGTGCCATGGTCTAGTTGACTGGCTAGGGCTGGGTGCTAGGTTGGAGTGGATGATGTTGGAGGTCTCTTCCAACCTGGTTGATTCTATGATTCTAAGAGGAAGCTGCCATAACTTCCAACATACAAGCTGAGCTGCATACTGTGTCTCAGGGAACACATTATTGCTCTTCACAACATATCTTGGATGATGTGGGAGCACCTTGATATGATTCTATGATTCCTTTGCCTGTTGTCAGAGCTTTCTGTCTCTGTGGTGCTGCCTCTTATTATTCTTCACATATTTAGGAAAAGGGAAAAGAAAGTCAGGTGGTGTCAGGATGCATTGTGTGTACTACCAGTTCACTCTCTGAGCAGGAGCGTTGGTGGTATAGTGGTGAGCATAGCTGCCTTCCAAGCAGTTGACCCGGGTTCGATTCCCGGCCAACGCAGTTACTGTTTTGTGGGAGTTGGAGTAGATGACATCTAGAGGTCCCTGGAACATTCTATCATCATGGATATCTCTTCTCTCTCCTTGTTTTGTCTACCATTGAAAATAGAAACAGCTTTCCACCTACCTCTGCACTCATCAATGGTGAGGTCAGACCTTGAGTACTGTATTCAGGTTTGGATCTTTAACTGCGAAAAGAGATTGGAGTTCTGGAGTGGGTCTAGAGAAGGGTAATGAGGCTGCTGAAGAGTCTGGAGAACAGACCTTCTCAGAAATGACTGAGGCAACTGGAGTTTAGTCTGGAGAAAGGGAGGTGGAGGGGAGACCTTCTCTCTATATATAACTACAAGAAAGGAAGTTGTAGCAAGGTGGATGATGGTCTCTTCTCCCTAGTAACAAATGACAGAATGAGAGGAAATGGCCTCGAGTTGCACCAGGTAAGATTTAGATGGGGTATTGTAAGAAGCTTCTTCACTGAAAGGTTTATCAAACGCTGAAACAGGCTTCCCAGGGAGGTGGCTGCATCACCTTCCCTGAAGGTGTTTAAAAGAGGTGTAGCCATGGTGCTAAGGGACATGGTTTAACACCAGGCTTGATAGAGTTAGAGAATGGTTGGACTCAATGATCTTAAAGGTCTTTCCCAACCAAAGCGATTCTGTTATTTTAAGCTTCTTAATTAAGTGCAGCTAGCAGAAAATCTGATCATTTGGGCAGAGGAATCTTTCCTGTTGCTACAATCAGAATGGCTGTACCCTGCTTCAGGAGCAATCACTCTGCATCTGATGGGCTCAGAGCACAAAGAGTTCAGTCTTGCTGATGAGTGAGATAAAACCTTCTGCTGGCTTTAAACTGTTTCTGTGCTTGGTCCTTGTTAACTTCTGATGGCCATAATTGTGTGACCTCTAGGAGACCCCTGTTCTCTTGAACTGTGGCAGTTTTCTTAAAAACGTTTGGTTTGGAGATGGAAGTCTGCCTTTATCTTCTGTCAGTAGGCGTGATTATATTATATCCAGGTCCTATTTAAAGAGCGCTGAATCCTTCACTGATTCAAAGGGTTCCCCCGCTTCGAAGTAGCCCTGTTCTGCCTCCAGAGCCTGTTCCTAGGAAGGCTGCCCGTTTTGGCACATTTCTAATGCCTGCCTCATAAAAGAACCCAACTTGTGTTCATCGCTTCAATGTGAGGACACCAGAGTACTTCTTAAGTCTGGTTAGATGTGACTGTAATTAACTCTGCACTGAACTTGGAGTAACAATCTAGGGATTTTTCACATGTGAAATACATTTCCCAGCATCATTGGAAAGACTTTTCAAAACCAGAATGAAATGTCTAGCAGCAGTGAGGGAGGGGAGGGTGGCAGTAGCCTGGAGGTTGCACAAGTGCTTTTCTGTTCTCCTGGGACCTGTTCCTCTGTCACCTTTAGCATTGCCACCACTGGCATCACACCAAATCTGGGTGGCTTGATGAAGTTGGATTTAAAGAGGTATCTTGATGTGTTTGCTGTGTTGTTCACAAGTACCACTGTGTGAAGTGACCACTCTAAGTCAGATCAGGATGCCAGCTCAGGTTGGAGAGCAGCCAAACAGAAAGGGATCTGGGGGTGCTGATTGATACCTGCCTGAACATGAGCCAGCAGTGTGCCCAGGTGGCCAAGAGAGCCAGTGTCATACTGGCCTGTATCAGGAACGGTGTGGTCAGCAGGAGCAGGGAGGTCATTCTGCCCCTGTACTCTGCACTGGTTAGACCACACCTTGAGTGCTGTGTTCAGTTCTGGGCCCCCCAGTTTAGGAGGGACATTGAGATGCTTGAGTGTGTCCAGAGAAGGGCGACGAGGCTGGTGAGAGGCCTTGAGCACAGCCCTACGAGGAGAGGCTGAGGGAGCTGGGATTGTTTAGCCTGGAGAAGAGGAGGCTCAGGGGAGACCTTATTGCTGTCTACAACTACCTGAAGGGTGGTTGTGGCCAGGAGGAGGTTGCTCTCTTCTCTCAGGTAGCCAGCACCAGAACGAGAGGACACAGCCTCAGGCTGCGCCAGGGGAGATTTAGGCTGGAGGTGAGGAGAAAGTTCTTCACTGAGAGAGTCATTGGACACTGGAATGGGCTGCCCGGGGAGGTGGTGGAGTCGCCGTCCCTGGGGCAGTTCAAGGCAGGATTGGACGTGGCACTTGGTGCCATGGTCTAGCCTTGAGCTCTGTGGTAAAGGGTTGGACTTGATGATCTGTGAGGTCTCTTCCAACCTTGGTGATACTGTGTGATACTGTGACTTTTCCATGAATCCGGACAGCTTACTCTTTTTTTACTAATTTTTTGTCACCTACTGTATCCTCTGCCAAGGCATTCTCATCCATAGCTTCAGTACATGTGGCTACTTACCTCCTTGATGGTTTTGACCTTGCTATCAGTACATATTCCTTATTTCTGCTGGGAAAAAAACATGAGCAGTGCTTTCTTTGCAGGTTTTTCTGTGTCGCTGGCTTTTGTAGACTTGCAGAAGCCAGCATGAATTTGGATATGCTTATTAATTCAAACTGTTTATCTTGTTGGTACAGTGCAAGAATAGTATCAGTGAGAAACTGAAGCAGCACAACTGTGACCCATCAGCTGACTGAAAGAGTTGGCTACTTCTGTCAAGTTCTGGTTTCCTATTCTTACCTGGTTGGTTGAATCTTTGTGTTGTTGTTCCCACTATATTAGGCTGTAGTGTGAAGCTTGTTTGACAGTACAGGACAATGCTGTGTCCAGGACAGAAAAAGGAAGAGAGCACAATGGAGGCCTGAAGCTGCAAAGGAAGCTTTAAATGGCAGACTGCACCCTAAAGTAACCATGCCAGGCAAATGCTGTGTCAATACGTTTCTCTTCTTAAGGCAGGCAGTAAAAGACACAGCACCCATGATGATTCAGGCTGCATGTTAGGGAAAATTAATTATAGAATGATGGAGTAGGTTAATTATGGAAATTAACTGGGAGGTGAGGACACTCAAAGGATGAGATTAGAGAGAAGATGGAAATGGTATCATGTTTGCCAGATTAGATTGTTTCCCTTTGCCATTGTAGACTGCAGGTAAAGGAAGATAATAAATGGGTGGGTTTTTTTTAATAGTAAAGTGGTTCTGTCCATTACTGAGGTGTTGTTTTTCACCCTTCTGAGGAATCCCTCCTGAAAACTGCATCTCTCTGTGTTCAGAGGTACAATAAACAAAATTCATTAACACCTTAACCAGCTCAGAAAGCAGGAAGGTTGTTACATAGTTCAGAGGGTGAGAGCTCTGACAGTGCTCTGGTTACGTCAGTTTAATGCTTTGCATCTCAGATGTTTCTGTAACTGTAATTACATGTTTATTTTTAAAGCACACACACACAAAAAATAGGACTATTTTTAGAAAAAGCATTTAGGAAGGCAGGATTTGGAGGTAATCTGAAGCGACAGAGCTATCTTGGTTCAAGATAAGTTCAGCCTGCAGCTTGCACGGTGCCTGCAGCTTGCTCGGTGCCTGCAGCTTTTTTACACTCCGTTCTGGACAGCTAGGTTCCCTTGTTAATTGTGCTGTTACCACTGAGTTTAGGCAAAATATTATTGCAGAAATTATTCTAAGCTGTGCTTTAACTAAATATCCAAATGTAAGCAGTTTCTGTATCTCAGGTAAACAGTAACCACTGTTTTACTGTTTCAGTCCACCTGTAGTTACATGACCACCCTGGCTGGTCTGGCCAAACTTCTCTTCATCCCCCTAACTTACTAAATAAACAGTTCTTTTCTGAAAAAGTACCTTCTCCCTTTTTACTCATGTCTTTTCCCTTCTTCTTTCCCTTGCCTTTTAACATCAGTTTGTTAGCTAATGCTGTGCTTAAACTGAAAATGTATTAGCCATGTTTTCTTTTCATTGTCTTCCTGGGGTATTTCACTACTTGTCCTAAAACATGGAGATTCATGGATGTAAGACCACACTTGAATGGAGTATGTCAGAAACTATAACAAGGTTTAGCTAAGTCTTGTTTGACAGCAGATAGGATATTTTTATACCAGCAGTTAGAGAGAGCTGAATTGACTTTCCTGAGGCTAATCTTAAACCCCCAAAATACAGAAGAGCCCAGTGCAGAGGTTTTCATGATTCCCTTGGGCCTGAAGCTAGTACATCCAATCTACTTGTGTTAATCCGCTGCTGTACTTAGGCTAATAAGTGGCAGGGTCTTGCAAATCTGTCCTGGGTTGAGTTGTCTCTGCACTGTAGTCTGCTTTCTGCATTAGATGTGCTTGGTGGTGGACACTTCCAGTCTACATACAGGGCTTGTGACTGGGAGTACAGTGTTGTAGGGCTTAACTTTTGGCTGGAGGCAGATGGTGTCTATTTTTCCTCATCTATTTCCCCCAGAATTTTGTGTCTCCATGTGGCTTTTTGATGAACTTCAAAGTGAGGGTTAAACTTTGATTAATAATTTTTGGGTTTATTTGAGTTTCCAAGGGGACCCTCCTTTACTTCTCATCTTGAAGAGCTGTGAATAAATATTCTGCAGTTATTACCAGGTGTATTTGTCTTTTGCTCTGCCTGGTCCCATCCTACATTTTTCAGGGTGGTGGTTGTTAGCTTTGAAATCAAAGCAAACTTTCACTGACCACTTCTGCTGTGCTTTGTATTTTCCCTCAGGGTATGTTATAGTCAGGGCAGCCTTAATGATGTCTCCTCTTTCTATCTAGAAATACCATTCTGGTGAAAGTTGACACTTTTATCTAGGTATTCTGAAGAAACAGTAGTCCCTTCCTGTCCATTCTGAATGTCTGCATGGTTTTTTTTTCCTTTTTAAATTATACTGTGCTCTTTGTGCTTTTATTTCTCACCTTCTCTGGCATTGACCCTGAATGACATGGGCGATCCCAGGATTCTTTGACCTCAGTTGAACAACTATTGTCTTCTCCATGGATTTTCAATGTGCTCTTTGTAGTAATTCTACTGCTGGGATGTTATTTCATCCTCTGGCAGCCACTGCAACATTAAGTATGCAAACTTCTCTTTGTATCAGAGGAACATGGAGCCTGGAAGCAGAACAGAGATGTCTCAGGTGTGTGTAAGGGAAAAATGATGCTTGGCCTTTGCACAGGCCAGGTTATGTTTCAAGTGAAAACTTGCCTGGGATCAGGTAAGTTCTTTTTATCTCTTGAGCTACTCCTGAGGCAGCATTGGACCACAGTACCTTTCCAGGTGCATGTTGTTGTACTCAGACTGCTGAGAGCTCTCCTGATTTGATGTGTGTACTACTGCTGCTGCTTTTGGGTTCAATACCTGGCGTCTGAGAGCCATACTGAAGGGACTGCTGAAGTCAACAGACAAAGCCACCTTTGCCATATTTATTACAGTAGTGTGGGTTTGTTACTCTAGAGTAAGGTGTCCTGCTGTAAAAGTGCAGCATGCAGGGTAATGACCTACTTTGACTACTAGGGTCAGTAGTCTGTGGAGATGGCAGTAACATGTGAGGAGGGTTTTTGGAGTAATGGTTAGCAAAATTAGGAATGGTAGAGGGCCATAAAAATTGGTGACATAAGAGAGAGCAGACAAAGATGAGGCCACTATGCTCAGTTAAATTGTGAGCAGCAATGTGTAGCTGCCCCAGTTGCTGCTGCCTTCTGTCTGTGCTTACTTCCCCTTTGCAGTCTCTCAGCTGTGTGGAGGGAAGGCTTGTAGGGAGCCATCAAGTGGTCTCTCTTGCCCCATTCAGAGTCTGGTTGTAGTTGGAGTGAGATGTATAGCAAACCTCCTTCCCCCCTACTTATCAGTGTAGAAGTGTCTGTGGATCTGGCTTTTCTGGGCTAAATGTGCAGTGTAAAGGACACCTTGTAAGTGCCAGTAAACATTTCTGAACTTCTCATATATGTGTATAGCTGAACTAGTTTCTGAACTTGAGATGGCATCTGTTCTGGCCTCCTCTGCCTCAGATGTTGCATGCATGATGTTTCAGTGAGAATCCCAAGCTTGAAAGATGTCTGAAGCAGATTGGCTTTAGTGGCTAGCTTTGCAAAAGAATGTAGGAGAGCTGTGACCACACTCCTCATTCTGGTCATTCCATTTCCAGGAGAAATAGGTTAGAAGTAGGCTGGGATGAATGTGTGCCTTGTCCAGTTGCTTCCCTCCTCTGCAGAAAGGAACTCTGTCTGAGGGGGAGGACATGGGATTGCTGGAGGTTTTTCACTGTATGGAAGGAGGATCTGACTTCACTGCTAGCTCATCATGAAGGAAGAAAAGTATCTCTAGCAAATGTAGTGGCTCTCTGGAAGGAATTTGGATTTGCACTACTGTCTGAAACCATGCTGGGGTTGTGACTCTGCCTTAGTTCTGCCTAAGAAGCTCAGGATAAGTAATTAGCTCTTGAGTGGAAACCTGCCTGCAGGAGCTGCAGCAGTGCTTCTCGAAATTAATTGTTAATATCAGACTGATTTGCAGCAGCCTTTGCCTTCTGGGAGCCTCATTCCTGTCTCTGTCCTCCCTGACTCCTCCTCCACCTTCTATTCTGCCCTGTATTTTCCGTTCTCTAACCCTTCCCTTTAATATACTCAAGCTTGGTGTCTTTCACTTGGTTGTTGCCTTGTTCCATCTTGTTAACTTGCGCCATTCTGCATCTTGCCTGTCTCTGTACCTGCAGTATGATAACAGTGCAGTGCTGATAATGTGAGAGGCAAAAAGCACATGCTCTGAAGCTGTAACTGTAGTGCTTGAAAAGCTGAGACCTCATGTGCTTCAGTGTAGTGATCAGTGGAGTTTCCACAACTGACACCATCCGCAGGTTTGCAGCCTGTTTTGTTTGTCCTAATACTTTTGCTGTTTCATCCTCCCCCTACTACCTCCCCCCCCCCCATTATATTGGAATTAGAATGTTTTGAGGATGAGGACTTTTATCTTCTGTGTTCTGGCCACTAATGAGCACAATGTGCAAATCTGGCAAATCTCTTGGATTGAGCAGAATGCTCTGATTTGGTCTACCTCATGCTCTTCTAATGTAACAAGTAGATGGGTGTTTTCCCATTACTGACACCCCCTTTGTCCCTTCTCTGCCCAGTGCAGCTGTGATCCAGTGGATGAGCAAGTCTGTGTGGTGCTGCAGGGGAGAAGTCCTGTGGCATCTGTTGTGTGGCCAACTGCACAGACATCTAACTCGGTGGAGGATGAAAAGCTGGAGATATGAGAAGTATCACAGTCCCAGGCTGGGGGCTGCTGGCACATTCTACATCACAAGAATTTAACAGCAGCAGCTAGAAACCCCCATGGTATGTAATGTGGTACCTCCTATAATGTGGTACCTCTAGCTCTTGATGAGTGTCATCATTTGGCGGCAGCCATTTTCCATGTAGAAAGCCTGACCTTGTGTATTGAGGGGGAAAAAGCATCTCCTGCTATGAGCTATCTTGTGGTTTGGGTCATCTGAACCACCTGGGATTTCAGTGTGAAGAATCTCCAACAGTTTGTGCTCTCTGAGAGTGATCTTATTTGTGCTTGAGGAGCATAGGATGCCTTGGTAGAAGGGGAAACATGATGAGAGCAGCCGGGCTGTCTTGGGAGGCTCATTCATCTTCCCCACTGCCTTGATGGCATTGTAGTCAGCCATCATGTATGCTGACAGAACAGCCATCATGTACGCTGACAGAACTAGTGGCTGAAAACTTTCCTTTGCTTCTGTGTTAATGCAGCTGTAACTCGTGGCTGTAAAGCACAGCCCTTGCTCTGGGAGAGAGCTGAAAGAGAAACAAAGACAGTGTTAGAGGGAGAGAGGAGTAGAAAGAAATTCCTGCACTTCCTGTTACCTTAAGATTTGTGGCTGTCTGGCCTGCACCCACAAGCTGATGCTTGGGAATGTTCCCAGTTTGCCTAATTCCTCCTGGAGGGGAGCAGAAGAGGAGGTGGCTTCCTTCGATGGAGTGCCAGCATGTGCCTGCTGCCTGTCCTGTGGAAAGGGAGCCTGGTTTGAGTGGCCTTAAAATTGGAAGTAAGAGTTTGGGGTGAGTTGTCTTTGGTTGGTTGTTGTTGTGGGTTTGGGTTTTTTTGTCAGTTGTCTGTTAGTTTCCACCTCACTGCCTTCTACTATATTGTGGTCATAATCTGAGAGAGCTTAAAATGGACTCCTGACTCTCACCTCTAAGCATCCTGGCCTGGCGTTAGTTACATGGTTTACAGACTGCAAAACAGGATTTATCCTCACTGTCGAAGGTCCTCTGTTTTATCAGATGACATTTGGTTTTGTCATGCTAAAAAACAAATCCCCGTTCAGTCCGAACAAGATAGAGGAGAGAAACACCACAGACAGAGATGTAAGTCAGAAATGTGTAACTGTTACAGAGATAACACTTTGAAAAGTCTTCTGAAATAAATTAATAGTAATTAAGAAATCTCACTCACCATTGACTTAGTGTGGCTCTCCAAACACTGCTGATCAGAGACTGAAAATGCTGTGGATCCAGAGAACCTACTGAGGTCATGAGATCCAAGCTGGCAGCCCTGTGATCCTCTTGTACTCAGACATGCTGGCTGCCAAATCTGGACTTTTGTCACTCCAGAAAGTCTTCCCTATATGACAAAATGCTGAGATTTTCCATGCAGGCAAAGAAGGGGCTGGTAGCAGAGGCCAGGGCTGGTAGCAGAGGCCAGGGCTTCCAGCCCAGGACTTGTGTGTTTTCCAGACATTTTACCTTCCAATGAGAATTTAGAAGGCATCAATGGCAGCTGACTGGAATTTGGAGAGCATCGTGCTTAAGGCTTGATCTGGTGAATATCCAAGTGAAGCTGCCATTGTCAGCCTCCCTGGGATAAATAACTGATATGAACAGCACCTTATACTTTAAGGTTAGCAGTTTCCATTTTTCTGTGGTGTTGAGTAGCTGTCCTGTGTCAGTTTCTGAGCTCCTACCTCATTGGGCTTGTTGTGTGCAAGCATGTATATTTTAGTGGTCCATGGCCCTCTCTGGATGCAGTGGGCTCTGTAATTGTTTCCAGGGCTGGATTTGGCTGGCCTCTAGAGGAACAGCAAAAGTGTTACTGGAATAGAAGTGCGTGCTGCAGGAGCTGCTGATGCAGTGACTTGAACTTCAGTCCTGCAATACTCATGCTTTGTGAACCTTGTCCCTAATTATAGCCTGAAAACCATAATGTGAAAAGACTGCATAATCCAGCCATTTTGTCCTGGTCTGTGCCTCAGACTGAAGTTAAAGCACTGGTACATAGGAAATGTCCAGAAAACAGGAGGCTGTCTCTGCAGTTGGTTTGACCCTGTCTCTTACATAGCTTTGTGGAGATGCTTCTACTTGGTGTTTCTGATTCTTCCTCTGAGCTTTCAGTAAGGGCAATATTGGAGGTGCCTTTAGCACTTAAGATAAACCCTTGACTTAAGGGAAAAAAACTTGCTTACTAATTGCATTTTCTGATATGCCTCAGTAGTGACTGTTAGAGGCTCTGCTTTCCCAGTTTTCAAAGCACAGAGCAGCCCCAAATTGACTCCTTCAACCTGTGTGACTCATGAAGAGGCAAGAACTCTGCCAGCTCCTGAATTTTCAAACTCCCTTAATGTACTTAGAAGGGCCCTTAGGTCAGTGGTCACCCACTCAATCCACCAGCCAAATGAAAGTTGGAAAAGATGTTGTTGTTTTTGAAAGGTTAACAGCAGACAGAGGGAGTTACTGAGAAATGTGCTTTGTACCTGCTGTTAGCAGCCTGTCTTTTTAGTCTTCTCAGGACAAAAAAGGTGTTCTGAGAAAATTAAGCAAAGTGGGCAATGTAGAATGTTGGTAGATGCAACTCTCTCCTCCTTGAGATATTTTTGACCATGATGGGATTTTTTTTCCCTAATCATCTTTATTTCTTTGTAAATCTTCAGATTGCTTTTCCCCTAGCAGTCTAATTGCAAAAGTAAAAGTATCTATTTTGAGGCCTCCTGCTTGAGTATTTGGCCCCAGGTAATCTGAGGCTCTCTGATCTTTTGAAGATACAGTGAATATTTATAATTGGAGAATTGAAGAAAATTCAGTACACAGAATGACCATGGAAATGAGTCCATGGTCTGATAACTAGTGGCAGGCTAGAATAGAAAGCAGGCCTACAGGAAATATGTGCTTGCATGGCATCCCAAAAAAGATGCTGTTCAGGAAGGGGGGGCAGTGGCAGAGGTTGAGATAATACATTGGCATAAATAGTTTAGTGAAGCGACAAAAGGATTTTACTAAGGGCCAGAGGAACAGCCTCGGGGGGGGACTCTTGGTAGTTATTTTGGCTCATCACTTTTTGCTGGTTCACTGATCAGGTAACCATTCACTGCTCTTCCCCATTTCAAACAAGTTCCTGTGTTTGTAAGAAATATTTCTGCATCTCATACATGAATGTCTTTCTCCTGCTTTGTTATCCTTTGGGATTTGTCTTATCCACCTACAGCCGTGCTGTAAGACAGAATTATTTTGGCTACCTTGCTACTCTAGTTGGTACATTTCACCTTTTCAGGGATGGCAGTAAGTTTTCCTGAATGCTCCACTATTTTTTCCTTTTTTTTTTATTTACTCTCCTCCTTCAAAGAATCTTCAGATGTGGGTGAAACGAAAAAACTAAATATCCATGACCTGTTCCTGATGCTTTTGCAACGTTCTTGTATGGACAGCTTCCTATTCCTGATGCTTTTGCAGTGTTCTTGTATGGACAGCTTCCTGTTCCTGATGCTTTTGCAGTGTTCTTGTATGGACAGCTTCCTGTTCCTGATGCTTTTGCAACGTTCTTATATGGACAGCTTCCTATTCCTGATGCTTTTGCAGTGTTCTTGTATGGACAGCTTCCTGTTCCTGATGCTTTTGCAGTGTTCTATGCTTTTGCAGCGTTCTTGTATGGACAGCTTCCTGATCCTGATGCTTTTGCAGTGTTCTTGTATGGACAGCTTCCTGTTCCTGATGCTTTTGCAGTGTTCTTGTATGGACAGCTTCCTGTTCCTGATGCTTTTGCAACGTTCTTGTATGGACAGCTTCCTGTTCCTGATGCTTTTGCAGCGTTCTTGTATGGACAGCTTCCTGTTCCTGATGCTTTTGCAGTGTTCTTGTATGGACAGCTTCCTGTTCCTGATGCTTTTGCAACGTTCTTTTACGGACAGCTTCCCCTGTTCTGGTTGGTTTTGACAGTTCAGAGGCCAAAGCTCCCTGTTCTTCTGGTAGGATGATGCTTTTTGCTAGTGAGTGGTGCAGCCCAGCCGCTGAGCTGTGACACATGCTCTGCAAGCAGGAATCCAGGGTGTTCATTTAAAGGTGTTAACGGTCACTTTCTTTTACCAGATAGCTCATACTGCTTCTGAGTGTCATCTTTCAGGAAGGAGCTCATGCATTTGAGCTGTGAATAGTAAACTCTGGGGATTAATGAATGGGTTTAATCCCACTGCTCAACCCAATCACCTCTAATCTTATTATGGTGCTCAGCTGATTAAAATGAATGGTGATTCTGGTGGGAATACAGCTTTCCCTAACCCATTTGCAGATCTTCCTGGCCACAGTTCTGTAAACTGCCCTGTTCTCTGTTGAGGTGCTGAGCAATTCACTTCTTTGCTCTGTACCTTACACAGTTGAACCTTTCAAGACCTTAGCGTGTCAGCATCACTAGTGATAGTATTTAATTGACTGGAGCAGTGCTTGGATTTAATCTCCCTACTCTAATAAAATCCTTGCTAATCAGAATATGTTCTGGTGGTCTGTGTTGTATGTTTAAAATCTTTATAAAGGGAAAGAGGAGGAAAAGCTTCCTAGCCTGCCTGGAATAAATACATGTAAAAGATCAATATATTTATATAACAAAAGAAACATTGTGCTTACTCTCCTCTTCTCTTACTAATAATGTTGAGATGTAACTGATCCATTTGGCGCCAGGAGAGGGTCCCAGTGCTAAATAAGGTAGTGGAGGTGACAACTTGCTAGTGTTAACAGTGACAATGTTCATACATTATCCAAGTGCAAATATCCCTTGGATAGTCTATCAGCTTGCAAGCACCTGTGCAGACTTTAGACTTTGGTGTTTTCTGGTCCTTTTCCCACAAGCTTGCAAACCCTGTTAGGTGAATTTCTGTACTAAATTGGTACTGGTGCATTGAACAGACAGTGAAACATGGGTTTGGAGCAGAGGGGACTTGCCTAGGATGATGATGAATTGGCTGTCAAGTGGGAATAGAGCTATCATCCCCTGAGTCTAGTTGCTGGACCATCATCCTTTGTTCATTTTCTGTGATTGCACATAGGAACCCAGTTTCGAGTCACTTTAATCCTGTACGGCTCATCTGTTTGGGAATTTTAACTATGACTGATATCCACCCCCCACTTCATTTCCAAAAAAGCTCATGGAATTACACATTCCAGTCTTTGAGGCCAGAGCCATACTTCCTGCGAGCTGCCTGGCTGCTGGGAATGGGACTTTGTCTGCTGCCCAGCCCTCCAGGAGAGCGGGAAATGTTCTTCCCTGGGTCACAGCCTCTCTGGGCTTTGAAGAAGTTCAGTTCTCTCAATGACCATCTCTCTGGGTGCAGGGAAAAAATAATTGCACTTTTTCAACACAACCCCCTGAAAATCTCCCCAAGAGTCAGTACGAGGTGTCAATACTGGGTATTGCTCTGTTGCTGTTATGTCTGTTGAATGTGCTGCTAACTTTTGGCCCCACCAAGACTCTTCATTTAAGTCTTCAGAGCAGAGGCTAACAGAAAAGGTATTAACCACACTTTCACAATGGGCAAGGATAAAATGGAACCTTTGCTGTCCAATGTTTGGATTTTCTTATTTTAATCAAGAGGAATCCAGCCTTCTTGGAGCAGTCAGACAAGTAAATACTCTGGTTTTTGAAGCCTCTGTGTCTTGGGTTCAAATGCAAGTTCCCAAAGACTCTAATAAATTTCATAGACCCAATGACAATTTATAGAATTTATAGAGTGCCCTCCCCTCTTCCCCCTCCTTTTCCCAAAGATAGGGAGAGAGAAAAGAGATAAGCACACTCCAATAAATCAATCTCACTTGATTTGGAAGTTAAAAAGGAAAAGTTTAACAATAACTTAGAAAGGGTATTGGAGGTAGGGGAGTTTACAAAGGATAAGGAAGGGAAAACAGCAAAATACAAAAAAGGGATGGATACAACCCGAGCAGTGTGATGGTGTCTCTGCCTCGTGGCTGCCACGTGGTGTGCTGGTATGCAGTGTGAGTGTGTGTCAAGAGGGAGCGAAGGAAAAAGAGGAAGAGACAGGAAGCCTCTCTGTCTTTTATAGCACAGGAAGTGGGGGGAGTGGGCTAACCATCACCTGGAGTGTGGCCCACCCCTGGGGAGGGGCCAAGACCCCTAGGGTCAGGTTCAGGGTTACGCTCCCCCTGGAGTGTTAACCCTATACACTCTGCAACAGAGAGACTGAGCGTGCTAAACGCCATCTGCACATCTCTCAAAGCCAAATGTTGTCAGTGTTGTACACCACTACCACCTTGTTCACAGCACCATTGCTCTGTTCACTTTTGGAAGTGGACTGTGGATGTCTGTGTGTCCTGGAGTCCTGTACCCCTAAATTCCTCTCCTGCCCGGACTTCGGGGGCAAAGGGGAAAAGCTGCCTGGTTTCCCTCCCCCTCTCGCCTGCCCTGCAGCCGTGAAGGGGGGGAGGACTGCCCCGTGAGTTCCCGTGCTGGAGCCAGGCAGGGATTGGTTGTGTGCTTTCACACCTAAGGTGTGTGTGGCCGTTTGAGCTGATCCTCTAGCTCAGACATAGGGGAGAGATGAACATTCCAGGGATAGGTCACATAAATGGCAACAATAGATAAATTAATATAATTTCATTGGAGCATCAAGAACTTAATGTCTAGAAGCACAGTTTGTTCTGCCCCTTCTCCCGCTGGCTTCTGCTGCTGCAGCTTCGCCTATCTTCCCCGGCTGCTGTTTTGGCTACTGCTGCTTTGCTGCTTCGCCGCCGCCTGACCCCTCCCCCATCTCCCTTCCTTCCTTCTCTAGTTATTATTTCTCTTTACATTGTTATACTATAAGAAAATACAGTTTCATCTTTCCCTGACTTTCAAAAAAAAGGGGGGTTTGTGTTGTGGATTTTCTTCCCGGGGGAGGGATCAGCCCAAACCCAGGACAGGTGTGGTAACTCTGCCCTTTGTCTAGCGAAGGTTACAAATATTGGGGGTCTTCCCGCCTTTGGGGTTCCCGCTTTGGAGTTTGCTTGTGCCTGGACGTATGTGTCTGCCTGAGCTCACACACTCCCCTGTGGCTGGACTGCAGAGAGACCTTCAGGAATTCGCTTTCCCATTGACACCTTTGTGAGCCTAACGACCCTTAACGATTCCCCTGCAGCCGCTGGAAAAGGAGAGGAACACAGACCGCAGGAGTCATCCTGAGTGAGTTATTTGGCTGAGCTTAATTTAGTAAGAAACCGCTATTAATTAATAGCTGAGGCCTTTTCCAACTTCTGGCTTCCAATATAGTCAGATTATTGACGGTGTCCTTGTAGGTTAATTCTCATGCAACTGAATCTGCTTATTAAACTAAATTAATCTTTGTATCTATAGTTGTGGGGGAGGGTTTTTGGGAAAATAAAAAATAACTATTTTTGATAAATTCCTGACTCGGCCACGTATTAATTCCTGCTCTCCGCAACGCTGTGTCAGTCTGTGAGTAGCCATGCCTGTTAACCCCTCTGCAGCAGCATGGAATGAGGCATGTTTGGGGTTAGTTTATCTGGGTTGTGTGGTTTTTAACCTTTAATTTATCTAAATGCAGATGGATGCTAAATCATATCAACTCTGTGCCTAGCAGTTGCATCCATCTGTGTTCGTGCAAGAACAGATATAGTGCATGATGCATGTTCACTGTGTCGTGTTTACATGAAGGATTAAAGGTTTCATTGGTAAGTTAAAATTCAATTTAGTGCAAGAGTTGTTGCCATCTTCCACTTTTTGCATTGACTCAATCACCCAAGTTTTGGGAAGCAGACAGGTTTCTTCTGGCTGATGAAGAGGAGTCAGTGTTCCAGTGAGATAACTGATGCCTTGTTCTATGCAGTGATAGTACATTTTTAGGAGCTTTAAAGCTCTGCAATTGAAATTATGACAGGCAGGTGTAAAAGTAAACCCTCCCATGCAACTAAGATGTGATTGAGCTTGGATTTCTCAATTCCAAGAAGATTTGTAAGGCTTGGAGGAGCATCCTGGACAACTTCACTAGTTTCCTTGTACCTTGAAAGGTTACATTAGTAGAAGGACTTGGAGATTTTAGTCAACTGCTAACTTCTGAGCACTTTGGAGTGGTGATTGCAGTGGTGTTTCCCTGTTGTTTCTCCCAGAGGCTGGTGTAAATTAACAAAAATTAACAAAGGGAGTGAGAATGAGGGCAGCATGCTTGGGAGAGAAGGAGGAATTATGCAAAAACCTGGCAGATTTACTAGAGAAGAGGGATCAAACTAAGGAGCTTTACCAACACGCAGCAGTGTCAGGGTTGCTGACCTCTGCCAAGACATATGCCAAGTCTGTGGCTAACTGGCAGCCTGTGGTATTGTTCTGATGGATTTTTCTATATAAAGCACTTTTTAATTAAAGAAAGATTGCATTGCATTCAGAACAGGCTGCATAAATATGATTTAATAAAAACTGAAACTCCAGTCTTTCATGTTGTGCTTAAGTAGGATTTTTGATTCTGATATTCAGCATATTCAAATAGTATTGGCTGGCTTAATGAGACCTACACTTATTAAACAGTCCATGTATCCTGCTGAAGTTTTAAAGTCATTGAATCTGTAGAGATGACTGGCTGAGTGCTCAAACTTACTTTTGATGAACATGACATCATAGGTGAGTATATAAAGGAGTACAGATAGGTTATTTATTATATAGACTTTTTTGTGGCCTTCCAGTATCTGAAGGGGGCCTACATAAAAGCTGGTGAGGGACTTTTTAGGATGTCAGGCAGTGATAGGACTAGGGGGAATGGAGCAAAACTAGACGCAGGTAGATTCAGACTGGATGTTAGGAAGAAGTTCTTCACCATGAGGGTGGTGAGACCCTGGAACAGGTTGCCCAGAGAGCTGATGGAAGCCCCATCCCTTGAGGTTTTTAGGGCCAGGCTGGATGAGGCTCTGAGCAATCTGATGTAGTGTGAGGTATCCCTGCCCATGGCAAGGGAGTTGGAACTGGATGATCCTTGAGGTCACTTCCAGCCCTGACAGTTCTGTGATTCTGTTTCTGAATTTTAATGACCAAATGAAGTCAGATTGGGAATTGAAAAAGCAGGGTTTAAAAAAAGTAAAATAAGTCCTTCCATGAATAAAAGAGCAGGAGTGAGATGATGGCATCTCCTAGTTCCAAGAGCTGATTATCATATACTTCAGACAAATTCACTTTCTTCCCTGCAGACAGAACCTCCTCTTTGATGGAACAGTTTTAAAATGCAAATCATGTCCAGATGAACTTAGACATTTTAAAACTATTTATCTGATATAGTTAAAACAGAACTTATTAAAATAACTTTAAATGCTGTCATCTTTTTGCATGTAAATTTGAAGTCTGCTTGCTTTATAGTTGGATACAAATTATATGTAGGTTTAGAAGAACCCACACACCAATAAACACAGCACCTAGCACCGTTTCATAACACAAGAGGAAATCAGGAGGTGTGAAGAGTTGTTATCTTGTTTAGTTTTTTTCTTAAACAGATCTGGGAATTGGCATGTTCAAATGGCAGTGTAGGGATAGGAACCAGCCCAGGAGATGGAGAGAGGGCTACTTAGCTAGGCCAGCCTGGCTACTCAGTGTTAAACCACAGCCCAAGGCTCTGCAGTAGTTTGAAACATCAAGGAGATGTTTTTCTATGCCACCCGGGAAATACTATGAATCTATGGCAGGGAACCTGATTTTCTACTTGAAAACTTCTACCTGTGTTTCTTTAGCTTGAGGAAAATAGAGTTTTCAACTCCTGGTGTTCTTAACAAGAATTGCAATTCAAAGTTGCATACCTTTATTTCCTTGTCAGAAGTCCAACCTGATGTGATGCCTTGAGAAATACCAAAGTTGGAAAACCCCTGCTTTATAGTCTGAATGCAACTTTGCAATTCCACCTTTCAGATAGTATGAAGTATTAGTCTCAAACCATAACAATTAACCAAGTATCTGTTAAGAAATTGATCTGCTTGAACTGGAGCAGGAGGGGAACCAGATGCTTTCTAGCACGTCTTTATTTTAAGGTCTGATGTCTTCCTGTCATAACCTGAAACATTTTAAAGGAACCTGAAGAGAGCTACTGCTTTTCTAAGTGTGTGTCCTTACATCTCTTGAGAGGACCTCTGTAGACAACTTCTTCTTTTTCTAAGTGTTTGTCCTTACATCTCTTGAGAGGACCTCTGTAGACAACCTCTTCTGTTAACTTGCCCCTATCTGCTGTTGGAGGAGCTCCTGTGGAAGGGTTTGCATGAAAACAGTGGTTTCAAACTGTGGAGTCTGCTCATTGTGTGTTTTGATCTTCAACAACTGGAGAAATGTTGGGTAGTGATTGTGTGGGACTTGAAGGAATATTTTTGCTCTGCTACTGCACACTTACATTTTGCAAGAAGAGCTTTTAGCTTTTCTGACTAAATGTCCATCCACATTTGACACTGGAATATGATACCTTGAAGACCCCAAACTTAATGCTCTCAGTGATCCCTTCCATCTGTCTCATTTCCTTTGGGATCTTGGCTTGCAAATTTGAGGTGTTTGAGGTTAGAATAATGTGCTACAACCACTGCTGTAACAATTCCACAGGGTCTGATGTATAAGGTGAATGCTGTTTCTCCTCACTAGGCATTGAACAAATAATGCTGCTCAGTAGGAGGCTGGTAAGGACTGCAGCTTTGCCCCCTTGTGTTGTTCCTGACTTGCCTGTAAGAAACCTGTAATCTCTTTTCTTTGATCATTATTTCCATTCAAAACTATTTTGTTCACCAAAACAAACGAATTGCCCAGAAGCAAAGCATAAGTGTTCTTGCATTCTTTTCTTTCCTGGTGAGATCCAAATCAACAGGTCCCAAGTCCTTTCCCTATTTTCTGTGTGCTGTCAGACCGGTAGTGGCTCTGCTTTGTAAGAGAGTAGGAATGTTTAGGGATCAGTCATTTAGTCCCAGCTGAGGAGCAAGGAACTTCCAGCTCCAGCAGCACAGCTTCCTTAGCTGCTGCAGCATGGCCCTTTGTAAGGGTCTCATTAAACTCAGTGAGAGCAAGTCCATGGTGAGATTTTGGCACATAACACTGATGTAACAACACTGACAAACTAAGTACCCATTCCTGTAGTCAGATGTGCATTTAACTAGCTAGAGGATATTCTTGTTATTGCAAGGCTTTTTTTCACTGTCAGGACTTCTTTACCATCCTGAGATGAAATTCTCAGTAATCCTACACTGCTGATACATACATTTTTTTCCTTGTTTGTTTGTTTTTACTAGAATGGCTGCATCAAAAACGTTGTCTGAGTTTGTGAGGAAAGCTTGTGTTTCAGACTTACACTTGTAGAGGGAATGAAGACAGCTTTTGTGCAAAAATGACCCCACGCTTGTATCTTATCTTTAGTAAAGAAAGAAAGAGCTTGTAAAGAAAAGACCAGGGACCACCTTCATTGGTTGAAGATGGCATGAAAACCATGCTGATAAAGATTGCTTACTACTGAAAGCTTACCTTGTAGCACTGGATTAAATTGTCACTCATATCCTTGTTTAGGTATAAATGCTGCAGAATTAGTAACTCTGATGTAATTTTAGTGGTGATAACCTTTTTTTTGTCTCCACATGCCAGCCATGCTGTTTAGATCTTCTATTTATCTGGAATAAATAGAGGGGGAAGTGGAAGGCAACAGCCTGTATGGATTCTCAACAATCTTTAATATTCCCTAGATGTAGGAAAATGACAGATCTCATCAGTGGAATGAAAACACTAGCCAATAAAATGGGATTAAAGTTAATTTAAAACAAGATTTTGTAATTAGGAAAATCCTGCAAAGTTGCATGAACTTGTCATTGTAACATCTTCAGGCTACAAGCATGGTTTGACAGGCCTGCTGGGATGGAATTTGAAGTTGTTAAGCTTCACTGAAACACTTGTTTTTCTGACAGCTCAACAAATTACATGTGTAAAAGGCAGCACGTAAAGATACATGTCCTGGACCATCTGTACATGATCTTGTTCTGCTTGGCACTGTTTTGTTGTCCACATGTTAGGTGAGCCCTGCTTGAAACTCTTTTTTTCCCTCTAGGGGATGGAGGGCAATGCTTTTGTATTTCAGAGTGCCCTTTTGGATCCAGAGAGATAAACTGTTCAGTGAGCAGAGCCATTGTGAATTGGGAAGGACTGTTAGACTATTGTCCAGTTTCTCTAGGTGGAATTGAGAAGCTAACAAAGGAGAAGTCAGGAGATGCAAACATGCTTAAGCAAATCTATTTTCATAAACCTACTGCAGCTGGAATTAGAATGTAGTCACCTTGTAAACCCTTTTAGCTGACAGACTGCCATTAATTTATTCCTCCTCTCTAATATTGAGAGAATTCTTACAAAAGAAAAAAAAAAAGGCCCAAGGTTAGTAATGATAAATTCTTCATCATTTTAAGAAGGAGGAAAGTAACCTCAGTGATGTCAAATTATCTTTCTGAACTAGTGTAGAGGCCTCACTGTTAAAATGAATGTCTTAATGCAGCTTTAGCAGAGCAGACAGCATTCTGTAAGAATATTTTGAGTAAGATCATCAATGCTAAATGCATTATTGGACTCTGTGTGCTGCTTGGAGAATCTTTAAGGCATTCTGAAAAGGGAAAGTGTAAGGCAAGACTAGTTAAATATTTCAGGATGTTCTGCCTTGCTGAAGTTGTGCTCATCATGTTCCTCAACCTCCCTTGGAAGCACTTGGTGCTCTATCTTCTAAGGTAAGTTCCACTTCAATGTGAGGAAGAACTTCTTTACTTAAGGGTCACAGAGCAGTGGAACAGGCTCCCCAGAGAGGTTGTGGAGTCTCATTCTCTAAAGACTTTCAAGACCTGTCTGGATGAATTACTGTGTAACCTGCATTAGATTCTATGGTCCTGCTGTGTCAGGGGGATTGGACTTGATGGTCTCTGGAGGTCCCTTCCAACCCATAACATCCTGTGATGGTTTGCATGAGTTTATTCTTGTGGGGTGCAGGGAAAGTGTTGTGGAAGTTGCAACATCATTCTCAAGCAAGTACGTTTTGAATGGTCAAAGGTGGTATGTAATGCTAGCATCAGCTTTCAGCACAGGAGGTCAGGACTTGAGGCTGGTATGTGTAGTCACCTTGCAATACCTGCAGTGAGAATAGGCTGAAGAGGAAGCAATTAAACCCCCACTGAACTCCCTCTGTCTAGACTTTTTGGGGGAGTAAAGATACTGTTATCAGTCTGTTTCACCTAGTTACCGTTGGGGTAACTAACCATGACCAAGTCTCATGCTTGGACTCTGGAGATCCCATCACCATCTGTTGTGGAGACTCCTTTTGATGGCAAGAGTGACACAGGGACCCTGCTGCAGCAGCCTGTACTTCCTTCTGCTTGGTTCTGCTAATGACTGCATCTGAAACTGAATCAGGGAATGGAACTGGATTTTAAAAAATCTCCCCCTCTGATGATTGTTTTTAAGTGGGATTCATTCCCTGTGTCTCTGCACAGTCCTCTGTACCAGTACAGTGACAGGGGTTGTGCAAAGGTAGGAGACTGGGGCGAGGGACTGGGAGGATGGAGACTACCATAGAGCAACATCTCTGTGACTGCTATCTCAGCAGTTCTTGCCAGGAAAGCTGATGTCCAGGGCATTTGTGTCTTGTTAAATGATAGACTCTGTTGATGCCTTTTGCTGCACAATTCTTCAGTTTTGAATTTTAAGGCATAAATCCTTGCTGTTAGAGCTAAAGGTTGAAGTTTGTTTGATCAGAAATAGGAGCAAATTCAGCATCAGAAATGATGCAGCCCTGTGGGAGACAATGAAGCTGTCAGTGTGTGTCACTAGGTCTTCAACACTGAGCCATGTCACTCTGGGACATCTTGGGAGAGCTGGATTGGTGGTGGTGACTCATACACCTATGCTATTCCCTGGTCTTGGCTCCTGGAAGTTATTATTTCTTCCCCTTGTAGCTCCTTTTCCTTAGATAACTTTCTCAAAGTGGAAAGCACAGTTTAAGAATTACCTCAAAGCAGTTGTGAGAGTGACTGTGAAATGCTGAGGAAGGTGGAAGGAGGTGGTTAGGACAGGGCACACAGGAGTAACAGCAGTTTTCTTGCCCAGTGATAATGAAATGGGGTAAGGAAGATGCCATAGTGGGGTGTGTCTGAAAACTGTAAACCTCCCTGGCAGGTAAGAGACTAAGGACTGTACTAGCAAGAGCCACTAGTGCGTGTTAGGGATGCTTCACAGAGCTGTCCTGAAGAGAAGTTGTGTCTTAGGAACAACAAATTAGTAGTAATAAGGAGCAGTGGTATGAAGAGGATTCATTATATGGCTATGTTCCTAGTTAAAGAACCTGAGGTGAAGACAAAATGATTGCTTTTCTCAACACATGAGAGTTACTAGTGAAGTTTCCTCTATGTGAGCTGAGAATATTACTCTAATCAAGAGCAGTAAAACCCAGGATCTGGCGGAGGTGCAGATGGACCTTGTGATAGTGAGTGATAAACTGCCAGGTTAAATTCATTGAGAAAAGATTTGGAGTAACCTGGGGCTGAGCTCTGAGCTAGCTCTCACCATGCAGGAATGCAATGGTGGTGTAAGAGCATGCTCCATGTGTGCTATTTCCATTTCATCCAGCCATAGCAGAGCAGTCAGGAACCAAATAAATGAGGGATCTAAGTGCAGCGAGATATAGAAACTTAGAGAATTGAATGCTGATGTTACTTGGTCTCTGATGAGAGGAAATTAAGGTTGCAACACTGTGTGTACTTAAAAAAATCTTGGAAGCAGCCAAGTTTCTGAGTTATGCTTAAACCTGGGGTGCTGCTGCTGTTCAGCAAATTTGAGTGCCAACTGCACCTGAACATAGCATGGTCAGTGTATGGGCATGGACAAACACATAAGGAAAGTGTACCCTTGCTGTTGAGTAAACTGATCTGCAGGCTTGATGTGTTCCCGAGAGTTTATTTGAGAAACAAGCTTTTTCCAGTTTTGTACTTGGTGGTTAATTGCGTGGAGGTTGTGCTCTGTTCCCTCAGTGTCAAGAGAATGTGCTTTCCATTAAAGTATTTGGAGTAAGGCAGCTCTTGAGAAGCAACTTTCAGGATGTGATGAAGGAATCGAGAATGCTACCCAGCTCCATTGTTCCTGGGATCTGTCACTCATCTCTGATTCTCAGACAACCACAGCTATTGGTCCTGCCTTCCTCCATGGGGTTACCAATGTGGCTGTTGGGATGGGAAGGTGAGCTCATTGAAACAGATACAAGTGTGCCTTGTTCAGTCCAGCTAAACAAAGGGTGAGAACCAATGTGTTTGGTTCTTTGTGATGAGTAGGAAAGTTGAATTTCTGAAAAGAGAAGAGCCATGTAAGGTAAAGGATGGTACTAGAACAAGAATGAGCTGGTATAAAGTGGCTATGGATGGTTTTTTAACTGAAAGTGGGAGGAAGGTACATTCACCATTACAGCAGTTAGGTCCAGAATGATGTGCCAGTCAGTCACAGGAACAAGTTCACAGCAAGATGGTGCTTGATGGTGCCTGTAAAATAACCCACCTTAGCAAATGCCACACAGTAGCCTTTCCAGTCCCACTACTGTGTGAGCAAGTAAGATACAAGTTGTAAGTAACTCAGTCTTTAGAGCAATGTTACCACCTTAGAAAATGAGGAGTAGGAAATGAATTCTTTTTACTTGAGGAGCGAGCTGCATACCCAGTTAAACCTCCCAGACAAACACAGCCTCATTAGAGCTATGCTTGGCTGCTTATTCATTTGTGACATTTGTGATTAAATGCTTAGGAAGACAAAGCTCATTTAGTATTCCCTGGTGGGCATTTGGTTCAGGCATTACGTTTGTGATTGAAAAGCAGCTCTTGACCAATATTGAGTGTAGCTGGATTGGAAAAGGAAGAGTGATTACAAGCAATGCATAACAGTAGACTGGAGGAAGACAGTCCTGTCTCTTCTACCAATGTGGAGCTGGGAAATACTTTCACTTACTCCTCTTTATTACCTGCTCTTAAGATACTAGGCCCAAGCAAACTTGCATTTTTAGCTGAGGTACAGGGGGTGCTACTTATGTGAATAGACTATTGCTTGTAATTACCACTTAAACCCCTTCTCAATCATAGAATCAACCAAGTTGAAAGAGACCTCCAAGACCATCCAGTCCAATCTATCACCCAGCCCTATCCAGTCAACTAGACCATGGCACGAAATGCCTCATCCAGTCTTTTCTTGAACACCTCCAGGGATGGTGACTCCACCACCTCCCTGGGCTGCCCATTCCAATGGCATAGAATAATTCTGAAATTGATGCAAGAGCCTAGTAAAAGGTAGAGGTGCAATTACCTGCCCCTTTTGCTATGTTTATCACAGTAAGAGGTGATAAATACAACTCTGAAGTATTGGATTCGAATTGAATATTCTGCTTGGGCAGATGAGCATCGGTCCTAATTTGTGACTCTTGATAAAGCTTTGCTCTTAGAGAGTTGTGCATCAGTTGATGAAATTGTTCATTGTATGATAAAAAAATATCGTAGTTTCATTTTGGCAGGCTCTGAGTTTACTTGAGTTAGTCTGATTTCCTGAAGAAAGGAACTCTACTGCTCTCATCTCCTTCTCTCATCCTTTATCACCAACTTCTGAAACTCTCTTCTGTCAAATTAGATGAAAAAAGCGTTTCAAAAATGTAAAATTCCTACAAGTTCTGTTACACTTCAGGTAAAGGGAGGGGAAAAAAAAACCCGCTCAACTTCATGTTTCCCTGTGATGAAGATGGCACCACCAACTTTATCATGCACCTGTTCACCTTGTTCTGCTCCTCTGGCTCTCAGATCTGTGCCCACATTTTGCATAGCCTAACATGAGCTGGCAGTGTGTGTGTGCAGCCCAGACAGCAGCTGTGTCCTGGGCTGCATCAAGAGAAGCATGGCCAGCAGGGCAAGGGAGTAGATTCTCCCCCTTTACTCTCTTCCTGTGAGACCCCACCTGAAGTACTGTGTGCAGTTCTGGAGCCCCCAACACAAGAAGGACATCAAACTGTTGGAGTGAGTCCAGAGGAGGCCACAAAGGTGATCAGAGGGCTGGAGCAGTTCTGCTACGAGGACAGGCTGCAAGATTTGGGGCTCCTTGGGCTGGAGAAGAGAAGGCTTTGAGGAGACCTTGTAGTGGCCTTCCAGTATCTGAAGGGGGCCTAAAAGAAGGCTTGGGAGGGACTATTTACGAGGTATTGTAATGAAAGAAAGAGGGGGAATTGGTTTAAACTGGCAGAGGGGAGATTTAAACTAGATATTAGGAAGAAGTTCTTTACAGTGAGAGTAGTGAAAGACTGGAACAGGTTACCCAAGGAGGTTGTGGCTGTTCCCTCCCTGGAGGTGTTCAATGCCAGGTTGGATGAGGCCTTGAGCCACCTGTTCTAGTGGGAGGTGTCCCTGCCTGTGGTGGGGGCTTGGAACTGGACAATCTTTAGGTCCCTTCCCACCTAAACCATTCTATGGCTCTGTGTGCATGTGCTGTTCCTTGCCCAGCTTTGTAGGTCTTATGGAGACCCTGAAGGTATTGATTTGGGATATAGATTGGAAAGTACTTGAAGGAAGCAGAGGAAGAAGGTGAAATAGAAAATGCCTGAGGCAGGCGGGGAGGGAAGGTGGAAGCGCCTTCTCCATAGAGCTGTGTTTCATTAGCTCTAGTATCTCTGGAATGCCTTGTCTTAGGAGAAGGAAGTCAGCATTTTTCTAAGTACTCCACAGATATTACTAAGTACCCCTTTTGGCTAGTAAGATGAACTCAATTATACATCCTTTTAATTCAAAGAAGATCAAATCAGTGCTTTGGCATTTTGCCAAAAAAAAACCCCCAACACCCAGCTCCCTCAGCCTCTCCTCATAAGGCTGTGTTCCAGGCCTCTCACCAGCTTCATTCCTCTTCTCTGGACATGTTCCAATATCTCAACATCTCTCTTGAATTCAGGAGCCCAGAACAGGACTCAAGGTGTGGCCTGACCAGTGTTGAGTACAGGGGCAGAATAACCTCCCTTGTCCTACTGGCCACACTGTTCCTGATGCAGGCCAGGATGCCATTGGCTCTCTTGGCCACCTGGGCACACTGCTGGCTCATCTTCAGCTACTATCTACCAGTACCCCCAGCTCCCTCTCTGCCTGGCTGCTCTCCAGCCACTGTGCCCCTAGCCTGTAGTGCTTCAGAACCCTGCACTTGGCCTTGTTAAATCTCATCCCATTGGCCTCTGCCCACCTATACAGCCTGTCTAGGTCCCTCTACAGGGCTCTCCTACCCTCCAGCAGATCAACACCTGCTCCTAGATTGGTGTCATCTGCAAACTTACTGATGCTGGACTCAATCCCCTTGTTCAGATCATCGATAAAGATATTGAACATGACTGTGCCCAGCACTGATCCTTGGGGGACAACACTAGTGACAGCTGCCAACTGCATGTGGCACCATTCACCACCACTCTCTGGGCCTGGTCCTCCAGCCAGTTCTTGACCCATATCAGAGTGAATCTGTCCAAGCCTCGAGCTGATAGCTTTACCTCTTGAAAGTAGTGATAGGATGTGATGTTACTACCAGGATACCTGTGGATGCAAATTAGGGTTTTATACCACAGTAGGTTCATAATGTCTTTAGATTTTAAAAACCGAGCAGGATTATTTCTGATCAAGAGTAATCTCAGAGTTGTGGAGATGGAGTGGGCATTTACTACCTCATTTTGCTCCAAGTACAGGATCTTTAGCCAGTGCTCATGCTGCAGACACAATGCTGATAGATGTCATCTTTCCTGGTGATCCAAAACCAAGTCCTGATTGTAATTTTTAGGCATTTCTGCTAATCTTCACCACATACTAGTACAATTTTCTTCTGTAGTTTCATAGAATCATAGGATCAACCAGGTTGGAAGTGACCTCCAAGATCATCCAGTCCAACCTAGCACCCAGCCCTATCCACTCAACTAGACCATGGCACTAAGTGCCTCATCCAGGCTTTTCTTGAACACCTCCAGGGACGGTGACTCCACCACCTCCCTGGGCAGCCCATTCCAATGGCAAATCACTCTCTCTGGGAAGAACTTCCTCCTAACATCCAGCCTATACTTCCCCCGGCACAACTTGAGACTGTATCCTCTTGTTCTGTTGGTGGTTGCCTGGCAGAAGAGACCAACCCCAGCCTGGGTACAGCCTCCCTTCAGGTAGTTGTAGACAGCAATGAGGTCACCCCTGAGCCTCCTCTTCTCCAGGCTAAACAACCCCAATTACCTCAGTAGGTAACATTCTTATTTCCACCTCATAATAAGCTGTTGCACAACCTAGAGGGGCACCACTGCATTTTGTGCAGATACTGACAGCAGTACTAGCTGTGGGGGTATTCAAGTGCTCATGATGCTCTGATACTCAACAAGGTAGAGGTAGATAGAAGGAGCCTCTGGTACTTTCTGAACTAAATTTTCCTTTAAAGGTGTGGAGCTGAGCACTTAAAAAGCCTTGGCCATAATAATGCTGTGTTTGGAAAGTTGCAGAAATTCTGTGTGCATGTAAGGACAAAATTTTGCCCTTCACTAATGATGATAGTGGATCAAAAGCAAAAATATTTCAGTAGCTATGGGATGCTATGAATCTGTGCAGCTGGGAGGCAGTGAAATTGAAGAAGTGTCTGGTTAAACACACCATAGATTGATTTTGCTGCTAATAATTATAAGCCTGTTTGAGCCAAGTGCTGTTCTCCATCACACATGCCTTGGGAAATGCCCAACTATTGAATTATTCTTCTTACCAAGAGCATAGGGCAACTTCTACTACTATGTTTTCTATTCAGTGTGTTTTTACTGGATGTAAAACAGTCACAGGGAAAGTAATAGAAATGCCACACATGAGTGAGGAAAGAGGAATCTGCAGATTTCATTATATTCACCCAATTACTGACATTGCAGCTCTGATTGTAAGTCTTTGGACATGACACTGGCTTCTTGTGAGATTTCTCAGTTGTCTTCCATAGGAATTGCCAAACAAGGGCATTGCCCAAGTCTGTCCAACCCAGTGTCCCATCTTCAACAGTGGTAGGGACCACTGTGTCAAGGAAACAAGGCTTCCTATGTATATTAGAACCCATCTTCCCACCAAATCCCATTCATGTTTAAAGTCTTATGCTCACTCACTGTTTGCTATCCCATCAGAAAGCCTTCCAGATGAGAAAGTTGGAGCCTTGATGGTCACTTAGCTCATCTTTGGTGGCTCAGCATGAGCCTAAGTTGTTTTAAGCTTGTTTTTTCCTGAAGAGTTACTTTGGATAGTGGTACAGTGCCATCTGTAGGGAAGTAGTTAAAGAAGCACAGAAAGACCTAAACTGGAGAGACTGTGTAGACAGTAAAGACTATGTTCTGCTCCTTCCCACTCAGACGTTGTGTTACATCCACACTTGGATTTTAGTGGGAAGGAACCACAAGCAGTCCTTGTTACACTCTATGTTGCTCACTGACCCATGGACACCCTGTACATGAAAATCCCAACAGCCAGCCAGAGCTAAACCAAAAAGTGATCAGGAGCTGAAGAACTGGGAAATGAGGCTGAAAGTCCTAAGTACTTACAGTTAGATGAAGAAATTGTTTGTGTGGTTGATTTAGTTAGAAGCTGACGTAGCAAAGATTTAATTTCTCTGCCTGGGTTCTGGTGTAAATCTAGCAGAAGCATGTAAAACCTCTGGGAACCCCCCCCAGTCTGTGCTTGGCACAGTCTGGCAAAACACAGTATGTACTTGATATCCCCTGAGATACTGTGGCACTGCTGCTGGAGCTGAGCCTGAACACAGCCCACGCATTTCTTTGATTCACCTTGCAGGTCCATGCTGAGTTGTCATCTGAGTGCTGCTTATATGGATTTGAGAGATATAATAACCCCGGGAAGAAAATCTCCACTTGGTGCTGCTGGGACAAATATAGAAGATGCTAAATAAAGAGGGATGTAAACTGAAATAATTTGCAACCATGGGTGGCATATGGAGTTTTATCTTTCAAGAGTATCAGCCATCTAAAGAACTTTCCCTTTCCCCTCAATTGTATAGGTATGTAGGAACATTAAGACAGTACTTCCCAGGCAGCACGCCCAGTTTTTTTCCTTTGCCCAGTTGCCATCTTTCTTTCTTTTCCAGTTTATTGTCTTTGCATGTGCTGTTCTGAAAACACTTGTCAAATGTTGCCCACATCTGACAGATTTGAGACTGCAGCTTTTCAGGCCAGCCCTCCAAACTCCTGGTTGGGGCATGTGAAGTGTTGCTGTGGAGACACACTAGCTGTAAGTCTTGTGCCATTTAAAGAGTTCTGTTGATCGTAGTGCTCTAAGCTGTGACCTAAATGTCAGTTTTGAGAGTCCTTTGCAAGGGCTGGGAAGTGACTGTTTCATTTGCAGTCTTTCATTTACCAGGAATTTGTCATCTTGTCTACAGGATGTAACTGTAAAGAAGACTGCAAAGTAACCTCTGTGGTCTACAGTTAGATCCAAAGTATTTCGAGTTGTGTGGTGGCTGATTAAATGTAGTTGTCCCAAGTAGTGAAAGAGCCTTTCTCATGCCAAGGAGGGATTTAAGTACCTGGACAGGTGGTATCTGAACTCCAGGTTTCCTGTCTCTCTAATGCTTGAGGTGTTAAAGGCAATCCTTACCGCTTGCTTGACTCCTGCTATCTGCCTCCCCCTGACCTGCACTGAGCTGCTACAGTTTGTCTTTGTTAAATAAAATGTTCTTGTGCCTGACGGTCCTGGAAAATTGGAGGTGACTTCAGACAAGTTCCTTTCAAGGGCTCTTAAAGACTGGATCCCATGAGATAATAGAGCATCTGTTTTTCCAGATCTCTGCAGGACAGCTCTCCTAAGATCTTGGATAGCAGATGCTTCCAAAGAAGGGGTTTTGCATCTTGTGTAGTTGTGTCAAGCCATGTGCAGAGTCATATTCTGAAGGACTAAGTTCGTGCAGATGTCAGAAAATTCCTATGGAAGAAGCAGTGGACACAGCTGGGGGAAATCCTCTACCCCCTAAGTAAAGATGACTGAACATTAGGTGGGAGCTGCTTGGGTGGCAATGGAGGGCTCTTTCCGCTGATGAAAGTCTGCTTATGCTTTCATTGAGTTTCTTAAGGAAAAAGAGGAAGATTATCAGCTTCCAGACATACAAAAAGAACTTTCTTCTGGTGCTTGAGATTACCCAAAAGTTCCTGGTCTGGCAAGTGTGCCTGTAATACTGATCACTCAAGTCCACACCCTAGTGAAATCTTGGTATTGAGCCATTAGTGGTAGACAGGCCTTGTTGTAGTGTTTTGTTTTCCATCTTAGTTTTAAAAGTACTTAGAAATATCAATTTAAAACATCAGTGATGCTGTGTTTTCATGACATATCTCACACAGGTGCTGGCGTGAAGGTTGGACTGGATGATCTTGGTAGTCCTTTCCAACCATAGTGATTCATAGTGATGAGATGTTGTGCTGAGGGATTTGGTTTAGTTAAGGACTTGTCAGTGTGAAACTAATGATTGGAGTCAATGATCTTGAAGGTCTTTTCCAATCTAAGTAATTCTGTGATTCTGTGAAAGGTGAGTGCAAATCCACAGCTAGGTTTTTGAGCATACAAACTCTGTTTTTTGAAAGCCAGCAGTCTGCATGGAAAAAGACTTTGTCTTCTCCTTTACCAAATCATCCCTACCAAAATTTTCCTGTCGATTGTGTATTTAATAAATTAGTGCTTTTTGGAAGACAGGGTCAGGAAAAGGTCAGTTTAGGCTCATGATGGAAATGCACTGGCATTTCAGCTCTGGAGTGACTGCCATTCCTCCACAGTGAGATTGAAGGGCTTTAGCTTCTCCAGTGAGTTAGGGAGTGTGGTCTTATGTGTCTTGTGGCCCAGTGTCCCTCAACTGAGTATCAGCACGAAGTAGGCTGCAAAGAGAAGGTGTACAGAGGAGGGCAATGAAACTGGGGAAGGGTCTGGAGAATAAATCTTATGAGGAGCAACTGAAGGATCTGGGGCTGTTTAGATTGAAAAAGAGGAGGCTGAGGGGAGATCCCATAGCTCTCTACAACTGTCTGAAAGGACGCTGTAGGTTCTGGTCTCTTCTCACAGGTAAGTAGCTATAGAACAAGAGTGAATGGCCTCAAACTGCAACTGAGTAGGTTTAGACTGAACCACCTTATGAAAATGTGTTTTCACAGGCAGAGTAGTCAGACATCAGAATAGGTTGCCCATGGAGGTGGTTGAGTCACCAACCCTGGATGTGTTTAAAAGCCATTTAGATGTGGTGCTTGAGGATATAGTTTAGAGGTAAAATTTATATAGTAGGGTTTATGGTTGGACTGGATGATCCCAAGGGTCTTTTCCAACCTGAATGATTCTATGATTCCGTGCTATAAGTGAACTCCATGTGTGGGTTGGAGTTCTCTGGAAGGTCACTGACTTCACAGAGCCTGTGTAAGCACTGGGAGCAGAACAGCCCTATGGTCTGAGGTCTCACCACCTAAGTAGACAGGCAAAACGGGTAGTGCACTGTGACGCAAGCGGTGCAAGACTAAATGCCTGTGAATGGAACAACTCACCGGCAACATTTTCCATTTGTGGCTCCATGTTGAGGTAATTAGCCCAAATGAGCTCAAACTGTTGGAAAACTGCAAGAGCAGTGGAAAATAAAAAGGTCACTGTGCATTGCAGGGGTTAAACAGTTGGACTTAAAAACCTGCAGCTCTTTGATTTAAAGGGAAATCTGTAGTCATTCGGTAGTTCTAATACCTCTCAAAAGGACTTCCAAGATGCTTTAAAATTCTGCTTGCCCCTCCTTATTTCAGTGCTTGAATCAGTTGATACTCCTCATTAATTCTGCCTTGAGCTTCATGGTTAATGAGAACTCACCAGGGAAGAGTTCAGTCTACCCCATAATTTTGCATGTTAGATCCTGGTTTCAGCATGCATGCCAAAAGGAACAAAGAGCACAGTGCCCCTACTTCAGCATCACCTTCTTGCCAGACTCATGGCAAAGAACTTCATTTTTAACATGATTTTAAATGTTTTAAAAATAAAGACAAAGGGAGTATGTGTCCTCATGACAAGATGAGATTTCACATCTGTTTGTTTTTTTTCTGCTTGGAGCTTGCTGCTTTGAAGTACCAAAATTAGGAGATTTTTCCCATTAAAATTTTGTGTTGGATCAGATGGAAGATCTGGTATTTAGCACTGGTGAGGTGAACAAAGGGGTGGCGTAGATGAGTATGTGATTTTCTCTGCTGTGAACTCTGTATAGAGTATTTCCCATGGAGGAGGCTAAGCTCACAGGTATCAGTCCTTGCTGATACATTCTGAGGCTAAGAGGAGGATTAGAGTAAAGAGGCTTTCAGTAACTGAGCATAATTGCACTAGAGCCCTTTACAGTGGAAACAAAAAAACTACTGATGAGAAGCTAAGGGGTGATTGGAAGGGAGTTTGATTTGGAAAGCAAGCTTACATGCACATGTACTCTGGTTTAGAATCTCTGTTACTCTTTAATTCTAAAAGGAATGGGAAGTGTTTGTGTTGTTTGATCTCCTGTGCTGTCATTCTCATGAAGACTAAAGGCTTTCTTTTGCCGTCTAGATTTACCTGGAGGATGTGTTATTTTTGGAGAAGAGGTGCTGGCTGAAAGAGCTCCTGGTTTTGTTCATTTGATCTTTAAGCTCTGTCTCTTCCTTTCTCCTTAATCCAATGTGACTATTTTAATCACTTTACTTTCATTCTTTACTGTGAGAAGCTCTATGTTAGCCTGGTTGTTGCTGACAGTAAAAGTGAAGAAGTGGTCTGTGAGCCCTTATGATTCTATGCAGAGCTCCCTTCTCTTTCATTTCTCCTCTCCCCTCTTCACTAAGTGTTGCTGTTGCTGTTTGCACCTCCTCCGTGCCTTGTTTTTTCCCGATGTGGCAGGCTTCTGAGAAGCAGTTCTGATCATTTCCAGTGAGGAATTATAATGACAGAAAATAAAGCAGCTCAAATTCCCCAAAACAGAGGTAAAAAATCTGGAGCTGTATGTACTACAACTACTAGAGACAGGGGAGCCATGATAGATTTCTTGTCATCTCATGAATGTTTATAGAGCCCCAAATAGAGGTTTCTTCTCTCTGAAAACTTAGCTGAAAAGCCAACCCAAAACAAATGTTAGTTTATTGAATTGCATCTTGTGGCTGTTTGAGCTGATCCTCTGGCCCAGCCATAGGGGAGAGATGAACATTCCAGGGATAGGCCACATAAATGGCAACAATAGATAAATTAATATAATTTCATTGGAGCATCAAGAACTTAATGTCTAGAAGCACAGTTTGTTCTGCCCTTTTTCTCCTGCTAGCTTCTGCTGCTGCAGCTTCGCCTGTCGTCCCCCGGCTGCTGTTTTGGCTACTGCTGCTTTGCTGCTTCGCCGCTGCTTGATCCCTCCCCCATCTCCCTTAAGGTTATTGTATTTTTTTTTCCCCTTCTTTCCTTCTCTAGTTATTACCTCTCTTTACATTGTTATACTATAAGAAAATACAATTTCATCTTTCCCTGACTTTCAAAAAAAAAAAAGGGGGGTTGTGTTGTGAATTTTCTTCCCAGGGGAGGGATCAGCCCAAACCCAGGACAGAATTTTTTGGTCCTGGAGTTCTGTCTCGACAGCTTGGGTTTTCCCTCCAAAGGTCTTGCTCCAAATCACTGGCTCTGGCAGCTGCAGGTACCTGTAAGCAACGTAGCCTAATTGTTCCTTCAGTTTGTTAGAGAACAGGGACTTGCATCTTACTGTGTACATATAAGCAAATAAAAACCACCTCTGGTACATGTCTGGTGCACCAAGGTACTAAAATAGTACAGGAAATTATTGGTAATAGTTAACTGCAAGCCTACCATAATTTTTTTTTTTAAGGAACAGTAGTGCAAAAGTAGTGTCCAATTCTGGTGTGCATAAAGAGAAGTCACTGATGTGAAATATGGCTCTATTTGTTTGTGTACTTCTCCTCTTGGGTCTTCCTCATGTTTTGACAATGTAACTATCAAACTCCTTTTTTTGTTCTTTCTGCAGTTCTCGTAGTACTTTTCTGTACCTATTTTCGTGGTGGGCCAAAGCGGTGATCTCTTGTCTCAGATGAAGCAGAAACTGAAACTTCTTTTGTTCTGGTTTTTTTTTTTTTCAGCACTTGAGAAATGTCATTTGTTGGAGTAGGGAATAATGTGCTGGTGTGGGTCTGTATGTGGGCAGGGAATAGGACATCTCTGTTGAAGGACAGCAGTGTGGCAGTGTTCCATATCCCTACATTCAAAACCTTCTCTGGTTAGAAAGCTGAAAAGAGAAATATTGGAAAACTTTAAAAAATCCAGAGGACTTCTTTCTGTTTAAACCATTTTGCCTGGGTGAGATTTTCTAGCATTTTCTGTCTTGCCTGGGTTTAGTATATGTGCCAAACGTTGGCTGCTCTAATGTGGATAAGAGGGAGGATCAGTTCCTCTTCATTAGTTGTAGCATTTGGTTAGGGCAGCGTCAGGCATGTACTTAAGAAGGCTTTTCCCCCATGAAGACATTTCTTTGGACAACTTATTTTTCTTATATACCCTTGCAGTTCTATTCACATGGCAATCTACAGATAGTCTTTAGATCACACCCTTTACTACCCATGCATACTAATTACATTGGTTAATTACATCAGACCTACATCCGCATTCCTTCCATTCACACTTCCGTTTATCTTATCTACCATCTACACCATTTATCTTATCTAACATCTACACCTAGGAGTACCCATTGATTCATCAATACTAAGCTGAAATATGTCATTCCCATATTTCCCCATTTTTTTATTTTTTAAAAAGAAAGTTGTTTATTTTTCTCCTTACACAGTGGTGGAGCATAGTCTAGACTTTGAGACTGCAAGGCATCAATTTTTTAGTGGACATTTCCACTTACGATTGATTACCATGTTGTGTCAGCAACTCTGATTACTTATGTACATCCTGCTGTGTAGGACCCATAGATGTTGCAGGTGATGGGCAAAGCATGCCCTTAATATAGTATTAAAAAGCCACCAATGTGTTTTAAAACAGTATAACAGAAAAGTAGCTGTCACTTACCTTTGACAGCCATGCTCTATCCCCCGTTTTCTTTATCACTTAGAAAAGGTGGTTACAATACAATCAATCTTCTGTCCATCATTTGCAACTACAGATCATAATCCATGGTTACAGCTATAGAATTAATTCATCAAAAGTTATGGCAAGCAATAGTAGTCAATAAGTGATACACAAAAGGTTTACAATAAGTAATAACAAACCTGCTACCGCATCCAATATAAGATAACATGTGTAATAAAGTCTCTAATAATAAATCAAAACAATGTCATTAGTTCATCTGCTTAGCCATTAATCTAGCTTTTTCAATGTTGATAGCAAAAGGTAAAACAATTATGTGATAACAATTACACAGAATTGCTTGCTTGTAAAATAATCTAATCCAATAGCTGTATGATCACTTGATATGCTCCATATTTTTATGAAGTAAACCAGCATTTTCAGTTATGAGGAATAATAACATTTGATTGAAACTTGTATTTGAAATCTTCCACTCAGTCTGCCTAGAAAGAGATTAAAAACGGCTATGCAAATTAAAACGTCAATAAAAATATCCGCTAAATTCTTATTTCCAGGACAACCTTATCAGGCACAGATACTGTGTGTTCTGGTAACTGCCTTGAAAAGTTCAGCATGCAAATGCTACACTTAACACCCATCACTATGTTTCAAAAGACAAAACCTTTTTCATGCACACAAAGCAGATGTTAGGAACAAACAGTGATTGAACAGAGAGTGCTCCTTTATTCACTACAGACAGAAATAAAGCAGTATCAGGCTACGCATCCTGTTGTTTGTGGGATTGTACAGATGTTTGCAGGTGGTTTACACAAGTCAGATATTGCTCATTTCCTTATCTGAAGCTTTTTCCACTCAGGGGTGGCAGTCAGTGACTGTTCTCCAGTTCTAGAACAGATATCAGACAACTGCTGCTCGTTTGTGTGTTAAAGCAGCCGAAGAAAGTCAGTCCATAGCACCATCCTGTCAATGCCAGAAAAGCTCTTAAGTTCTGTTACCATCACCATCTAGGAAAGAGTTCTGCCATTGATTTCCAGTTCCAGGTGAATTGCTTGCTGCTGCAAGAGACTGATAGTTTTAGAAAGTTCACTTGTGCTTCAGGTACACTGATTTTTCTTGTCCATTGTAGGCTTCTGCGTGCAAACATAGATTCTCAGGAGTCAAGATGGACAGAAAAACATATCACATACAACCTTCTTATATAAATATCTTAACATCTTTAAGTTCCTTAAAATTAAATACCTTTAAATTCATAAGCATAACCATAACATCTTTAAATCCTTAAAACTAAACTTTGTGTCTTTTGAACAATGTACAGATTTTAAAAACAGTTCCTTGGGATCTTGCTTATGGAGGTAAAAAGAAAGTGTAGGCTTCTTTAAGTCTGGAACTTGGCTTAATGCCTGCTGAGCAAGTTCTTTAAATCAAGAATGTCATTGAGCCTGTGAAACTTGACTTTGCTTTGAACTGAGTTTGACTCTTACTGCTTCCAACTCTTTTGGCACTTCCTTCTCCACAGTGGATGTGGGGATGGGTGGGCAGCAGTCAGTGCTGGCCCTTTCCCTCAGTCCAAGTGCAGAGTCTCGGGGTCCAGTCCTGTCCTGCAGCAACAGCAGCAGCCATGGCATGGCTACCAGCGCCACCTTCATCTCCATGGTAACACGCAGCTTATGTGATGCTGTCCACTGCTCCTCTTCCTGCCGCTTCTGGATGCTCCTTGCCCGTTTCTGCTTCTTCAGCAAACACCGCCACAGGCAAATTTGCAGCACTGCAGCTCCCGTGGATAGTAAGCGGCAGCCGGCTGGGAGTCAGCTCCATGCATGGCTGAGTAAACACACAGTCACTGTCCTCAGGCCCCAGCGAAGCGGAGGGTCAGGTGGGTAAAAGACTCAGACCTCCGAGAGGTAGATCAGGAATATCAAACAAGGACAGAGGACAGACTGACCATAGATGGTTTTGAATCCTGAAAATCAGTCCCAAGGCATTCAGAAGTTTGTAAGGGGTGCCGAGTGCTGTGGCATCATTCCTTCTGCTTCTAGTGACAGCAGCAGTCCCACCCTTTCACCTGCCATGCTGTGAGCAAAGCCGCTCAAGATACAGTTATGCTCTTTGGTCATATACTGACCCATGATTACTGAAGTTCCCAGTTGCTCACCTCTTCTCTTGAAACCATAGAAGCACATAAAATGTTGCACAACTGAACAGCTCTCTGGACCAATGTATTATTTAGTTCAGCTGGGCTTGCTACTGGTCTGCTCTCTTCTCCGTGGTATTAAGACCACCACATTGGGGTTCACCATTTGTAGTGGCTGGGGCAGTGTTGGCTGGACCAGTGTCAGGCATGAACTTCAGAAGGCTTTTCCCCCATGAAGACATTTCTTTGCACAACTTTTTTCTTATATACCCTTCAGTTCTATTCATATGGTAATCTACAGATAGTCTTCAGATCACACCCTTTACTACCCATGCATACTAATTACATTGGTTAATTACATCAGACCTACATCTGCATTCCTTCCGTTCACACTTCTGTTTATCTACCCTCAGCACCTAGACGTACCTGTACTGAGCTGAAATATGTCATTCCATAATTAGTAACCTCAGGAATTAAAGTTGTTTTGCTGACTGGGTGATGTTTGGCCAGACTTGTATTTCATACAGCAAAACTGAACAGAGGGATTGATAAACTAGGAGGATCTCAGGATTGGCCACCTTGCAGTAATACAGTTGTAACATCCTCTGTCTTTTTGCCTGAGATCCTAGAATGGGCTTTTGCTCCATGTATGAGCAATTTCTAGAAGCATGCATGTTGAAGCAGGGTCCAAAGCAGAAGCCTCTCACTTGCGTTTCATTTGAGGCCACTGAGTTCCCTTCTGTCTTGTCCTCATCAGAGGTCAAACCCTTTTGTTTGGGATGGTGTTTACCAAACCACCAAAGATATTTCCTCCTTCCTGCAGATCCAGCTCTTGGGAGAGATAGTCTCTTATCACGGAGTCATAGAATATTTTGGGTTGGAAGGGACTGTTCAAGGTCACCTAGTCCAACCCTGCCTGTGATGAGCAGAGACATCTTCAACATAGAATGGTTAGGGTTGGAAGGGACTTTTAAAGATCATCTAGTTCATTTATCTGAACAGCACAGCAAGCATCAAATCTTAGTGCCCAGTGTCCTGCCTGCCAAGCAATGATCTCACACATGGAAGCAGGACAGTTCACTGTACAATCCCATATGCTGAGGCTTGAGCAGATTTCAGCCTGGTACTTGGTGTGCTGGAGTCTTCTCCTGTTAGGAGCTGCAGGTCACATTCCTCCCCAGCTCTTACTCTAAACCAGTGGGCTTTGGTTGTCAAATAGCGTTATGGGGTGCTTGTTTGTTTGTGGTTTGTTTGTTTTTCAGGCAGGAAGGAGTGTTTTGTGAAGGGGATTTACCTGTTAGTGGATTAGGCTATCCCAGAGTCAGTATCCCCACTACTCCTTACTTTGAAATCTGTTCCTTCCTGCAGCTCTTGCTGTGCATGACCGTGCTGCTAGTTGGCAATTTGCTTGTTTCCCCCAACTGCTGAGCATGTAAGCCTAGGAAGGATGCTGATCAGGGCCACTCACTTAAGGGATATTGTTATGTCTTTGGATGGGAGATGGGAACCTAACTTCAACAAGGCTTTACAGCGCATTGTTGATTCTTATGCTGTCCCAGGACCTCTGAATGACCAACCATCAATTAACTCTGACCTCTTGTGGTTTCAAAATCTGGATCCAACTGCTGAGGTTTGACTCTCAGTCTCAAACCCTTGACCACAGTTCCTATTTTTAAGCAGGAATGGAAGACCATGATCTTCTGGAATTCATAAGTTTCCCTCACCCTCCTGCTTCTCTCCCCAGCTCCTTCCTCATATTTCGTGGGTGTCACAGCATTAATGTGGCTGCCTTGCCCTGTTCATCCCTGCAGTGGTACGTTGGAGCTGCATCCTGAGCTGCCTACAGTGCCTTTGTCTTGAGCTTAGAACATCTCAGTACAGAAGTTGGCTTTGTTGACTTGTGAAACTGCTTCCAAACCCAAACTGCCTGCTCTTGGCATTTTCTGCTGTCACCACAGCTTGCCCTTCCTCATCTCTTTGTGTTTTTGCTTTTCTTGGTAATCCAGTGGTGTGGTAGACCTCCAATGGGTCAGGGTAGAACTGTAGGCATTCTTGCAGCTCCTTGCTCAACTGTCTGGCTGCCCACACCATGCTTGTTTTCCCATGGCAGCCAGGCCACCTGCTGATGTCCAGCTCGGCCTCTCCATCAGCCGGCCACTTGTTAGAAACCCCGGGGGGCTTTAGCTCTCCTCACAAAGTGCTAACTTGATTATTAGGCTCTGGATTAAAGTAAAGGCTCTGGGAGCAGAGCACAGATCACAGTGTTAGTCCACTGAGACGTGTGCTTAGCAGCAGGGGTGTGTTTCCTTTGGGTTTTGTATTTAGGTTAGAAATGCTTTCTTTTGGGGCCAACTTGTCATTCTCAGACACTGTAGTCAGTCTTACTATCAGCCCACGAAGAC
Source organism: Pogoniulus pusillus (assembly GCF_015220805.1). Lineage (NCBI taxonomy): Eukaryota > Metazoa > Chordata > Aves > Piciformes > Lybiidae > Pogoniulus > Pogoniulus pusillus. The sequence continues at coordinate 13,628,361 of NC_087269.1, read as the reverse complement.
TACATCTCTAAAGGAAACGACAGAAATAGATATGCTTGTTTCCAAAACAAACCCCTTTGGTCCAGAGGAAAGATACCTGCCTCTTGGGAAAGAGATGACTCCCATCTCTCCTGCTTGTCTGAGCTCAAGGTCTCTTGTCCTTTGTCTTTGACTTGTTTCCCATTGCTTATCGTTTACTAGAAAAACATTCCAGAATGTGTACGAGGCTAGACCACCAAAAAAAGATGAAGAAGAGATGGATGCACTGCTGCTTCTCTATTTATAGGAAGAGAGAGATGAACCAAAAGTGATATGGGAAAATTCAGATCTTTAAATACTCTGGGAAAGATGGATGGAAAAAGGGCTGCTTTCATTGTTCACGAGGTTCAGGAGACTTTCTCACAAGCAGCTTAGCATAAACCTCTGAGCCACTCGCTTGTATGACTGGAGGGGACTTCTGTGCACAAATTCTCCTCTTGTTTCTGGAGTATATTACTTGCTCAAGGAGATAACTGCTACAGCACTTTGCCTTTTTTGCCTTAGCATGCTCTTGTTTTCCTTCTTAGTACTTCCTGTGCTCATCCTCTGGTGTTATCCCACCCTCGCACACCAATATTAGGATTTCTGATCGTTTCACATATATCTGTGCTACTCTTTCTACCTTAGGTTGGCACATTTTCATTCCAGTCACCTTTTCATACTCCCTTTTAAATGTTAAGATACTGCCTATCTCCTTTGAGAACAGTGGACAGCTCTAAGATGTCTTCCTTCCCTGTCGGATCAGTGAAATCTCTTTCTTGAATCACTTTCCTGCCGTTTTTGATCCCGTTTCCAGAAGCTTCACTTTCTTCTCAGGCCTTGTCTGCTAATCAAATTTCACTAGCCCTGGTGTTTGGAAAACACATCTTCCCATAACTCTGACAAAGAAATTGCTATAATACTTGCTTTGCAGATCAGTAGTTGTTCTTCATTAAAGATTTGGATGCTGTGCTTTCTGCTGTCATCTGAGAGATTGGTTCAGACCCATCACAAAGGGAGAAGGAAATGTTTTCGGTGTTTCATAGAAAGGCATTAAAGCAAAAAGTGTGAGGGTAGAGTGATGGTACCTTAAATGCAGAGAAGAATTTAAGGCACTCTGCTGAGCATAGGAGCTGAGGTCTTGCCACTGCAGCTGAGATGTAGGGTGGGCAAGAGTTTCTTATTTGTTCTTGTACCTTCTTAAGTGTCTCGCCCTTTGACATTCAGATCAGTGTTGACCTCTGCTGCAGTCTCTTTCTCATTGCTCTTTTAAGCCATAGAGGATTTCCTAGCATTATCTGTACAGTGTTCCTCTCAGACCACCTCTGTGATGGCACATGCAGAAAGCAGGCATTTCGCAGTGGCTAGACCACCAGGCCAACTTGCTTGTACTTCTGCCTGCTGAAACAGAACATCTGATGGAACACATCAGTGCTTAAGACAATCATACTGTCCCTGCCATAATTTCCCTGGTTCTTCCACCTCCTTCTCCTTTTTCCTCTGTGAGACTAGGTCCCCTAAACTCCCTCGTCCCTGCATTATCGTGGCTTTCACTGTGGGCTACTGTAAAGGAGCAAGCAAATTACAGGGTAGGAAAGTCTAATGAGCTGGAGCAGAGATGGTGGTTTTGAGTACTGATTCAAGAACTACCACTGGAAATAACATGAATCTCATTTGCAGTTACCAGAGTTCCTCCCTTTCCTTCTCTTTCCCGTATTTTATTTCTGTTGATAAGTCTCTAAAGGCTGCCTTCAGAAAAACCACTGTCTCCAGCCACTACTTTCAGCTTTAGCTTTCCTTAGAAATACACCCCTGTGGGATGCAGTGCTCAGAGTCTCTCCAAGGGTTGCATCTGCTTGCATCCTGCCTGGAAGAGCCCAGGACACTGGTGGCACACAGCTTTGTGCCCTTCCTCTTCCAGGGGCTTCTCTGCTATTGTCATTTGACCTCTTTACCTGGTAGTGGTTGGTCTCTAGGTTAGTCATGCAAGCTCTTGCTGATGTTGCTAGGAAGAATATTTTGCAGGGATCTGTTGCAATTAGATTTTAGGCTTATAATTATTGATTATTGTGTATGGCAAGGAAGGTTGCTTAATAGCTGGATGAAAAACTTACAGAAAACAATACGGTCTGGTGATTGATTTATTTTTAACTTGTGTCCAAGGACTGTTTCTGATGTTTCAATAAAAGGCATCTTAAAAACCAATCAGCCTCTCATCAGTAGAGAGCTCAGCTGTACAGGCTTCTGCATTCCCACTGAGCATTTTTAGCAGTCCATAAATTGAAGAAGTTGAAGACTATTGTTGCAGTCTTTTTGGCAAATGATTTCCTTTGAGTTGTCACACTGCTTAAATATTTTGCTGTCCTGCCAAGAGCTGTTGTTCTGCCAGACATGTCATCATCTCAATAAATAATAGATCTGAGCTCCTGATCGTTTGTGCTTATAAAAGAGCTTGGTGTTCCTGTGAAGTGGGATGGATTTAGAGTTCTTGGTCCCGAGATCTCGAATTAGTCTTTTTCTGTTGCACCACACTGATCTAGTCTGCTTCTAGATCAGACAGGGGTACCCTTCCCTTGAATCAATGCAGCTGAACCTCTTCTCTAATTGTTAATTTTCAGCCAGCAAGAAGGTGATGGTGTTGTGAAGTGGGACAAATATCTATCTGTTTTTATAACAAAACTTTGTACTGCTTCAGCTGTGCAATTGCATTTGTTCACTCTCGAGCCCATTTGCTTCTCTGTCCGTTTGATGCAACAGGAATTCCAGGGCAAGGGAGAAGACAGAGCTTTTTGGTTAGGAGGAAGTCCAGTTGCCATGGAAGTATGCAGGTGAGGTGCCTCTAGCTTTCAGAGATTCAAAGGAGGCAAATTCTGAAAGCAATAAATCTTCATTTCTGGAAAGCCATTTGCTGCTCCTGCTATACCTTACAGGCATGGCATGAAACTTGCTGCTGGGCACTATGGACAGTGCCTACTCCAACCTTTCTCCATGCCAGTCACCTCTCTTGGTTGCTTTGTCTGACTCCAGTATATTATACAAACTTGTAAGAGAGAGGCAGGAGTTGGGCCTGCTGTTATTTCAGTAGCTTTACTGTTATTTTTTGGGGGGGGGGGGGTGGTGGAGAATGAGCTGTTTATTGTTCACATCATCCAAGGGTTCTTATTGATGGCAATTTTTGTGGAACTGCTACAGAAGTGTCTAGCTTTTGTTGCTGAAAACTCTCCTTTACTGAAAACCAGGATTCTGTATTCATGAAGGAAGGGCATTCAAGCAGAGGTGTTTGACTAGATGCTAAAACAGGCTTCTTTGACAGTTTTAAGTATTATAGTCTTAAGTGCAGCGAATGGAGACTCATTGTTAAGAGTGTTGCTTGAACAGTTGGGATTGAGAGTTGCTTGTTTAAAAGGGTGTTAGTCTTTATCCATTTTGCTAATTCCCTTGGGGGCATGGGAAAAGTATTTCAATTTTAGCTGTTAACCCCCCCCATGACCCTCTTATTTCCCGCTTGGCTTGTCTCCCTCACTCTAAACACTGAAACAAATTAGTGAATTTTACATAGAATCATATCATAGAATCAGCCAGGCTGAAAGACACCTCCAAGATCATCCAGTCCAACCCAGCACCCAGCCCTATCCAATCAACTAGACCATGGCACTAAGTGCCTCATCCAGTCTTTTCTTGAACACCTCCAGGGACAGTGACTCCACCACCTCCCTGGGCAGCCCATTCCAATGGCAAATCACTCTCTCTGGGAAGAACTTCCTCCTGACATCCAGCCTATACTTCCCCTGGCATAACTTGGGACTGTGTCCTCTTGTTCTGTTGCTGTTTGTCTGGCAGAAGAGACCAACCCCCACCTGGCTACAACTACCCTTCTGACAGTTGTAGAGAGCAATGAGGTCCCTCCCTGAGCCTCCTCTTCTCCAGGCTAAACAACCCAGCTCCTTCAGCCTCTTCTCATAGGGTTTGTGTTCCAGGCCTTTTACCACCTTCGTCGCCCTTCAGCATCTCTCTTGAATTGAGTGGCCCAGAACTGGACACAGTACTCAAGGTGTGGCCTGACCAGTGCTGAGTACAGGGGCAGAATAACCTCCCTTGTCCTACTGGCCACACTATTTCTGATCCTGACCAGGATGCCATTGGCTCTCTTGGCCACCTGGGCACACTGCTGGCTCATCTTCAGCCTACTATCTACCACTACCCCCATGTCCCTCTCTGCTTGGCTGCTTTCCAGCCACCAGGTCCCCAGCCTGTAGCACTGCTTGGGGTTGTGGCCAAAGTGCAGAACCCTGCACTTGGCCTTGTTAGATCTCATCCCATTGGCCTCTGCCCACCCATCCAACCATCTGCCTTTTGTTTAAATGCAAGAAATGTGGTGTTTGGGACACCAATCATGGAGGACTAATTAGAGAATATAATTCAAACCCCTCAGACTGGTGGAAATGAGTCTTATGAAGAGCTTTTATCAAAAGTTGTTTGTTTGGATTGTTTTTAAATATAGGAATGACATTAAAGTGTGAAACACTCTCTAGGATAGCAAATGTAGTCATTTGAAAAGTTTCCTCTAATGGAGCTTTAAAGACCCACGACTTTATGTAGCTAATGGTCTTTTAATCCCCAAGACACAGGCTTCAAGCCCCAGCAAGACGTATTTGCTCCTCTCTCTGTCGTTCTTGACAGGGATTTTGCTGGAATGGAGGTGGGGAGAGTAAAAGATGTGGATTAGATGTCCAATGAGCCAATGGCATCCTGGCCTGCATCAGGAACAGTGTGGCCAGTAGGACAAGGGAGGTTATTCTGCCCCTGTACTCAGCACTGGTCAGGCCACACCTTGAGTACTGTGTCCAGTTCTGGGCCACTCAATTCAAGAGAGATGTTGAGGTGCTGGAAAGTGTCCAGAGAAGGGCGACAAAGCTGGTGAGGGGCCTGGAACACAAACCCTCTGAGGAGAGGCTGAGGGAGCTGGGATTGTTTAGCCTGGAGAAGAGGAGGCTCAGGGGGACCTCATTGCTCTCTACAACTATCAGAAGGGACATTGTAGCCAGGTGTGGGTTGGTCTCTTCTGCCAGACAAGCAGCAACAGAACAAGGGGACACAGTCTCAAGTTGTGCTGGGAAGAGTATAGGCTGGATGTTAGGAGGAAATTCTTCACAGAGGGAGTGATTTGCCATTGGAATGGGCTGCCCAGAGAGGTGGTGGAGTCACCGTCCCTGGAGGTGTTCAAGAAAAGCCTGGATGAGGCACTCGGTGCCATGGTCTAGTTGACTGGCTAGGGCTGGGTGCTGGGTTGGACTGGCTGATCTTGGAGGTCTCTTCCAGCCTGGTTGATTCTATGATTCAGTGAGTCTCTTGGACTCATCTCCTGGTTTGTTTTTGTTGTGTTTCTCGTGTCAGAGAAGAAGATCTCAAGAGAATTTACTATTCAGCATTTCATACAGATGTTATCATCAATCAGAGAGGAGTCTTTTTTTGTTGTGTGTTTTTTTTTGGTCTACATTATGGCAAAGCTCGCTGGAACTTTAATCCTTTTCTTTTTTTTTTCCCTTGTGTGTGACTTCAGTTCCCTGAACTAATATTAGTTATACAGTGAGGAGACATCTATATATAAACACAGGGTTTTGTGTGTTTCCATATATACTCATCTTTCTATATATAAGCAAAATGCTTTCCTAGGAATATTTAGAAATATTTGTCACGTTTTGCCGTGCATTTTACGGTGGGAAAGTGTAATCGGAAAAAATGTGTTTGGATCTTGTGGGACAGTAAGGTAAAATAGCTCCTTGTGTGAACTGGATCTTTTTTTAGAAGCAGGCTCTACAGAAATAGCCAAGTGATAGCCCCTCTGTGAACTCAGAATGCGTTTCCTTATTGCCAGGGTTTGCAGGGCTGTTTGTCACAGTATCACAGTATCACAGTATCACCAAGGTTGGAAGAGACCTCATAGATCATCAAGTCCAACCCTTTACCACAGTGCCCAAGGCTAGACCATGGCACCAAGTGCCACATCCAACCTTGCCTTGAACTGCCCCAGGGACGACGACTCCACCACCTCCCCAGGCAGCCCATTCCAGTGTCCAATGACTCTCTCAGTGAAGAACTTTCTCCTCACCTCGAGCCGAAATTTCCCCTGGCGCAGCCTGAGGCTGTGTCCTCTTGTTCTGGTGCTGGCCACCTGAGAGAAGAGAGCAACCTCCTCCTGGCCACAACCTCCCCTCAGGTAGTTGTAGACAGCAATAAGGTCACCCCTGAGCCTCCTCTTCTCCAGGCTAAACAACCCCAGCTCCCTAAGCCTCTCCTCGTAGGGCTGTGCTCGAGGCCTCTCACCAGCCTCGTCGCCCTTCTCTGGACACGCTCAAGCATCTCAGTGTCCTTCCTAAACTGGGGGGCCCAGAACTGAACGCAGTACTCGAGGTGTGGTCTGACCAGTGCAGAGTACAGGGGCAGAATGACCTCCCTGCTCCTGCTGACCACACCACTCCTGATGCAGGCCAGGATGCCACTGGCTCTCTTGGCCACCTGGGCACACTGCTGGCTCATGTTCAGGCAGGTATCAATCAGTACCCCCAGATCCCTCTCTGTCTGGCTGCTCTCCAGCCACTCCGACCCCAGCCTGTATCTCTGCATGGGGTTGTTGTGGCCAAAGTGCAGCACCCTGCACTTTGAGCTATTGAACCCCATCCCATTGGCCTCTGTCTAACCCTTGTAGGGACAGCCACGCAGCCTGCATGGCTGGGACCTTCGCCCAGGTATGAACCTGCTCCGTGTGAAGATGCAGGTCATACGTGGTCCACAGTGCTTAGACTGCATGTAAGAGCTCTACTTGGAAATGCGTGATTCAAGTAAATACTGCACAGTGTAAAGTAGAGGTATATAGAACCAGTTTTATCTATGTCTTTCTAGCAAATCTGGGGGGGGGTTCTGTCTATATTTTGTCATCACAGAACTTTAGAGGTTGGAAGGGACCTCCAGAGATCGAGTCCAACCTCCCTGCCAAAGCAGGATCCCATGAGAACACATCTAGGTGGGTTTTGGAAGTCTCCAGAGAAGGAAACTCCACAGCCTCTCAGGGCAGCCTGCTCCAGTGCTCTGTCACCCTCACTGTAAAGAAGTTTCTCCTCTTGTTGAAGTGAAACCTTCTATGTTCCAGTTTATAGCTATTGCTTCTTGTCTGATTGCTGCTGACCACTGAAAGGAGATTGGCCCCATCCACTTGACACCCACCTCTCAGATATTTGTACACATTGATCAGATCTCCTCTCAGTCTTCTCAAGACTAAACAGCCCAAGGTTTCTGTCTCTCTTCATGGGGAGATGCTCACATCCTCCAGTCATCCTTTTGGCTCTCCACTGGACTCTCTCCACCAGGTCCCTGTCTCTCTTGAACTGGGAAGTGCAAAACTGGACACTGTATTTCAGGTGTGGTCTCACTAGGGCAGAGTAGTCAGGATGAAATTCCAACCACCTTCCTCCTGGTGGAAATGACAGCAATATGTTAAAGTTTGTCTCCTGGGATGTGGGGGCCTGTCATAGGGCTGTACTGTTACTGCTGTAGGGGAGGTTACCTGGGAAGGATTTGGGGTTTTGATTTGTAGGGGTTAGGAAAGGAGTGGTCTTAAGAATTTTTTGGTCTGTCTGTTTTGGGGTTATTTTTTGTTTGCTTGCTTGGTTGGGTTGATTCCCCTCCTCCCCCAGTTGTTTTGGGTTTTGTCATTTGGCTGGTTGCTCTTTCCTTACCTGTCCTAATCCAACACAGCTTTGGAAGTCATTGAGTTAGAAAAGTCAGAAATACCAGTGTTATGAAACAAGTATGTGAATAAGAGAGAAATACTTTCCAGTTGCTTCTTCTGAGGCAGAGAGGTCAGTCTCAACCTGTTCCGGGAAGACAGCACATTCTGGCTAGTAGCTTGCCTTTTGTGACGAGGCTTTTCCTGAAAAGGCAGATGATTTAGAAAGAAGCCCAAGAAAATTGTGGGTCCCATGACAGAGTCTGGAGGAAAGGCATAGATGTATTGCTGTTAAAGTAGGTGAACAGAGGAAAGTAAGGGTATTTTAGTGAGGAAAGGCACAAAGTTAGAGTCATCTGTTTAAAAATAATACAAATCAAACAACCTCCCCCCTTAGATATATCTATGTATGGCTGTCAACCTTTAGCTTTTCCAAACTCTCTCATGCCCCAGTCCTTGGATATTCTCCTGTGAATCACATGCAGCAGCACACATCCGTTCTGCTCTTGTTAATATACTAGATAAATACTGCTGTTTATACTACAGATTCAAGAACAAGGCCTTAGAGCCTAGTAGGCTGGTTTTCTGGTTGGGGTTCATGTTGATGTTTTTGTATGGGCATACCCAGGATGTTTGGATTTACAAGCAGTCCTGGAAGATAACAGTGGGTATGTATGACCTAGTTGCCCATGTCTTTTCTAGAAGAAGTTTGAGCTAGTTTACTTTAGTGTTTATTGAAGACTTCAGCCTAATCCTAGCTAAAACCAAGCAAATGCAAGGCAGGAGTCACGACAACAGGACATCATTGCTGCAAGGCCATTTCCACTTTCAGAGGGTTTTTGGGACGTAAGGGTGCTGGTATTGTAGGTGTCTGAGTGCTCTTGGCATGGGCACAGTTTTGTGGTCAAAGCTGTATGGATTGCTGGAGTTTTAGTTCACCCTCTGTACTCCCAACAGAAGCTAATCTGCCCTGTACCAGGGGTTCAACCATGGGAGCTGAGATTGTTTCCATAGCTAGTGGAGTCTTGCGGGAGGAGTTGGATGCATCAGGTCAATGGATTGTAGCTGTATGTAGCTGATTATTCAAATGAATTCTTGTGAGCTCTTGCTGTCCTGAGACACCTTGATTCAATACATGGTGTTAATAGAAAAGTAAGGGAGCCTAGGCTTAGATAAAATCCTAGAGGTGCTCTGACATGTTTGCAAACAAGATGAACAGTCTTAAAGTAACTATAGAGATCATAGAATCAAACAGGTTGGAAGAGACCTCCAAGTTCATCCAGTCCAACCTAGCACCCAGCCCTATCCAGACAACTAGACCATGGCACTAAGTGCCTCATCCAGTCTTTTCTTGAACACATCCAGGGATGGTGACTCCACCACCTCCCTGGGCAGTCCATTGCAATGGCAAATCACTCCCTCTGTGAAGAACTTCCTCCTAACATCCAGCCTATACTGTTCCTTTCAACAAGAGTTTGAAAGAAAAAGTGTTTCTGCTTAGATCAAAAGCTCTTTCTTAAGGAAACCTACAACACAAAGCTGGTTCTAGAGTAAAATCATCAAAACAAGCAAAATCCCAGAGGTCAGTGATGTTAAAGCTAAGTGCTTAGGTCATTTGAAAGCCAAATATATTTAAATTCCTTTTGGATGGGGCTAAAATAATGACAGTGGCTTCACAGAACACCAAAGAAGACAGGATTGGCTCTGCTACACCTTCCTTGAGCTAAGGAAACACAGCCCTGGCAGAATTGCTGTTGTGTCACTGAAATATCACCTCTCTTCGCTGTATGGCAGATACTTGACAAGAAGAATTTGAATAGTATTTTAGTGTCAGGTGTGAGCTGTGTGTCATCTCCTGTCATCACACCCAGCAGTTGAAAAGCTGTTGACTTATCCTGATGTATCTGCTGCCTTTGGAGTAATTTTGGCATGCATTTTAAAATAAAACAGCGAGCAGCCATTCCACTAATTCTTCCCCCCCCCCATCTTGCTTCCTCAAATGCCATGCTTAATGTGCCTTTAATTAGGTGTGCTAGTTTGAGGGGGTTCCAGGTCCCTTTAAGAAAACCACAGGGATGGAGGGTTAGGAAAATTGTGGAAAATGCCGTGGCAAAATACTTTAGTAAACTCTGGGGTTAGGTTCAAAGAATTGCTTAAGAGAACAGTGAGGTAGACCAATGAAAGGCAGTTCTGGAGCTCCCAACACAAGAAAGACATCGAACTGTTGGAGAGAGTCCAGAGGAAGCCACAAAGATGATCATAGGGCTGAAGCAGCTCTGCTATGTGAGGACAGGCTGTGAGATTTGGGGCTCTTCAGCCTGGAGAAGAGAAGACTTTGAGGAGACCTTCCAGTATTTGAAGGGGGACTACAGGAAGGCTGGAGAGGGACTATTTACAAGGTCTTATAATAACAAGGTGAGGAGTAATGAGTTTAAACTGGCAGAAGGGAGATTTTAACTAGGTGTTAGGAAGAAGTTCTTTACAGTGAGGGTGGTGAGACACTGGCACAGGTTGCCCAAGGAGTTTGTGGCTGCTTCCTCCCTGGAGGTGTTCAAGGCCAGGTTGGATGAGGTCTTGAGTGACCTGTTCTAGTGGGAGATGTCCCTGCCTATAGTGGGGGGGTTGGAAGTGTGTGATCTTTTGAGGTCCCTTCCAGCCTGAACCGTTCTACGATTCTATGACTACCACTATAGATTGGTCTCAGTTCAAAACTGGTTTTCTTCACTATTTGAATAGATCCTGTTGAACCTAAGTCATAGGGAGTAAAAGAACTCATTCTTGCAGCAAAACCAGTGGTGGCAAGTTCACAAAGTCTCCCCCCTTAAACTCCCTTTTGGCTTCTTCATTGCATATCCAGTGTCTTACTGCTCAAGGGCAAGACTATCTCTTCACTTTAAGTTCTTTCCAGTGGCTGTTGCTGAAGGAAGCAAGGCTTTGCTATCTTATCTGAAAGGCCTTTATCCCCCTTCAAGACCTCTAAGCAAACTCAGCCTACCCAGAGAGCTATGCAGGGTGACCCAAAACTAATTAGGTGGTTGTTCACAAATGGAAACTTAAAAAAAATTGCTTTTTTGAGTCAGTAATTAAAAAATATTCATAGTGTAATTGCCACAGAGAATTGTATTAAGCCTTAAGATCTAAAATCTGACCCGGTAATACCATTTTGAAGGAAATTAATCTTGCTTTGTGTAGATGGAATGACAAAAGTTCTATTACAAGTTCACTTAAAAGTCTTAAGTGTGTGAGGAGTTGAAAATTTAGGAGCAAAGCCAGTTGTCCAGCACTGATTCTTGAATAGTACCAAGAAGTGCAGGGTTCTGCACTTTGGCCACAACAACCCCAAGCAGTGCTACAGGCTGGGGACTGAGTGGTTGGAAAGCAGCCAGGAGGAAAGGGACCTGGGGGTACTGATAGCAGCTGAAGATGAGCCAGCAGTGTGCCCAGGTGGCCAAGAGAGCCAATGGCATCCTGGCCTGGATCAGGAACAGTGTGGCCAGTAGGACAAGGGAGGTTATTCTTCCCCTGTACTCAGCACTGGTCAGGCCACACCTTGAGTACTGTGTCCAGTTCTGGGCCACTCAATTCAAGAGAGATGTTGAGGTGCTGGAAAGTGTCCAGAGAAGGGCAACAAAGCTGGTGAGGGGCCTGGAACACAAACCCTCTGAGGAGAGACTGAGGGAGCTGGGGTTGTTTAGCCTGGAGAAGAGGAGGCTCAGGGGAGACTTCATTGCTGTCTACAACTATCAGAAGGGAGGTTGTAACCAGGTGGGGGTTGGTCTCTTCTCCCAGGCAACCAGCAACAGAACAAGGGGACGCAGTCTCAGGTTGTGCCAGGGGAAGTATAGGTTGGATGTTAGGAGGAAATTCTTCACAGAGAGAGTGATTGGCATTGCAATGGGCTGCCCAGGAAGGTGGTGGAGTCACCATCCCTGGAGGTGTTCAAGAAAAGACTGGCTGAGGCACTTAGTGCCATGGTCTAGTTGACTGGATAGGGCTGGGTGCTAGGCTGGGCTGGATGATCTTGGAGGTCTCTTCCAACCTGGTTGATTCTATGATTCTATGAAGGGTGCCTACAGGAACGCTGAGGAGGGACTATTTACAAGGTCTTGTAATGACAGGACAAGTGATAATGGCTTTAAACTGGAGGAGAGATTTAGACTAGATGTTAGGAGGAAGTTCTTTACAGTGAGGGTGGTAAGACACTGGAACAGGTTGCCCAGGGAGGTTGTGGGTGCTTCCTGCCTGGAGATGTTTAAGGCCAGCTTGGATATGACCTTGAGCGACCTGCTCTAGTGGAGGGTGTCCCTGCCTACGGCGGGGGGTTGGAGCCGGATGATCCTTGAAGTCCCTTCCAACCTAGACCATTCTGTGATTCTAATTTTATATTTATGTTATAAACAAGCATATCCAAATCTAATACAAATGTATTTTAATAATACTGCACATATAGTATTACTATTTTGCAAAACACCTGCAGTTTGTAGGCAGTTAGGTACCAGCAATGCCCAGTTCTGAAATCACAGGTGCTCTTCTGTCTGTCTGCTGTTGTAGCAAGACAGTTTCAGCACATCTTTGGGTGATTGAAATGATTTTCCCCTGCCCTCCCCCCTGCATCCATAAAGGTTGATCTGTATGTGTTCTTGATAAAGAGGCATGGATCCAGGTTTAATTTCTGCTCTATGCCATTAGCTAAAATTGCACCAAAGCAATGTGAGGATGCTGCTGGTGGCTTCAGAAGGTTGGAGATGATCATTCCAGTTGAGGTTCTCTGGCCATTGGCTTTGGGTCTCTCTTGACATTCCCCTACGTTTAGATGTGCAACACCTTTAGTCTTTAAAAGAGTTGCTTTCCAGGCAGAGGATAGTCCCTGCATCCCACTGAATTTGCTGTCAGTGTGACACGCAGTTCTGACAGCCCTTCTTGCATCGCTACACCTTGAGGGACCTGACTCAAAAAGCCAGTGGGAGAAGAAGTCTGTGTTTCTAGTGCCTTCAGGTTGCTGTGGCACCCTAATTCTCTGCAGAAGCTATTGGAAGTTGATGTGCAATGGCAGCCCCCTCAGCAGGGTGTGCAAGTCGGTGTGCCCCGCGAGTGTGCGACGTCAGAGCGCGAGTGCTCACGCGGCCCCGGTCCTGCACTCGTGCGAAGCCAAGGTCACTGCTGCTGCCTGTGCTTGCAGACGTGTTCATCCTGCCACACGCATGGAAGTGCTTCTGGGGTTGTGTAAATCCTGCTGGCTGAAGGACCTCACCCATTTACAAAGGTATCAGGGTACCTTTTTGTTAAAGCTCCCTCTGGCTCCAGCCCCTCTATGAATTGGAAAGCTTTGCGCTCAGATTGGAAAAGCTGATGGTGCCATCGACCAGCCGGAGTTTTGAGCTGCTGGAATTGCAAGCTGCATGTGATATAAATAGCCTGAAGTAAAACAGGTCATTAAAATAGAATATTAATGATCTAAGATGTTGGCAGACACAAGAACCTTTTAAAATTTATGTCCTAAATAGTGACCTAAAAGTAAACTGCAGGAGCTGATTGTAGTAATAAGGGGGGGGAAAAAAAGGCTTTACACAGGCTTCAGTTCCTTTCATGACCCATAGTCCCAAGGTACTGCTCTTCTTTTTCAGCTCATATGCTTTTCTCTCAGCACAGTTTAGGTCCTTATGTAAGCACTCTGGCCTCAGCTAACCTCCTCCCAATGTCCAAACATGTTTCTGTTGTGCCTTCTGGTACTTCACCTTTTGTTGGATTTAAAATCTCATAGCGTAGGTGCCAAAATCCAGAAGATCACCAAATTAAACTCACTTTGTTCTAAGAATTGAGGGAGGCAGGATTAGAGGGAGGATTAGGTCGGTAGCATTTTAGGTTGCAATGATACAGAGTAAGGTTGTTTCTGTGGTGTCATGTTTTGGTTACCTGAACATCAAAGCCATTTGAGCTCATTGTTGTTTCAGGTTGGCTTCTATTTTTGTTGCTCATAAATGTCTCCTAATGATCTTGTTTTTATTTGGTGGATTAACTGTAGGTTAAAAGAGGCAGCCTGTCAGACAGGTTGAGTAATGGAGGAGACTAACAAAGTGACAGTTCTTTTCCTATGCCTTTATGAAGGGATGAAGGAAAGGTCCCACTTAGATTAAGGAGGAGGGGGAAAGAATAGGATGGGCACAAGTCATATCAGCAGTGCAGAACTACAGGAGAAGGAGACTGAACAGGCCACGGTAGATGTTGGTTGTTTCTGTGGAATCCCAAGTTGAAGTATAAATCTCTCAGAAGGATGTCTGCCTAGATATAGAAGCAGGCCAGCACCAGACCCCACCGATGCCATAATCTGGGGCACTTCTTAGTCTGCACTGCTGGACTGAGGTTTGGGGAAGACTTGGAGCTTTGAGTTCAGCAGACCCAAGGTTTTGCACTCCCTCTGCTGGCTGCATTTTCACTGGCTGATGCCCGTTCCTCATCCCTGAAGGAATGCTGAACTCACTGGTGACAATCTTGAGCAAAGAAGCAGTAAAATTAGCATGGCTCCTTTGTAGGCTCCTTGAGCACTAAATTAAAACCAATAAATCTGGTTACCCGTGCTTTGGAGGTGCAAAGTCAGTAAGAAGATGCAGTCCTTGTGATTCTTTCCAGAAGGTCATTATCTGCCTTGGGAAGCAGAGGCACAAGGGACATCAGCATAAGTCACACTTCAGTATCTTTCGAATCTGGTGTGGAAGGTGTGAACTGTCACCAAGAATGACTTCAGTATTCTGTTTATTCATCTTAGATTTTATCTGAATTGTCTGTTCTGCATTAGCCCACTTAGTGATAGGTTTCTCTCCAGACTCAGTATTTTCTCTTCCAATTGTTGCCACCTCTTCCATCAGCTTTAGCTTGCTGCTCTCCCTGAAGTGCTTCCTTGATTTGTTGGGTTTGGTTTGGTTTTACTTTCCATCCTGTTTCTTGTCTCAAGCCACCAGTGTCCTGATATCACAACTTTGTACTCGGGTTGGAGCCTCAGAGGCATGTCACAAAGAATTTTACATTTTCCATCTTTTCCTCTCCTAGTTTGGATGCAGCAGATACTTCTCCAGGGCATTGTGTTCCAGTTTGTGTTTGTCCATTTATCAGGCTGGTATCACATGTTCTAGCCAATACTGAGAGCAGCCCTGCTAGTGCATTTTTTATGCCTGTGGACACTGGATATTGTCAGTTTCAGCCATATCCAGCTCATATTCCCTACCAGAAAACTGCATGACTGGGAGGCATTGGCAGACTGTCCATGACAAGGGAATCATTACTACTATTCAAAGAGTTTCTGAAACTTTTCCTCTCCTCCCTAGTTTCACTCTTGCTGTTTGCCTACACCTTTTAATAGGTCCCTCTAAATGCTCTCACTTCTGTTTCTTCCATAAGGTTTCTGCTTTTACAGCAGAGCTCAGAGTTGAAATGACCCTTTTCCTTACTTGAGACATTTCTGGTTCCCAGATATTTTCTTTTACTCATGGTTCAGATCTGAGTTTGTTACCAGATTCAATTCAATTGCAAGCAAAGCTGCAGCAGCTTTCTAGAGCTATGCTCTCACTTGTAGAAGCAGCAGGGAAGTAAATTTAGTGTCTGACAACATGCTTCTCACCAAGATCTGACTAGAACAAATTGAAGGGTAGGCAGCAGTTGAGTTGGAGCACCTACAACAAGTGATAGGCTGCCTGAGATGGAAAATCTTAGGTCATTGCTTCTCCTCCATCTGCCACAGGGCAGTAGAGAATTATTGAGTCCTTGTTAGGAGCTTTGTCTAGCTGGTGTTTGAAAGTCGCAGTAAATGAGCTTCTGCCCATTTCCCTTGGGAAAGTATTCCTTACAAATACAATCAATTGTCAGGAGGTCGTTCTGGAATTCTCCCTAATTTTTGTGTGTCCTCCCCCTAAAATGGGCTTTAACACAAAGAATCTATTTAAAGTGCTACTTTTTTTCCCCCCCTGTGAATGCTGATGTGGTTTCTAGTTAATGTTTGTATGAGACTGCAGGCTGCCTGGTTTAAAGGTGAAGAATCGCTGTGGCTGTGCTGATACTTTCACTCATTTCCTTGAGAGTCTGGATGAGTTTTCATGTGACTGCATTGAATGGATGTTAGTTATTAGATTGCTTTCCCAAAAATATATATGAAGACATGGTGTGTTTTGCTACCCAGAAGAGCAGGATCTAAAAAGCCTAGTCTAAGTCTAGATTGTTTGTGCAGAAGTTTTGAATTTCTCTTCAATTCTGTGAACAGTGCAGAGTCATGAATCCAAAGGTGGTGTACACCAGTTAGTGGGGTGGGAATAGGGGGGTTGAGAGGGTCACAGGATGTTAGGGCTTGAAAGGGACCTCTGGAGATAAGTCCAACACCCCTGCCAGAGCAGGACCATAGAATGTAGTGCAGGAACGCATCCAAGACAGGTCTTGAAAGTCTCCAGAGAAGGAGACTCCACAACCTCTCTGGGGAGCCTGTGCCAGTGTTCCGTGACCCTTAAGTAGAGAAGTTCCTTCTCACGTTGAGGTGGAACTTCCTGTGCTGTAGTTTGCCTCCATTGTCCCTTGACCTATCATAGGGTGCAACTGTCCCCTCCCTCTTGACACCCAGCCTTCAAGTATTTATAAACATTGATTGGATCCCCTCTAAGTCTTCTCTTCACTGGACCAAACAGCACCAGGTCCCTCAGCCTGGACAGTGCTCCAGCTCCTTAATCATCTTCATAACCCTCCCTTGGACTCTCTCAGATCCCTCTCCCTCCTGAACTGGGGAGCCCAAAACTGAATGCAACATTCCAGGTGAGGTCTCACCAGGGCACAGTAGAGGAGCATGAGAACCTCCCTCCACCTGCTGAACACACTCTTCTCAATGCACCCCAGGATCCCATTGGCCTTCTTGGTCACAAAGGCACATTGCTGTCCCATGGATAGCTTGCTGCCCTCTAGGACTCCCAGGTCCTTCTCCACAGGGCTGCTCTCCAGCAGATCACCTGCCAAGCTCTACTGGTGCAGTTTATTATTCCCTTCCAGAGGCAGGACTCTGCATTTATCTTGTTCAACCTCATTAGGTTCCTCTTTGCTCAGCTTTCCAAGTCTTGTGAATGGCCACACAGCCTTTAGGTGTCTCAGCCAAGCCTCCCAGTTTGGGGTGAAAGTAGTGATCTGGTTTCCCCACTGAAAATAAAGTGCAAAAGCAAACAGCACGAACGCAAATTTCTGCTAATAGAAGGCCCTGAAGTGTGCTGCAGGAAAGAAATTGAGGAAACCATTTGTTACACAGTTATAACTGCTTGTTGATTTAATGGCTGTTTTGCATAATGTGCTGTTGAACCCAGCGTGTCTCACTGACACCAAATCATTCACCTTTGTAGAAATCAGTCAAAACCAAAATGGAGTAAGCTGGGAGATTTTTCTGAAGCACAGATCCTTAGATAGCAAATTCAAGGGCTACTCACCACCTCCTGGGTTTCTTCTCCAAGTCATCATAGGGATATTAAAAAGGTTACAGCTTAACGTTCCCTTCCCTTGACCTGCTAGTTGCATGTGTCCTAATGCAGTCAGCATGCAGTTAGCTTTCACTGCTGCAAGGACACACGACTGACTCGTGTGGCTTGTCCACCGGGGCCATGCAGTTCTTTTCTGCAGGTGCAGCCAGTCAGTCCCCAGGACCAGTGCTTAGGGAGCATTTTGTACCAGGTTCACGACTATGTGTTTACATTTATTGAACTTCATAGTGTTCCCCATCGACTCATTTCTTCTTCACGTCGGGGACACGTGAGAAGGTGGTGAATACAGCTCTCTTCATATGGCAAAACTTTTCACATAAACAAGAGCCTTTGTACAGACCAGAGCAGATGTTGATCTTGGCCAGATGCTTTCATCTCTAGTTTGAACTGTATGACAATATTCTTGAGGTCCTTGCTGTAAACATAAAAAATGTAAGAGAATCAATATTTCAGGCATTTCTTCCAGTGCTCTTCTGTGTGCTCAGTCAATCATATGGACTCTCAGGAGCTCATTCTAGGTTCACTGATTTATGCAGATTTCACTAAGCATCTTTGTGTATTTCTTAATTAGCTGAGGAAATGAAATGGAAGTTGTGATATAGAGCAAAATCCAAGCTGAGTGGCAGGATTTTGAGCAACAGGATGAGGCTGGATTTGCTTTTAACAAAACTTCTTGGTCCTCTAGTTGCCCATTAACATAACTGAGAGATTAGCATTTGTCTTGAACCATGTGCACTTACAAGCTCCTTAGGCTCTTGCTGATGCTACTGACCACTGCTGTAGGTGAAGGAAGCTGAGGCCAAAAGCACATGCTGCCTGCAGCAACAGAGGAGTTGTGGGGTCAGAGCGCTGCCCATGGTTCTCTCCTGGTGATGCTTGATACACATGACTCAGGTGATTTCTGCCTTTATCATGAGATCTGGCAATGCTACAGAGCTGCCTGGTTGCTAAATCTCATTGTATCAACACTTAAAACAAGTGATTAAAGAAAGATTATTGTCAAAGATGTAGTGTGGTTAAGAGACCATGGCCAGAAATTCAGTGAAGTATAGAAATTGCTTATTCCAATGTGTGCTTGCTCTCTAGGCCCTAGGAACAGTGTAGACAGTCTGGATTTCCTTACCTGGGTGTTGACTTGTTCAGCTTCTTGTTGGTTTTGTATTGTATATCCTTGAGAGTGGAAAATACAGTTGAGAGCTTTCTTTCTCAATTGAATAAAATGATATAACAAATATCAGCAGGCTGATAAAGTTGTGGCCTATTTCTATTTAAAACACTCAGAGGAGACATTATTTTACTCACAGGCCACTTTTAAAGTTGG
This sequence comes from Pogoniulus pusillus, assembly GCF_015220805.1. Taxonomy (NCBI): domain Eukaryota; kingdom Metazoa; phylum Chordata; class Aves; order Piciformes; family Lybiidae; genus Pogoniulus; species Pogoniulus pusillus. The sequence continues at coordinate 13,609,826 of NC_087269.1, read as the reverse complement.
GCACATGCTGTGTTATGCTCTTTTATGATGTATAAAAAAGTCTTTGCACTCCTCTGTCTTTTCCATTTAGCCTATTCTGCTTTGATTACTTCCATGTGTGGAGGGTATTTTGCAGTCATCTGTGCAGCAGTCTGAGAGGGGCAGCCAGTCTGGGAATGCATCTTTGTGACACCTCCATCATTAGTGCTCATGCTTGCTCCTCCACTGTCTGATGATTCCTGGAAAGTCATTGTATGGATCAAGAGAAGAAATGTAATTTTTGGATCTGATCTCTCTCATTCAGTGACTGCATAAGCATTAGAGCCAGTGCAAGAGAAGGAGAAATCTTTGGGAGCACAAAGCATCCTTTTAGAGGCAACCCAATTAGATTGGCTTAAATTCATCAGACACCAGCAAAGTGATAGGTTCTTGAAAGTTGGGAATAGGAAATCTTGACAGTCAAGATGGAAAAAAAGCTTAGTGTCAGCCTGCATTTGGATAATTTATCTATGTGATGGTTTGTGTGTTACCCACTCCCTCCCCCCCAACTTTGGAAATCACCTGCACTAGACTCAGCCGGCTCTGGAAATTTGAATGGAGCTTATATTTACAGCTTAGCTCAATATACAAGCAGATATTTACAGTATATACAGTCATATACAGAAACATACAAGGTAAAATGGTAATACAGAAACACAACTCCCCTCCCAGAAACCTGAGTCCCCAGGAGGGCCTCCCAACCACCCTTCCACCTTCTCCCACCCCTCTCAACCTTCCCCCAGTCCCAGGGAAGAATGGAGGTTTGGCCAGGGGGTTAGGAAGCAAAGTGGATTAATCAGAGAAACGGCAGAGAGGCTAGAGAGAGAGAAAAAAAATGCAGCTCTGAGCTCCCAAGCAGAAGAAGGACGACTCCCTTGTCTATGTTTGGGTTCTTGTTCTTATACCTCTCAGCAAGCCTGTGAGTGAAGTAGACATCATTCTGTTTTCCTTTTCACAGCCTGTAATCTGGTTCTTCTCACCAAAACATTCTAGCTAGCTTCAAACTAGCACAATCTATTTTCAACAGGCACACTCTCTACAATCTTTTAGTTGTGTAATGAATGTAGAGCTGAACATTGATGATACCCACCAAAAACTCCAATGACATTTGAAACCATGACAAGTTTCAATGGTCTCTATATTTAGGGTGTGAAGTAGAAAAAAATGAAAACAGAGGTTATGGCAGAACAATGAAAAATTGTTTCTAACCTTATTTTTAATTGTAAAAGGTGCATATGTCCAGTACCAGTCTATAATTAATTCCCTGTCAGCTCACTTTGCATAAGAGAGTAGTAGCTGGTACAGAATTTGGCCACTTACCACACATTAGGTATTGTTGATCAGATCATAGTGCTGTGGCTGCTAAAATTCTTCCTGAAGACCACATCAGTGGAAAGGGCACATAACTGTTTTTGTGTCTGGAAGTGGTGCAAACCTGCCCATGGTATTGCTGCCTCTCAGACTCTTCCCCCTTCCAATTTCCATTAATTGCTCATACTGCTTGTAGATGTGTCAAGGACTCCATTGTCAGACTGTCCTCTTCAGAATGTAAAATTTTGTCACCTAGATCAGCTGTATCACAGGCAGTACTGCAGTGGAGAAGGCAACTCTGATCAAAGATGAAAGACTGAGTGGATATTTATTTGTTTGTTTTAGTTTTACTCACTCATGCAGATGATAGAATCATAGAATAGGCAGGGCTGGAAGGGACCTCAAGGATCATCTAATTCTAACCACCCTGCCATGGGCAAGGACGCCTCACACTAGATCAGGTTACTGAGAGCCCCATCCAGCCTGGCCTTAAAGATCTGACCTACCATTTACTCATGTGTGAGAACAGCTGATCCTTGGGAATTTGTCATTGAATGAATAAGGTGCATCCCCATGAGCAAGAAATTAAGCAGGGGAGGCAAGAGACCTGCATGGATGAACAAGGAGTTTCTGGAAGAACTCAAATGAAAGAAGGAAGTTCACAGCATGTGGAAAAAGGGACAGGGCACTAGGGAGGAATATAAGAATGCTGATAGGACGTGTAGGGATGCTATAAGGAAATCTAAGGCACTCTTGAAATTGAATCTGGCTAAAGTTGTAAAAAAATAACAAGAAGGGCTTCTTCCAAACACATTAGCAAGAGAAGGAATACAAGGCAAATACAGGCCCACTTCTGACTGAGATGGGTGACCTGGTGACAGAGGATACAGAGAAGGCAGTTACTGAATGGCTTCTTTGCAACTGTAGAGTACTGCCCCTAGGGGAGAGTAACCCCAGGTATCAGTACAGGTTAATGCTGACCTGCTGGAAAGCAACTCTGTGGAAAAAGACCTGAGAGTCAAACAGGATGACCATGAGCCAGCAATGTGCCCTCGTGGTCAAAACAGCCAGTGGCATCCAGGGGTGCATCAAGGAGAGTGTGGCAGCCAGAGGTTATCCTCTGCTCTGTTCTGCCCTGGTAAGACCTCATCTGAGTATTGTGTCTAGTTCTGGGCTTCCTGATTCAAGAAGGACAAGGAACTGCTTGAGAGGGTACAAGAGGGGACTAGACCATCTCTCTTATGAAGACAGGCTGAGGGACTTGGGGCTGTTTAGCCTAGAGAAGACTGAGGGGAGATCTTATCAATGCTTACAACTACTTAAAGGGTGAGCATCAGGACCACAAGGCCAGTCTTCTTCCAGCGGTGCCCAGCGGCAGGACAAGAGGTAACAGGCACAAACCTGATCATAGGAAGTTCCATCTAAACATGAACTTCTTTACTTTGAAGGTGGTAGATCACTGGGACAGGCTGCCCAGGGAGGTGATGGAGTCTCCATCTCTGGAGACATTCAGAATGCACCCACTGTTCTGTGCAACCTGCTCTAGGTGAGCCTGCTCTGGCAGGGGTGTTTGACTAGATGATCTCTAGAGATCATTTCTAACCCCTGTGATTCTGTGATGTGCAAATGAGCTGGTCTGTGACAGAAATGGTTCTTGAAGGACTCATGCCTGTTGATTTGAAAGCAAATATTCTAACGCCTGAGCAGGCACTAGGAAATAAATTACAGTATTTGATTTGCTAATGTGACACCTTTTTGTGCCATGGTTCTTCTTGAACATAATTATATTGAAAGCATATAATTGGAGTAATATATTACAGGGGGAAAGCAGTGATAGTAGTACTTTAATCTTTTGTGTTTTTATGAAGTCACTCTTTTTTTTTTTTTAATTTAATGCTGTTCATTGAGCAATAAAAAGAGCTGAAAGTCTTGTCAGGAATGCAAAGAAATAAAACCTGGCACAGTGAAAGCCTTTCAGTACAGTATGAACGTCGATCCTTTAAAATCACAAATCATCTTTCTATTAATTCACTGCAGAATAAGGTCTCCTCAAGATAAGTCTCAGCAGCACTGTGGAGTTGGTATTTAAAGTATGTCCATCTGCATCTAAACGAGTAGCTCCAAGACAATCAGATTATGCAGTAGTTACTTTGGTGAGAATATCGCCTAAGTGGAATGGAAACTTCATTTTGAGTCTAATATTAGACCCTGCTTTGGAAAATTCCTTTTAAATGATCACAAGCTGGGAATAGCAAAAGAATTTAACTTTCGACAGACAGCATTCACCAAGAATTTGTTTTTAACTGCTTATGTTGGGTCCCTGGGAAAGCAGATGTGAAAAACTTACCAAAGTGAATTGACTTGACCTGATGCAATGTTTATATCAGTAGTTGATAAGTTTTCCTCCCTCGTCTAATTTCTTCAGGATATTTTCATTCTTTAAGCATGAGTAAGTCAGGGTTGGAATAGTTTGAATGCTTGCTAGTCTAATAATCTGAATGCTAAAATATGCAGACATTATTGCCTGTAAAGGGGTCTAAGTGAGGTTGAGCTGGTTTGCTTATCTTCTGCGATGGGGATAAGTATTGTTTTTAAGACCAGCGAAGAGGAATGTGAGACAGTGTTGCTTACCTCCTGACGGCTGAGAACGCCTGTTGATGTCTGCCCTATTTACACCTCAGAATGCTACTTCTGTTCGGTTAACCCTTTGAATGCATGTTACTCAATACACAGCTTTGTAAGGGACCAGCTTTCAGTGGCTGCTAGGGAAATAGCCAAGCAGGGATCTTAAAGCAGATTCAAAGGGTTGTGATATTACCATTATTCCTGTGCCAGAAAAGGCTTCAGGAATAATGGAACACTCTGTCAGTGATGCACAACTCAGGGATCTTTAGAGTCACTAGTACACTGGATCAGTGCTGGCTCCAGTCCTGTTCAGCATCTTCATCAATGACATTGATGAGCGCACAGAGCAAGGCTTTTGACGCTGTCTCACATACATCCCTGTGGGCAAGCTCAGGAAGTATGGGATAGAAGAGCAGGCAGTGAAATGGATTAAAAACTGGTTAAACAACATAGTGCAAAGGGTGGTGATCAATGGTGCCAAGTCCAGCTGGAGATCTATAACTAGTGGAGTCCTCCAGGGGTCAGTGCTGGGTCCAGTCCTGTTCAGCATCTTCATCAATGATATTGATGAGAGAACAGAGTCTGCTCAGCAAATTTGCTGACAATCCTAAACTGGGAGGCTTGGCTGAGACACCTAAAGGCTGGTGTGGCCATTCAATGAGACTTGGACAGACTGGAGAGCTGGGCAAAGAGGAACCTAATGAGGTTCAACAAGATAAATGCAGAGTCCTGCCTCTGGAAGGGAATAATAAACTGCACCAGTAGAGCTTGGCAGGTGATCTGCTGGAGAGCAGCCCTGTGGAGAAGGACCTGGGAGTCCTAGAGGGCAGCAAGCTATCCATGGGACAGCAATGTGCCTTTGTGACCAAGAAGGCCAATGGGATCCTGGGGTGCAGTAAGAAGAGTGTGTTCAGCAGGTGGAGGGAGGTTCTCATGCTCTTTTACTGTGCCCTGGTGAGACCTCACCTGGAATGTTGCATTCAGTTTTGGGCTCCCCAGTTCAGGAGGGAGAGGGATCTGAGAGAGTCCAAGGGAGGACTATGAAGGTGATTAAGGGGCTGGAGCACTGCCCTGTGAGGAGAGGCTGAGGAACCTGCCTTTCAAGACCTTTCTGGACGTGTTCCTGTGTGACCTGCACTAGGTTATATGGTCCTGCTCTGGCAGGGGGGTTTGACTCGATGATCTCCAGAGGCCCCTTCCAGCCCCTAACATCCTGTGATCCTGTGAACTTGTCTTAGCTTTTCCTTTTGTTGATCAGATACTGTCACTTGGACTACTTTAATTAATTAAATTCCTAAATTAGGCCTTCCCCTCCCTCTTCCCCTCTCTAATGGAGCATATATAAATAAATTAGTTTTTGAGGGAGGGAGGGAGGAGAAAAATAGGAAAACAAGGATTGAACTGGCCTCTTCTCCCCACTCTACCTTGTCCACTTGCTCCTGTGGTCTGGGCATTGTTGCTGTTGTCTTCAAGCTCGAGGAGAACATTCGAGCGAGCTTGCTGTAAAGGAGGCCTCCAGCCTGGCATTCCTCTGCTCACATGTGAGACAAGAAGTGAACAGTTACTGACAAGATAATGTAGTGAATTCAATGCCAGAGTGACAGTTACACCGGGAAAACATGTTAGAGAGAGATCTCTTTAGCCCTGCTCCTTTAGTGCATTAGGTGGCTTTATGTGACCCATTAATGCATTTGTCAGAAATCAGAATATGATTTCAGGCACCTATTAAACTTTTGTCTTTTGTTGTTTTTAATAAAGCCTGACACCAACCTTTTTGTCTTCTTATTTATACCTGTGTGTCTGTAATTCTGCTGTAATTTCTGATCTTTCAGGCATTTCTGAATTGTCTAAGTTGCTGGTTTATCTCTTTGCAGGCAAATCTCACCTGGCTATAGTACAAAGAGTAAACAATGAAGGAGAAGGGGATCCTTTTTATGAAGTCCTGGGAATTGTTACTTTAGAAGATGTGATTGAAGAAATCATCAAGTCTGAAATTCTGGATGAAACAGATCTATACAGTGAGTAAAAGTATTTGCACTTTGTGTATAGATAAGAGGGAAGCCTCCTTACAAGTAGCAATTGCATTTAATAGCTGTGCTTTGAGAGATGTGTAGTTGCTGATTTAAAGTATCAGTGGTGAAATGACCTGCAAGTCCCTCACAATGTCAAACTAATTCTTGGGTTTGCAGCACTTCACTCCTTTATGCTGTACTAATTCAGAAACAGGACAGGTTTATGTATTTGACCCTTCTGTCAAGAAGGTTTACATCTGCAACAGCCTGCCCTGCCCTGCTAGCTGTTCACCACCACAGCAGTGGCCTTATTAAATCTTTTTGTTACAATGTTCACGACCTTCCACATTTTCCCCTAAACTCTTTCGGCCTCAACTGCACTACTCATGTAGTTCATCTACTACCCTACCTTAGCAAGAAGGCAGGTAAACACCATGCCTCAAGGAAGGAGAATGGAGTCTCTTTATAGTGTCACTGTCACTCGTTCAGAAAAGCTGAGAATGGAAGCAGCCTTCTTCAGGGCTGAAAAACAGCATGTTCTAAATGACTCCTCTGTTCATCACTCAGTAAGACCCCTTCTTTTCTGTTAACATATGTTAAGGAACGTAATGCTGCAGGGCATCCATTTCCTTGGACTTGAGATATCTGGACTCCTTTCTTTTCCACTTTAGAATTTGTCTGGTCTTTGGCCTTAAGTGTCTTTGCCTCTCTTCCCATCTACACAGTCTGGCCTGTGTCATTCCTGTCTGTCATTCTTCATCTGTCTGTCTGCTGTGCTTTGATCACTTGCTGGCAGATGCTGGTTTTTACTATGTGTTCATGTGTAGTACAAGAATATCTCTCAGTTCTATTGTAATACAAATAATAACTATAAATATTGTTAACACTGTTAGGCTGTTCTGTCTTTTTTTCTTTCCTCATGAAAGGGACCTGAATGTTTCTGCAGCATCTTTTACAGGCCAGTGCAAGAATCTTCCATCCTCTCTCCACACCAAATGCCAAATGAGCACCCTGCTTGTACTTTTATGTAGAGATTGTTATTGCCTGAACTACTTTCTGCAGCTGCTCAGTCTTTTACCAGTATTTATGTGCCCAAAGGTTCATATAAATCACAGTTGTGTTTTACAATGTGCTGAACACCTTGATTACTATGCAAATCACAGAAATCCAGTTCCTATCCGTTTCTTTTCATACCCTCACAAATGAGCTGTTGGGCTAATCAGTTACAACATAATGCTGAATTCAGGCTTTCTTCTGTGCACCAGAAAGATCCTATCTTTGTGTCATCGTCTTTGAGATATTTCCATGCTTCTTCAAATGAAAACACATTGCATATGCTTTTCACTGTTGCATTTTCCCCCTTGTTTGTGAAAAGAAACATAGATCATGCAGTGGTGTTCTTCAGGATAAAAAAAAAGCTTTGGCCATTAAAAGCATGCTAGAGGGAAAAAAACCTGAGAATTTAATTTTACTATCAGAAGACTTCCTAGATTAACAAAGTAGAGCTGGTACACATGAGTTCATTTGATATTCTTCTTCCTCAGAAGGTTTTACTCTGGAAAATTCCTGGTTCATAACTGGAGGGAGACTTAATATCTTAGGCTTCCTGGAGGACACAGGAAGTTTGGAGGGTGGCTTCTGCTATGTATTGTGAAGGTGAACTTCTAGCTTCTTTGCAAGGTTCTGGACTTCATTCCACTCTTCAGATTGAAGGAGACTGTTGCAGTAAGGGGTAGAGCAGAAATCCAGAAAAGCTATGAAGACTGCAGAAAATGTGGTAGGTTTTCACAGACTCACAGAAACATTCCAGTTGGAAAAGATGCTCAGGATCACCAAGTCCAACCAATATCCCTCCTCTATAAGGTTCCATATCCCCAAGCACCAAATCCAAATGTCTTTTAAACACATCCAGGGTCGGTGACTCAACCACCTCCCTGGGCATCCCATTCTGATGCCTGACCACTCTTTATGTTAATTTTTTTCCCTAATATCCAGTCTAAACCTACCTAGTCACAGTTTTGGATTTGGGCAGACCAGTGTCCTGTAACCACAACTGGTGTAGTGGTGGGAATGTGCTCCAGTGATGGGAAAGTACCTTATTGTCCACAAGATGTTAAGTCAGCTAGTTTCTGATGTGTGACTATCAGTGTGTCAGTGCTGGGAACCCCATGTAGTAATGAGTCACCATCATCCTCTGATGGTCTTCATTAGACGACCAAGCTGGCTTGCACAGAATGAGTCATTTTGAGACCTTTAGGCTGATTTACTCTGTGCCAGGTGTTTATTTAAAAGCAGACCTTATGAAAAATCTTGGCAGCATTGTCACTCCTTTGTTCTGAAGTTTTTAAAATGTTTTGCTTACATGGAAACTTGAAATTTGGTAAGTGGCTGACCTTGGTGTTGGAGCTGTGCCTTTCTGCTCTTTCCATAAAAATACATTTCCCTGAAAGCTGCTCCCACTGCTGAAGCTCCGCAGCTGAATTTCTTCAAGGGTTGTGCACCAAATAAGTGTGTGCTATTTCTTTAGGTTGTTACAGTCTGCTATATCTTATGGCTAACAAGAGGTGTTGGGAGCAAGACCTTTCCACATCTGGATAGTCTGAGTACTTCTGAGCGTGAGACTTTGCATTGGGGATTCTGATGGGCTGGAGAGAAAAGTTTTCTGGGAGGCTCTGACTACATCTCAGCCAGCGTCACTATGAAGAGCTGTCAGTGTGTTTGGCTCTTAGTATTGGAAAGCTGAGCATTTTTTAATGCTTGATTCACTGTAGGAATCTGTCTTGCACTCCCATGGCCATAGCCATGGTGGGAGAACATTTCTCAATCTTCTCAAAGACCCAAGACAGAAAGCTGCATGTCCTGTGTTGACCACAGAGTCCACTTGAGGAACGTGGATTTCACCATTCTGACCTGGGTTTGACTAGTAGCCTACCTTATTTAGCTCCTTCTAATGGAAAGCAAGTTTAGTCACCCCTGAGGTGCAACTGGAATGCTGCTGGTTTTCACTCTTAGAGACCCAGAGGAGGTTTGCCACATGTAAAATCTGGGATTTTCCTACAAATGAAATACCTTAAGACATCCTTGTGTTCTGCATGTTGCAGATAAACAGCCTGGTAGTAAGCAGCAGCTTACACTGCATTTTTCTGTCTTCATGTGCTCTTCAGCAGCCTGTCTCATCCAATGTGACCCCAGGCCAGCCCCTGCCAGGCCATGGTTCACATTTCTTACAGGGCTTGCACTGCTGCAGCAGCAAAAGCTTTCCCCACCCCGTGTTGGGGGTCTAGGCTGTCTAGTGCTTCACTTGGAAGATGAGGGAGAGGAGGACATGGAGTGTGTGCCTCTGCCTGCCTTGGGCTGAGCATCCTGGTAGTGAGTATTGGCACAGTGAGTGTAGTCTTCTGACAATTGTATATTCTTTTGCTGGAATATCTGTTTAATGCACATCTTGAGTTGTTGCTTACCTCTGTCCTTGTATAATTCTTGTGTACCAGACAGAACCATGCTTCCATTTGAGAAAATATTTTTGTCTTTATTCTTATCCTAAAGATAAAAGGACAAAAAAGAGCACAGGAAAAAAAAAAGGCCTTTCCCAGAACTTTGGGGGCATCTGCAATGCTCATCAGCCTGTCTCCCTGCTTGCCCAACTGAACAGGTGATCTGAGGTTTGAACTCCCTGTTATGTAGCTGTCTCCAAGCTGACTCCATCAAGGAAATTCGTGCAGTTATTTGTGGTGTTTTATGCCAGGCCTGGAAGTTCAGGAAAATTACAAGAGAGATCACAATCTTATTTGTATTTGGTCTCCTCCATTTCTTGAGTTCCCTTTCTTAGCCCAGGAGTTAATGGTCAGCCTTGCTGCCTTTGATTTGAAGGAAAAGTCTAAATATTCCCAGAACCTACTGAAAATAGTTGTAATATTTGTTGATATCTCACCAGAAACTATACCAGAGGTGTCCCTCATGTGTCACATTGTTCATGGTACAGAACCAAACAGCATCACAGCACTCTATAAGCAGAGATCACTTCAGCATGCCAAGATAACTCCAGTGCTCCAGGTCTCCATCTCACTGTGGACAGGACAAATGGAGGAAGTACCTGGTCCAGATGCAGTTACTTCTGTCACTGTCCAGTCTTTAGTTCTTAAGTCTTACAGGAAGCTAAAATGTCATTTGGGTAGTGAGAACAGTTAAGACCATCTCTTAACAAACATAAGCCAAGATAATGGCTTTAAGCCATATGGCCCTGCTCTCAATGTGTCACACTTTTCTTGGGGGAAGGTTTCTGGACAGGCTGCCAGGAAACAGAAGGAGGAGTTGAAATCATCCATCATTTGATTAAGAGCCTGGGTTTCTTACCTTGATGACAGATGCAGACAGAAAGATTTAAGACATCCTCCCATGGTGTGTTGCTGTCCCTGTTTTCAAGTACCAGAAGTGTAGTGTGAAACCTATTGTGGCACAGCACATTCACAGGAGTGAAAGAGATGCTTTACTGCCCCACTGAATAGATGTTTCCCTGTCCTGGGGACAGAACCTATATTTGTGGTGATTTTTACCTCCTTGAAGAGACCAGTGACAGAGCTCCTTGTGAGAAAGCATGTCAGCCACAGCATCATCAAAAATCTGAACTTTCAGAAAAGGCCATTTCTGTTCTTACCTCTTAAAACAGGTAGAACCTGGCTTCGAGGGGACTTTCCTCCTAGTCACTTTCTGTTGCTTTGGCATCCATCTTTCCTCTAACTGCATGTGCAGAAAAGGTCTGTCTTAGACTTTATTCCTAAAGTAGGGGTGGTTGTTAGTCTGTAGCCCTCGGGCAATTGCTTTTGAAAGAGAAACTGCAGCCCCTGATGTAGTCCAGCTCCTGGGTGAAGTACTACTAAGGCAAGAAGTTTTTGGTTTCAAAGACATAGGACATAGGTCTTAATCATTCATCTCCATGTTCTTGGGAACAAGATCTGAATTTTTCTGATCTGCACTGCTCACAGAAGGAGCTTTAGATATCTACAGTAGATATTTCACTGTCAGTGTGGTGTTGCTGTGGGCTCTGTGATAGTCCTATAATGGAGGCTTGCCCATGGGGAGTTGAAGATCTGTAGATATTCTTACATAAAAAGCTAAGGTGACTTGAGAAGGTTTTTTTTAAAATAAACCTGTTAGTTCCTGGCATTGTGTACTTTCAAGCCCCAAGCACAACCACTCTGAGCTTTGTGTAGTCTGTAGCTTGCATGTGGACACCTACAGGACTCCAGATCTCAGCAGCTTCTTTGCTGTGATACATCACTGTTAGCACCTTTGCAGTTATAACCTAAAATCTAGCACCAGCTACCTGGGAGTATGCAGGAGATTTCAGAGTTAGCTTCACCTGCACCTCTTTGTGTACTTGCCTGAGTTCTCTGCAGTAAATCAATGTGCCAGGGCTGCCTCTCATCTCTCAAGAGTCCAGTCATTTCAGAGCAATAGCGAAGGTTCTGACAGACGAGTAGTCACAGTGTTTCCAGGATCATTCTCCACTAATGCACTAGAACCTCAGCCATGCCTCATGTCTGAGGGGCTAACAGTAATTGCTTCAAGACTTGGATTTCCTGAAATATCCAGTGTAGCTCAGAGCCGTCTGAGAGCATTCTGCTGCTTATAGCCAGTGCCACTGTGCACACTGTGCCAGCAGAGAAGAGCAAGAGACCTCTTCTCCCTGCAGTTGGCCCCAGAATGCCTATAGCACTCTGCTACTTGGTTTCCTTGATTTTTTTTGAGTGGATGATAATAGCTGGGTTCTTTGAGTCTTTGCAACTCCATCTCTTGTGTTGTCTTTCACAAATGAGGATTCCCCCCAACAAAGCCTGTTTCTGAGATGCGTGAGCTAAGGGAGACGTATTTAACTGAATAAATGGCAGGAGTGTGGGATCACTAGCAGGTGAATTCCTGTATCTGAACTCTTGAAGCTACTTTGTATTTCATTGTACTTTAGCGCCTGTAAAGCAGCCAGAGATTCCCACCTGCAGGCTGTCCAGCTTGCCAGCCTTTGCCGATGCTTGGACAGGACAGAAGAAACTGCAATTGCTAGACTTTGGGAGTTACTTGGACCAAAGACATGTAGGTTTTGCCAGAACAGTCAGTGCAGTCGTGCCACAGCATGAGAGAAGCATCACTGTACAGTTACCGTGTGTGCTTGCTGGGAATTTTCCAAGGAATGTATACGAGGGGAAAAAAATAGCTCTCACAGATGCTCTTACAGAGCAGCACCTTTTGATCATTAATAACACTGAGCAGAACTCCTGCCCCCCACCTGGAAATGTGCACACCCCATATGCATTATGCAGGCCTGCTCTGCAATTAGATGTTTGCAGGTGGAGACTGTGGCCCTGTTGAAGTGACAGAAGCAAGGAGGAGGGTGGCTGCGGGACAGGGGCTCACGCAGAGCCGAGCCTGCAGCGCAGCTCAGCAGTTGTTTCCGATTCGTGCTGCGTGCTGATGCGCAGGGCTTTGCGCGAACGGCAGGAGGGGTCTGTCTGCACCCCGTGCTCTGGCTGACTCCATCCAGCACAGTTCGCGTTGGACCCTGTTCTAACAGAAATCACTTCCTTCCTTTCTTTTCCCACTCTGCCTTCCCCAGCTGATAACAAGACAAAAAAGAAAGTAGCCCATCGGGACAGGAAGCAGGACTTCTCTGCCTTCAAGCAGACAGACAGCGAGATGAAGGTTAAAATATCACCGCAGCTCCTCCTGGCAATGCACCGGTTCCTGGCCACAGGCAAGTGCGGGTTGTCTTTCTTTGCAGTCGTGCCAGAGCCTCAGAGACAGTTTGTCAGCAAAGGCCACTGAGGTGGGTGGGAGAGTGCAGGCGGGAAGGGAGGCTGGACTGTGGGGTGACAAATAATGCCACTGTTGTGTTTTTCTTTTTAAATTCTCTCCTCTCCTGTGTTCAGTGTCGGCATGAACCCTCTGAGACATTTACCAGGGGTGGACCAGTAACTTTAAATTGGTCTGAAAGGTAAGGATGAATGCCAAGTGCCGCACTGCATGTCTAGAGTCCATCAGATTAACGACTAGCAAGTGCAGCCCATTAGGAAGAGCTCAGGGAACAAAACCAAAGAGGACTCGATACCACTGGGCCAGCTGACTGTAATTGCACTCTGGCACCTTCTCCAGAAAGAGATGCTGGACTTTTTACAGGAGGGTCTAAACCTGTTCCATGAGACTTTTTGACTCCAAGAGAAAAACTCTTCCGAGATGTTTAATGCAGACTGTGCAGGCGATTGAACTGTGCTTAGAAAAACGGATTTCTGGCTGGCTTGTGCGACCTCCGTTGATGACTTCAGGTTTCAGAGGACAGTTGTCTCCATCTCAGAACACCTTGATATTTTAGCCCTTGGGTGGGCAGTCTGGCAGAGAGGCCAGGGCCTTGAATGGTTTCTTTCAGCTGGTACTGCCTGTCGTCGTAATGTCGGTCCCTTCACCTCAGAGATGAGCAGACCTGTTAAGAGGAGAGCTTGCGGAAAACACCTTCCTGTTGCTTGTGCTCTCTGGCATATAAAAGGCTTCTGACGTGCAGGCCTTTCAGATGGGAGGCTTTCACTGCGGTGCTCAACGTCTGTTTGTGGGTAGAAAATCATGAAGTTGTTTTGTCTCAAGTTTATCAGCTCCAATTGGAAATTAGTACTTCCTTTCCTTTAAGGTGCAGTAGCTGCCTGCCTAGTCCACCTCCATGCTTTGTTTTGCCTCTTTCTTGAAAGGAACATGTATTCAGTCGGTTATCCCATCTCAGCTGAAGGGCAGTAATTCCTTAAAAGGCTTGGATTCCTACAGCTCATGTGCATGTGAGCATGTCCTTGATGAAGGGAACCAGTTCAAGAGGAAGATGTGGATTTAACAGCAAGCAAGGCATTGCTCTTGTAGTGGTACAAGACCTGATGGACTTCCCTAAACAGCTGCTCAACAGACAGTGCTGCTTCTTGGACGAAAGGATTGTGTAGCTTAAATCCTGATCTGTCTGTGAAGCTGGTGCTAAATAAGATGAAAGCTACAGTTCTGATTTCTCTGTTGTCGTTTGAGAATAGTATCTCTAGCAGACAAAAGGTACTGGGTCATTAACAGTCCTCTTCTGAAATGAGGTGTTAGGAAAGCTTATCAATTTGCATGTCTAAGTCTTGGCATCCCTGGCTTAACTCTCCCATACAAGGATGAGCTTTTCCTCTTCAAATGGCTCCTGTTGGGAATACGGAAGAGCAAGTGGCTAGGGGTTGTGTTGTGTGTGTCAGGTGTTAATCCCATGTGGTTTGAACTGACCTGCACTGTCTCTCATTTCGAATTGAACCATGACAGCTCCAACTGTGTCTGTGATTTATGTAGAGTATCTATCCAGAGTAACTTTCTAAGCCCCAAACAGTAATTTTTTTGGGGGATATTGTTTGAGTAAAGTATAATACACACATTTTAATACCTTCTGAGGAATGATAAAACAAGTTCACTGGTTCTCTGTGCCCCAGCTGTAAAACTCTTCCATTTACACAACTCTCCAGTGAGCCTGTACAGCTGTGACTGAACTCTGAAGCAGACAAGAGTGCCTTTTTCTTTTCCCTTTCAGATGAAGACGTGGGGTTTGGCTGTTTGGAAGAATATTTCTGTAATTAAAGTTGGGGCATTCCAGGCTTTCCCCCCCACACCTCTTACAAATCTAGCAGCCTCAAAAAACTCGAAGCCTACAATTCAATGCTGGATCTCTCTGCATCTGTGTGTCTTTTATAGGCAAATGTCTATTAACGACTACTGCTAACTTCATACCAGGCATATGATGTGTAATACCAAGTTGTATCTTGTGTTATAGAAGTAGAAGCATTTGGTCCATCCCAGATGTCAGAGAAGATTCTTCTCAGGCTGCTAAAACATCCCAATGTCATCCAGGAGCTGAAATACGATGAGAAGAACAAGAAAGCCCCAGAACACTACCTCTACCAGCGAAACAAGCCTGTCGACTACTTTGTTCTCATTTTACAGGTCAGACATGTGGTTATGTCCCTATCTGCAAAATCCTTCATCTCCTGACATCTCCCTCTCTATACTTCTTCCAGTTGTTGATGTCTGCCTTCTTTCAAACATGGGAGTGGAGCTGTGGCTCCTGGGAGCTGCTCCTTCCTCCTTTATGAACAGATCAACTTAGAAGAACTTGCTCAGCTGCTTTTAGCTTCAGTTAAAACAGCTGTGAAGGGTAGGCAGCACTTCCCACTTCAAGTCATCCGTTGAAAAATGCTTATGCTGTAGGTATCACTAGGACAGGCAATGCAAAGGAATCCCTGCGTAGAGCTGGCATTGCTTAGAAAATAGAGATGCAAGAAATGTCATGTCATAGGAGTTTGACCAGGATGCTTTCTTGAATGTGTTTTTTTGTTTTGCAAAAGGAGGCATGAGGACTTTGATAGCTGAGAGAACTTCTGGTGCACTTTTGAAGTCTGTACCTTTGGAGTTGTGAGAAGCACAGGTTTCAGTGGGGCACTGCACTATCTACTGAAGGCGTGACACCTCCTGCCACAGCCTTTCTTGTTCTTGGACACCCTGTCATCCAAGCATTCCCCAAGGTTCCTGCATTTGGGTGTTTATGAGATAGGAACCCTAGGTGGTGTGGAAGGGCTGACTTCTGCTTGTTCTGTATGGGATTGCTTCCAGTACTGGTTACCTCCCAGGTTTTGTTGCTTGACAGGAGCATTGAATGGTTAAGTAAAACTTTACACCAAAACTTAACTTCTGTCTAGCACTTATTTGAGCAGGAACAGTCCTGTAAGAGAGATTTTTCTGGGAAATGGCTTATTTTTCTATCCTGTGTGACCAAAATCACAGGCGTTGTAGATAATAAAGTTGTTACATAGGGCTTGAAATCTTCCTTACAATGGCCTTAAAAACTCCCAAAGAAAAAGCCACAGTAAGGGAGATTTGAGCAGTGATAAACAATTAAGAGAATGCTGTAATGTAATATTATGGATTCAACATAATTATCTTTAAAAAAAAAGAAATCTTCTTTTCCCAAGGATTTGAGGAGCTCTCTAACTGCTCTTTATGTGCTGAATTTTTGCAATCTGAAATATTCCAGAGGCAGGATAATACTCCTGAATGAGGTAATGCTGCAGAGATGTAAATGGAGGACACAGGCAATAAAAAAGGACAGTCAGTTCTTTCTAAGCCATTCTGCAATCAATAAATATTCAGCAGACCTGACGTGCTAGCTCTGTGATGCATTGGGAAAATTGAGTCTTGCAGTAGCTGCTTAATATAAAAATGGTAACAAGATTGGTTCTGCAAGGGTCCAGAGGGGATAAATACATTTCTTTTGTACTTAAATGGTCTTAGACTTGTGTCGCATATTGAGAGATCAAGAATACCTTCATGGTAAACCCTGAGTTCTAGTTGGAGAGTCACCTGTTTGCAGCAGCTTTCCTCTTAGCTAATGGGAACTTCTACTGTAGGAGTTTGAGATTTTGGGTCTTTTTTTGCTCATTGTGATGTTGGAGGTTTTTTTTGTTTTGCTTTTTTTCCAAATTTCTTCCAAACAGTGAAAAACCAGGAACCCCATGTGCATGCATTTAAACAGAACACACATAATGGCATACCTGCTTAACAGCTTCTCAGCTACTGTGACTATGCCAAGCATGCCTGGTCTTCATATGGCCACCACTGGGAAGCTTGGAAGTGCTGCTGTGTGTGCCGATATAGCAATGGTCTTGGATCTGAAATTCAACCCCTGCTACTAATTGCTAATTTGTATTTAGCTACTAACTCCAGACATGAAGATCAAAGCCTAGTCGTGCACGTATTTTGGAGCCCTGGTCTTGGCTGGTGCGTAACTACCAGCAGTAAGTAGGTTGAGAGCTCTGTTTATGACCAGTCTTTGCCTGGGTGACAGAACTGTACCTTTTGGAAGGGTTGTAATGAAAAAATAAGCTACTTATTTGGGTTGTGGAGTGAAATTGGGTTTAAAAGGGATTATATGAAGTCGTTGCTTGTGATAGCAGGAAAGTGGATTTTTGAGCTAGACATTCTCTTCCTGCTAGGTAAATGTTGATTTTTCTCACCTGGGATGGTGAAATCAATTTGATATCAGGGCTCATGCAGACTGAGTTAATTTTCATGTTTTTCTGCCCCATTGCAGTACTGTAAAGTTAAAGGCATGATTACTGATTTTAAGGTTATTCTCAATGAAATAAACACATAGAAATAAAATCTGCCTTTTGGATTCATTTAACCTGAATGTGTCAGCTGGTGTTCATCTACTTAGTACACATGGGACAGGCAATCTGTCTGCCCTTTCCAGCCCAAGCAGAGGGGAAGTATTGCATGTAGTTATGTTGTTTGCCTGGAAATCCCAGCCTTTGTGCAGCAGTTCAGTTTAAAAGCTGCACGAGATTTCTTTTGTCCACAGTGGTACTCTGTGACTCCCAGTGCAGTACCAGTAAGGATGGGTAATGTGTAAACCAGACCTCACTAAGCAGCCAATTAATTTTGGCTACTTGTACATGAAAGCAGCTGACATGCTTACAGTTGTTTAATGAGGTGATTTGTGTTCTAGAGTCCTTTGTAGAGCATGATGTTAAACATTTGAGTCAGCCCACATGAGGTATGGGTTCCCTCGAGTGGTTGTGTGGTTTTGTACAGTATGGGAAGCACTGAGGGTCCTGCTAGGTGAAGCTCTATGGAGGAGCAGAATCTTAAGAGTAGAACTGCTAGAAACCAAGAAGAGTAAAATAGCCTCAAGACTGCTCCTTCAGGATTAAGGGTTTTGTTTCTGTGGAAAGCTCAGCAGTGAAGGCAGATCACCATCTCATGTGTTGGTCTCCAGTCTCCCTTTTTGTGTCTGTGTTAGGGCTCTGTGTGAATGTGGGCTGTGACCCAAAATGTCTAGATGTCTCCAGACCCCAGATGATTGTGCTACATGCACATGAGCTCCTTGTGATACCGGGGAAGTAGTTTTTTCACTCTGCCTTGAGGGAAAGAAATCTGACAACACTTGGAGCAGGGCAGTAATACCACTCCACAGCACTACCCTGCTGCAGGGACTTGTGCTTGCCGCAGGGCACCAAAGACCAGGATAGAACAGGGTACAAGGGTGTGTTGCCCTCCAGGGTCTGTCCTTATTCAAGCACCATTACGTACTGCAGGGACCATGACTCTGCTTAAGAATGTCAGGCAAACCTAGCTATCAGGGCTCGAGTCTGGTCTTGTGCCTGTGGTCCCTTTTAATTGCAGCTCTCTCTCCTTTTCCTTAACAGGGGAAGGTGGAAGTGGAGGCTGGGAAAGAGGGAATGAAGTTTGAAGCTGGTGCTTTTTCCTACTATGGGGTGATGGCCCTCACAGCATCACCAGGTATGTCCTCTTACCTTCTGGTTCTGGAATGTGCTCCTGCACATGCCTGCCTGTCCTGGGAGTGGGTCGGGAGGAGGCTGTGCAGGGCATCCCCACCTCCACATTCGTGGGTCTGACGTAAACGATACCTCCTTGCCAGCGAAACCACCTGCCTGGCACAGCGCCCCTGGGAGGGGCACGGGCTGGCCGTGGATCTGCCTCCGGAGCGCAGCGAGGGGCCAGCTCCTGAGGATGCGAGCGTTGGCTTTAGCGAGCGGTGCCTTTTGGTGCTGGAGAGCAGCTTTGTACTTCTGCTTAGGGTAGGGTAAGAGCGACTGGATTAGAGTAGTTGGTGGCAGAGGGACATCTAGTGGCGGAAAGTACACGTGCGGCTTGGAGGCGCTCGGCTCCACCAGGCTTCGTTCTGAAGCTGCCGTGAGGAAAAGGAGGAGAGCGGTGCAAGAAGAGGAATTGCTCCTGTCAGCTTGTGTGGAACTGTAACCGAGAAATCGGCAGCACAGCAGGGCAGAGCTGAGTGTCCGAGGGCAAGGTGCAAGCCAGCTCCCAGCACACAAGCAGTTAGTTACCACACAGGCCACTACCTCACAAGCACAGGTTAGAGGTTTTCTTATAATCCACCAGGAGTAGGCTTCAGTGCTGCATTTCAGCATTTGGTGATGTGTTTTGGTGCCAGCAATGTCACTGCTTAGGTCTTGACCTCAGATGGGAATCCACAACCGTCTTGGGGAGCGCTGGGGTACTGGTGCTGGTCTTGGTGTTGGCTGCCTGCTGACTCAAAGCCACTTGCTTACTTCAGAGAGAGATGTTTCTTACTCTGAAATCAGGTCCTCCTGTCACAGCAGGATTTGTATTTCCCTTGAGAGCCAGCTTGGTTTAGATGTATGTGTGTCGCCGTGTGTGGACTGCTGAATGGTGTTTAAATGAACATGGTTTTGTAAGGTGTGAGTACAGCCTTATGCAACTCTACAGACAACAGCAGTTCCTTGGGATGTGTGAGCTCACTTTTACAGTCAGCACTAACTCTTCCTTAATCGTGTGAGCTTTGATCAGATTTGAGGCTTGACAGATTTGACAGTGTGCAGAACACTGAGTGGGTTTTATGTGAGTGATAGCAGCAGTGTCCGTGAGGAATTGTGACATATGTGTGTACAACTGCATCATATCCTCAGCTTTGCAGCTCAGCTTTTGCATTGTGGTCATGGTCCCACTTCTCCTGCCAGACCCGTGCTTGAAAATCACTTGTGGCATCTCTGTTTGCCATCATTGTTCAGGTTGAATGTTTGCATGTGTTGTTTTGCCTTGTGTTGCTAACCCTTCCCAGAATGGTGCCAGTTGCCCAAAGTCCTGTGAGGTCAATTTATCTCCTCTTCGTGTGCCCTAGATTTTGTCATGTCAACCTATTTTAAAGTAATCTCAGCCAACCTTAGATTTGTTAACTTCCATCTGGCTGGATTTTGCCAGTAGCAGACCCCTCATTTTGCTGG
Source organism: Pogoniulus pusillus (assembly GCF_015220805.1). Classification (NCBI taxonomy): domain Eukaryota; kingdom Metazoa; phylum Chordata; class Aves; order Piciformes; family Lybiidae; genus Pogoniulus; species Pogoniulus pusillus. Next base: position 13,590,034 of record NC_087269.1, on the reverse strand, counting down.
TGTTACACACAAGTTTTAGATAATTTGTTTTATGATGTCTGGCAGCATCCTGAGGTTTCTGTTAGGATGAGCTCATAAAAAATAAATGCCTGTTGCTCGGTGTAGACAGGAAAACTCAGTGAAAGTAATTTCAGAATGAGAGAAAACTTCTCCTCCTCTGTGTCCTAATTAGATTTCATGTGCCTCATCTTGCCACCTGGACTGTGAAATCAGTAGCAGGAGAGTAAAGCATATTAAAAAAACTCAACCAAACAAAATAAGACCCCAAAATAAAAAGTTGAAACCAAACCCAAAACAATCAACCAAAATCAAACAAAAAAAACAACAAAAGAGTGAAGGTTTCTTCTTTAACTGTAGCTGGGGAAGGGTTTGCAGTAATGCTGAGCAATATGGTACCCATCCTGACAGGGATAAGCTTGGAGAATCACAACCTCACTTGACATTTTACTGAAGACTTGAAGTATCCAGTGTCTTTTGATTTTTTAAAATTTTGGGTTTTTTAACTAATATTCCCCCCTCCCCTGCTATTTTTATCTGACTGCCATGAGGAACAGCACCTGTGAAAGCTTTCTCACTTGTTTTAACTCTTTGCCTTCCAGACTGGAGTGGGCACCATTGCTCCTTTTTGAACTACTTTAAAACTTGAGTGTACCTTTGTGCCTTGATGGGCTGTGCTTTGCTGCATAACCATTTGAATTAGCAAGTGAAAATTGTTCACTTTGCTGTGATTCCTTAGGTTTGTTCTTTTGCTTTAGTCTTAAAGTTGTTTAATTGTCATTTTGGTTTTGTTTTAACCCTTTACCTTTCCACAGTTGATTTGCGCTTTTGGTTTAAGTTCTTCGGTGTGTTGAACTGGCTCCTTCCCATGTGTGGATAGCAGCCACCTTTCTGGTCGTGATCTCATCCTTTTTCTCTCCCTCTTCTAGTTCCCTTGTCCCTGTCTCGTACCTTTGTTGTCAGCAGAACAGAGTTGTTAGCAGCAGGTTCTCCAGGTAAATCCGCATGCTTCTATTTTCACCATTCTTGTGACTGCCCTGATGCCATAAAAAGTCAGCTGCAGTCTGTATTTATCTGACCCCTTTGCTCGTTAGGGAGAAGTCCAGCACAGAGTTATGCCTCACAGGTAAGGTGTCCTGAACATTCATTTGTGGTAACTGAACAGAGTCACCAAAATGGGAAGAACTAAAATGAAGAAAACCTGTTTGGTAATGTGTGCTTGTTCTTGTTTCTGATATGTATGCCGGTGGAAAACAAAGGAGAGGAGGTTTTTGGAAAGAAGTTATTCTCTCCCAAGCTGAGCCTTAAAAAAATGCTGAAGAAAGTGCATTTGGCAGAGGAGAATGTCTGCTGCTGAACTGCCATAAAAGGGAAGCTTCTTTAATAGACAGAATTCTCACGTTCTCCTATGGGTACATTCTATGTTTTGTGTGCAGTCTGACCATTCCTGTCCCTCAGTAGCTTTCAGCTTTCTCTCAGTGCAGCCATGCTGCTGACAAGCAGCAGTGATTTACCAAGTGGACAGATCTGTCACAGAATGTACCTGGAGGTTATGGGACCTCCTGTAGGGTTTTCTGGTCTCATTCTGTTCAAGACCTTTCCTTGCTGAGTAACCAAGTCAACTGACATACAAATCCCTTTGGAAAGAGAGTCCAAGGGACAAGTCAAGTGAGAAAAAGCTCTGAGATGTGGTTGAGCAGTTGGAAATTGGGAATAGTCAAGAACTGAGGTTTTCAGACTCTGCATGCACAGAGTAGCCAGGGAAAAAAAGAAAGGAAAGTCCTCAAGAAGGTCTGCAGAATGAACAGAGCCCTAAAATAATTTGGGCCACCATGAACATATTTCTTCCTTTTGAAGTTTTCTTTTTCAAATGAAATGTCTAGACCTGAGAGTGAAGTAGATAATGATACACATGGTGAACTGAAACATCTCCTAAACACTGATATCCACCGCTTCATAAACTTCCACAGTCTGCTTCCTGTGCTTTCCCCCTACCCCTTCTTTCACTCCTGAAAATGTATTTCACCATCAATCCTTAAATTAGTCTCATGCACATTCCAAACAAACTACAGGTTGCTGCCCTGCAGAGAACTGGTTTCCTGCTGCTAAACTTTAAGGAAGGGGGAGAAATTTAATCTTTCTTTAATTAAAGTACCTGATGGCTTTCTTTTGAGTTTGATGGCTTTATCTTTTTCAGCTTGGTTCTTTAGCGTTGCCAGGTCTTCCTTTTTCTTTTATTTTCTTCCTTTAAAAACCCTTTTCCTTGCTACAACCAAATGTACACTTTCCACATACAAGTTGTTTCCAATATAAATGCCAAGCATATTTTCATAGGTGTTTTTTTTCCCCTCAACTAAAAGAAAAAAGAATAAATAAATAAAAAAACATTGGTAATGGAAAATAATAATGAGAAGAATCTCTTTTGAAATAAACCAATAGGGTAAGGCAGGTCACTATGACAGTGTGGTACCAGTTTTGATGAAACTCAGATCTTCTGATGGGTCCTTCTAAAGAGGATGATGTTGTTTAATTTCAAATTCATAGTGCAGTTGTGTTGATGTTTGTCTCATGGTTTGCTTATTATCCACTGTATAGGAAGGTGAGGAGCGTGTGGAAAACCTTTGTAGAAAGGATCTGTCCAGATCTGGGCTGGCAGAACACTGTTCTGCAAACAGTTGTTCAGCCTGGAGAAGAAGAGACTCCAGGGAGACCTAATGGCAGCCTTTCAGTATCTGGGAGAGGCCTAGAAAAAGGATGGAGACAGACCATTTGCAAAGATCTGCAGTGACAGGATAAGGGGAAATGGCCTTAAACTTGAGAAGAGTAGATTTAGATTGGATGTTAGGAACAAGTTTTTTACCATGAGGGTGGTGGAACACTGGAACAAGTTGCCCAGGGTGGTGGTTGGGGCCCCATCCCTGGAGGTATTCAAGGTGAGGATTGACAGGACTCTGGGCAACCTGATCTAGTTGAGGATGTCCCTGCTGACTGCATGGGGGTGTTGTACTGGATGACATTTGGAGGTCCCTTCCAACTCAGACCATGCTATGATTCTATGAAACCCAGGCCTGCCTGGTATTTTTCTATCACTTGCTCTTTCTATATCCTGCCTTCTTCATTAACTTTTCTTCCTCCTCTGTGACTTGTGCATGGTCCAGAAGTGATGTCCTTTTTCTCAGACTTTTAGTGATCATACTTTTCTGTTCTGTCCTTTCATTTCAGCTCATTTTTTGTTTGCTTGCTTTGGTTTGCCTTTATATATATATTCTTTGTCATAGAATCATAGAATCAACCAGGTTGGAAGAGACCTCCAAGATCATCCAGTCCAACCTATCACCCAGCCCTATCCAGTCAACTAGACCATGGCACTAAGTGCCTCATCCAGTCTTTTCTTGAAGACCTCATGTTATTCTCTGTCTTACTTTGGGTTTTATTATTATTATTTCACCATAAGACCCCTGGCAAAAAGAAAGGGCAGATCCAAGTCACACTAGTGTAAAGCCGTTCCAGATGGAAATCTTTAGTGATGCTGTTTGTGTCACACAAAGTCATATTTTGTGCTGTGCAGGTAGGAAAGATGGGCAAATTCACTCAGCCTTCACAGTTGTTCTGCAGCAGGAATTACAGCATCGAGTCCTGTCTGCAGATAGAGGGTTGGCTCCTGACAGCAGTCATTGAAGTGCTCTGTGGCTTTCAAGATGGCAAGTCAGTGTGGAGGGTTCAGATTGCTTCCCCCTAAGCCTGTGTTTGGTGTTGCCATAGGGACTTGGACTAATTCCATGGTGCAGAAATGGCAGAAAAATTGCCAGGTTGTCAGAACCTGTATTTTTCTGTTCCTTTTTGTAAAGCTGAGGGAAAGACCTCTAAGGGGGGGAAATAACAGGGAAAATTTGCCATGAATCTAGAAGCATTTAAAGCATTGTGTTTAGGAAAGGCTAGCTGCAGAGGTGTAGAACAGGCTGTGCTATTTGGGCAAGGAGAGGTTATTTATAGCAATTTAGTAGCAGAGGTAGGGTTGAAATTTAGAGAGGTTTTTGGGAGGAGGTTTGGTTATTATTAAAAAAACCCTCCACATTTATGTATAGAAAAATATTCCAAAAATAATGTTAAGAGCTTTGAAGCAGGTTGCTGCTGGTTTGCTGAAAGAGGCTTTTGGATCTTAATAGAAAATGAGAACCATCTTTCATCTGAGAGTGGCTGCCATGTAGTGAGTGGCGTAGTTTACATTGAATTTCAGTTTGGGCTGGCTGAGTGGAATTGAACTGCACTAAGATACAAAACCTCACCAGTTCTGTGTTTTTATGTGCCCCCAGTGAGAAGCCCATCTGCAGAAGGGCTTGGAATCGCTCTCAGCATGCATTTCTGCATTTCTTTTGGATCACTACATGAATGGAAGCTAGGGATGCAACATGTCTGTGGCTTCCCAAAAGCTCATTGTACTTGAAATAAACTGTGGCTCGTCACACTTGCAAGGCACAGCTGCAAAGCTTTCAAGGGAATCCTTGCAGTGCTTAAAGGCATTGACTGTTTCCCCTCTTTTGATGGCTGGTATGTGCCACATCAACCTGTGAGGGTGATACAGCACTGAAACAGGCTGCCCAGAGAGGTTGTGGAGTCACCTTCTCTGGAGGCGTTCAACACACACCTGGATGTTTTCCTGTGTGACCCACTCTAGATAACCCTGCTCTGGCAAGGGGTTGGACTGGATGATCTTTTGAGATCCCTTCCAACCCCTAATGTGCTGTGATTCTGTGATGTCTTTGACCTTGCTTTCTCTCACTGAGCTACTGCTCCTTCAAGCACTGGGAGATACTAGAGAAAATGAGGTCACCATCATATGGAGTGTACTCTGGTCCACCCTTGTGATTTTGAAAATGTCTGCTCTAGCTTGGGAAACAAAGCAAATGTAGGTACTAGGTGGAATAAAAGTGAGCAAGGCTTAGCTGAGACTGACTGTGGATGAAAGGTCTGCTATGAAATTATGATTATAAATCACCAGGAAAAACCCCACAAGTTTATTAAACGTGGTCTATCAGCAGCTCCTGTAAGGGACCCTTGGGAAGTTACGTTGCTCTGGTGATTATCACTCATCAGCTGAAGCACTGTGACCAGCTGTGTGCAGGGCATAATGAAAACCAGGTTTGGTGGGTGATGGCCACTAGCTCTGAACTCTAAAGGTGCTGGTTTCCAGGGTAATTTGGTTGTTTAGCTACCTGTCTAGTTATGAGTGGATGAAGCATTTTCAGTTCTTTAGCACTACATTGTGATTTGGATCCATTGTGATTGGATACTTCAAATGTTTTCTACTTGATTTAATAAATCTCTCACTGTTGACCATTTCTCAGCTGAAAACAAGTCCCCTCCTCGTCCCTGCGGCTTGAATCACTCAGACTCTTTAAACCGAAGCGATCGCATCGATGCAGTGACACCGACGTTAGGGAGCAGCAACAACCAGCTGAACGCATCGTTCCTGCAAGTGTATGTTCCAGACTACTCAGTGAAAGCACTCTCAGACATTCAGTTTGTCAAGGTAGGAAACAAGCTGAAAAGGCCCTGCTGGAAATCTGGGCTTGACTGATAGGATGGAGAGCCTGGGAAAGGGAGGCCCCCCTAGATTGCTCTGTGAGTAAATGGGATTGTGAAAGCAGCTGTTTAAAAAGAACTTTAAGTTATTTCTTCCTGATATCTGCTGTCCATTGATTTGTCTTCACCATTCCTCTCGTTCAGGCTTGTAAGTAGATTGGTCACACAAGTTTCTGGATTTCAGGTACCTGAAGGAAAGAGTATAGAAAATAACCTCTCTCTGCTTCTTATCCTGAATGACACACCCTTGTGAAGCCTTTGGAACCATGCAAAATGGAGACCCTTCATTATCAGGCAGTGTCCTTTTCTAAAGGATGGGGCATTTCCTGTTGGTTGAAGTTTTTATTCACTTTTGATTTTGGTTTCAGTTTGGGGTTCTCGATCTTACTTTCTGACTTGTCATCCTTCTTCTGCTTGGAGAAGTCTTGAACATTTCTCTTTATCTTAACTTCATGTGTTAGGCTCTTGTCTCATACTAGAGTGAGTTGCTGCATGAGTACAGCCTTATTCCCCAGCATGGTGCATCCCACATCGACATGTGCGTGGGTCACAGTATCACAGTATCATCAGGGTTGGAAGAGACCTCACAGATCATCAAGTCCAACCCTTTACCACAGAGCTCAAGGCTAGACCATGGCACCAAGTGCCACGTCCAATCCTGCCTTGAACAGCCCCAGGGACGGCAACTCCACCACCTCCCCGGGCAGCCCATTCCAGTGTCCAATGACTCTCTCAGTGAAGAACTTTCTCCTCACCTCAAGCCTAATTTTCCCCTGGCACAGCCTGAGGCTGTGTCCTCTCGTTCTGGTGCTGGCCACCTGAGAGAAGAGAGCAACCTCCTCCTGGCTACAACCTCCCCTCAGGTAGTTGTAGACAGCAATAAGGTCACCCCTGAGCCTCCTCTTCTCCAGGCTAAACAATCCCAGCTCCCTCAGCCTCTCCTCATAGGGCTGTGCTCAAGGCCTCTCACCAGCCTCGTCACCCTTCTGTCCTGTGGGATAGGAAGTACAGCTGGGCTGAGGAACAGCCAATGCTGCCAGAAGTTGACCTCGTTGCTTTTCTTGAATTAAGTGCACCTTGACAGTTTCTTTGTGTGTGACTCAAGTGATTTGTGAGCTCAACTTCTATCAAAGTTAGTTCAGTATCAAGAACGTGGCCCGGAGTAGAAATGCTGGAGTGCTAAATTGATTGTTCTGTAGCCAGATTTCAAAAAGCAGAGTACACTCCTGGTGTTCAGAACTTGACAGATGCAAGTGAACTGCTTGATGGCTCCAGCCTTCCAGCTTTAGACCAGTCAATATCACTGGGCAGGTGATCCTCACTACAGGTTTCAGTGGCTGATCTGCTGTACAGAGCAGCTGCTCATCTTATGCTGGTTTCTGTGGAGTCCTTCCAGCTCTCACTGTGTCTCACTAATGAATTCTAAACTGTCTGCTGCCTCTGCAGTCAGACTTGCACACTTCTTTTTGCATCACTCTGCTTTACACATAGGACAGAGTACTCGACCTGAGTGTTTTCACTGTGCCACATGAGCATTTACACAATTAATGCCTTGTACACGAGGGTTGTAACCTGCTCATGCACGTTTGGGTTTTGACTCTGGGAGTTGTGACCTGGTCTGTCTGACTGTCTCCATTTCCAGTACCTCTCTTGCATTGCTACTGAAATCTATGGTTTTCTAAAAGTCTGACCTCTTCTGAAAGTTTAACCTCTTCTCCCTTCCTGCCTGCTGAGATAACTCACTGCTGTTGTAGCACATGGGGCTGCCAGTGCATGTGCATCCTGCTGCCTGTCCTGGCTGAGGCTGACTCAGCGAGTTTATGGGCTTGTTGCTTGTGGCTCCAGGAGGAATTCTCCCCTCCATGACCATATGCAGATGTATGGGGTTATAGGCTTCCTTGCCTCTGAAGTGTCATGGGAAGTAACACTCTGTGCTCTAGGCCAGCTCCTGTCATGACTGCTCTGCTGACTCTTGTAAAGAACAGTGAACGACTTCATGGGTGGCTAATTTGTGGAGAACCCAGGCTTTTCTAGAATCAAAAGTCCTTACATGTCAGAATAAAGCTGCAGCTCTTGCTGTATTTGCTGGCCTAGACAAGAGCAGTAACGCTTGTACACTCTGGCTCTACAGGGACTCTTAGAACCTCACCAGGAGCTCAGTGAAGTTGGGACAGACTTCATGGAACTCTGGGTTTGGCTTGAAAAATGTGCATGGTTAGAAAGAAAAGGAGAGCTGATTTAAAAACCTCTGCACAGGAGGAAATCCCTGCCTTTGAACAGCATGGTGATTGCATACTTTGTGTTTCCACCCTGTCTGGAAGTGTCACCACGCTGTGGTTCTGAGTTGGGATGCTCTAAGGCTCGCAAAGTGCAGCGATGTTTTATAGAAGCAAGTAAAGAGGGGTTGAACTGTGGTCATCTGGAAAGGGAGGGCATTTAATTTTCACAGCATGTCCCATGGGAGACTTTAAAGTGTCTGCTTTTTGTTCCTTCCTTCTGTTCTTGGAGCAGATCTCAAGACAGCAGTACCAAAATGCCCTGATGGCATCCCGGATGGACAAAACACCTCAGTCCTCGGACAGTGAAAACACTAAAATCGAACTGACTCTGACGGAGCTGCATGATGGTTTGCCCGACGAGACAGCAAACTTGCTGAACGAGCAGAACTGTGTGACTCACAACAAGCCCAACCACAGTATGCACAGTGAAGGAGCCATCTAGGAGCTGACTCCCCACAACTCATTCATCCCACCTCCTCAGCAGGACCAGCCCTCGCTCCTTCCTGCCTCCTCCCTGAGTGTGAACACCGTTAGTACGTGCTTGCAACACTGTGCTGCATCCAGTGTTCTGAGACCAAAGACTTTTGCGTCCGTTCTGGGAGCAGAAGAGGAAGAAACAGGAAGAAAGGAGCAAAGAGCAAGAGAGACTAAAGTCCCAAGTGTACTTTGGGAATGGTGAGCCACCCTTGAGAATGGTGAAAGTACTTCTTGCAAAGTAGAATTGTGTTTATTTTTTATCTGTATTTTTTGATCCTTGTTGGGTTTTTCCTCCTCAAACACATATGGAGAAGTTTAAAGGCTCCTCCAGTTATTTTTTCAAGAGAGATCATGTTTTTAAAAAGTATTTTGCAGAGTTTTAAATTGTTTCTGTCCCTCCTGAACCTCAAATGGGCTCTGTCATGGTTTTGTGAATTAGCTCCAATGTCCTTAGGTCTCTTTTCTCCCTTTTTTTTGGTAATTTTTGTTGCCCTGTTGAAGAAGTTAGTAACTGGTACTTGTATGTTATTTGTGTCCTAAGAATGAGTGAGCTTCAAGGAACCTCTGGTTTCAGTCACCTAGAGGGCTGAGGGGTGAGTGTGACTGCATTCTTCCAGTTATGTTTCAGGGAAGGAATGATTACTTTGATATTTAATGATCTCTCCAATTTCAGAAGGTTTCTTTGTACAACAGGCAAAAGCATAGTTATGCTTACAGTTTTGTGACCTCCAGTAACTTTGCATACGTTGAAGGTGAGGGGGGAAAGAGTTAGCAAAACTGCAGCCTTGTGTAATGAGAACCAGGTGTAATTTCCCACAGTCAAAGAACTGGGAGGTTTCTGGTTGCTGTTCCTGACAGTTGCATGGTAAAATAATGTGCGCACCCCAAAATGACAAACTTTCAACCCTTCCTGTGCTGTAGTGGTCTGCACACCATTACTTTGGTTGGAGCAGATGTTCAGGCTTTGCTAAGTAACTGGGAATATCAGTTCCCATCCCCCTTTCCATCTCTAGTATTAACACCAAAAAATGCTGCTATGGTTATGCCCAAAGTACACCCTCCAGGTGACAGTGAACCTTTGCCAGTGCAAGGATGGGCTCTGCCAAGGAGTCAGGACCATCCTTTTCTCTCCAAGAACAGACAAAACTTTCCAGACACGAGTGTATTGCACTTCAGGGATTCGGTGAGGTTCTTTTCCAGGCTCTCTGTAGCCACATTCCTTCCTTGGAGCAGATTTAGTGCATTTCCTTCTCTTCTTGCCCCTTTTAACAGCCAGTTTAGGGATTACCATGGTAGCAGAGCAGTTTCCCACCCAAGTGCTGCAAGTGCAGGGCACCCTGACTCAGGCAGCAGAAACCAACTCCTCTGCTCCAAAAAACTGAATGCAGACTAGATGAAAGCAAGATGCACACTGTGGAAGTTCTGCATCACACATTCCCCACTTCCACAGATGGACTTTGAAGTCCTCAAATGAAAAAATAAATTCCAATTGCCCCCTCATTTTCTCCCATTCCAGTGCTGTCTCAAACTAAATGTGAACATTTCCCTCGGTATCTGAGGTGATTAATAGATCAGGCATTGTGGTTTGTCTGTTTTGAGACCCTCCTGTGGCCCCTGGCTATGTAGCATTTCCTTTCCTTTCTTCACACTTGGATAATCTCATCTGACCCTCAGAGAAAAGCCAAGCCCCAAATGCAACTGCCAGAGCTCTCTGTCTGCATGCCTGCCCTGTCTCTCCTGCTTACAGGCTGGGGAAGACACATGCTGCAAGTTACTGTGATCCATCTTCGCAAGGGTGGCTGGAAAGGTGCAATTTTTGCTGCAGGATCTCCTCACAGGAAACTGGAGTGTGTGTGGTGTCAGAGCCAATTTGGTCTGCTTGTGTCTCTCCTCCTCTTTCAGCTTCAGAAAGCAGCCTTAATTTGGCTATGCTTCCCAATAGGAATGATGCACTTCTTCCTTGGAGCCATTCCTGAGGACGAAGTCCCCAAAAGAAGACACAGGAATCACGCAACGTCTAACTTGTGCACCCAGTGAGGAGGAGGTGGGGCCCTCAAAACCCTTACTCTCATATTTAGCTTTTAATTAACTTTTTGGGAGTCCCATCTAAGAGTGTTTCCTTAGCCTCATCCTGCTCTGGTACGCACCAGCCTGCCACCACCGAGAGCGGGCAGCCTGGCGCCGGCACGGTCTGACATAAGCCCTGCTTATGCCCAGGTAGCTGCCAATATTGCACCTTTCTTGTGAAGCAAACTGTTGGGGCATTGCAGAGTTTGTCTTTGGCAGGGGACCTGCCTCTCCAGTTTTCATCTAGAGTTGCTGAATGTCCAAGTTTGTTGAAAGTGTTTGACTTGATGGTGAATTTGAGATGCAGTATCTGCTTTGTCAAACCTGCCAAAGGAGGTAAGGCAGCTCTCTCTCTGGGATGGGGTCGCTCACTGAATCTGACTTCTGCCTCTTATGTCAGGTTATGGTTTTGTTTCAGTGTCTTTCAAAACAACAGATAATAAGAAAAGAAAAAAAAAAGCCAGTTTTTCCAACCAAAGCCATGAGATCCCAAAGCAAAATACCTCCTGCTTCTGCCCATGCCTCACTCTCCCAAAATCTGCAGGCAATTTTTTGCATGACTGTTTTTCATCCTTTGTATGGATCTGATAATGGAAAGTGAAATGATTTCCATAAAAAATAGTTGATTGTAGGTGTGTTTCATGTGGGAATAGGTACCTGACCCAAAGGGCTTAGGAGCTGCTACTGCTAATTAGCTTGAGGAATGAAGCATGATCCTCTCCCTAGAGAGGAAACAATCTAGTCTCCCTGTTCTCAGGGTATTTGCAGTTTTACTGCTTAACAGATGCAAAGGGGTTCCCAGCCCTCACAGTGGGAACCATCACAAGCAGAGGAGCCCAGCATCCAGATCAGGATTGCTTCTGAGCCTCCAGTTGGCATTTGCTAGTGCCAGGACTTGGCTTTTCCAACCGCAGTGGCACCTGAGCCCATGCTCTGGCAGAGGGTGTCCTGCCAGAGCAGCTCTGCTTTCTCTGCCTCGCTGGCCGCCTGCCTGCGTTCAGGTGGGCTCAGATGCCGGATGCCTTGCTGCAGTGCCGTAAGGATGCGTGGCTGGACTGCCGGTCGCTGCTGCAGTGCAGGGCACCAGCTTGTGGCTTTG